>NW_019174561.1:168151-168342 GCF_002260705.1 Seriola dumerili | reverse complement strand
TGGAGTTGTTCCTCGTCGTGCCAACATCTGTGGATTCCCAGCATTGTTTGGTCTCGTGTTATTTGCTGTGTTGACACGCTTGTGCAATTTATAATGCCAAGTAGGAGAGGACCCCATAAACCAACATGTGCTACTTCTAATTACCAATTAGAGGCTGATGTTAACAGCCCCCACCCCCTCACACCCCCCCC
>NW_019174561.1:164332-165159 GCF_002260705.1 Seriola dumerili | reverse complement strand
CCCCCCCCACACACCCCCCCTCCTCTCCTGAGCATTAGTGTGGTGGTGATGGTGGAGCAGCTCAGGGAAGCTGCGTACCTCTGTTTGTTGTTTGGATTCGGTCCAGGACGACGTCCCTGTGTGGGAAACATCACGCTGCAGTGACTCCGTTGTGTCTTTGTCACTGACGTGGGGCTGTTAACATCAGCCTCTAATTGGTAATTAGAAGTAGCACATGTTGGTTTATGGGTCCTCTCCTAACTTGGCATATATAAATTGCACAAGCGTGTCAACACAGCAAATAACACGAGACCAAACAATGCTGGGAATCCACAGATGTTGGCACGGACGAGGAACAACTCCACTGAATAGAAGCAGAAACTTTGTTTGTGGCTGATTTTAAATTCAGATATAACAGCAGTCTCCTCACCTGTGGACACTTCTTCCTCATCCTGCACCTCTGCGTCTCGCGTGTGGACGGGCAAAGCGACGCCGCCTTCTCCTCAGGCGTCCTGCTGCCGCCCGGGTCCTGGTCTGCTTGCCCCACCTGAAGCCGCAGGTGACGCCGTCGCGGAGGCAGGAGCTCCACTCGCTCCACTCGTGCCGCCGGAGCCAAGAGACCAGTCCTCTGAAAGAGGAGGGAGGGAGGGGAGGATTAGAGGAGGAGATACGGCCGATTGAAGATATCACAAACAAAAACTCAGGTTTTTTTCATTGGTATTTACAAAAGCAGATCATGAAAGAGAAACCAATGTTGGAGGAATTTGATCAATTACTGCAGAAGCCAAAGTGCCTGATCAGGTCTCGATTGTGGTGGATCCAGGAACCTTCAGCAGTGTTTCTTATGA
>NW_019174561.1:156143-164307 GCF_002260705.1 Seriola dumerili | reverse complement strand
CCACCTCACACCCCCCCCACACACCCCCCCTCCTCTCCTGAGCATTAGTGTGGTGGTGATGGTGGAGCAGCTCAGGGAAGCTGCGTACCTCTGTTTGTTGTTTGGATTCGGTCCAGGACGACGTCCCTGTGTGGGAAACATCACGCTGCAGTGACTCCGTTGTGTCTTTGTCACTGACAGTTTGAAACGTTAGTGATAAACAATGTCAACAACATGTGACCAAACATGAGCAAACATCAACAGGATATTGTCATTCCCAACGAGGATTTCATAAACTATTTCCAACCAGTCAAAAACCGTACAGGTTCGTTTTGTTCCAACGACCCTTCGCCGCCTTCGTCGTCCATCCACCACCTCCTCCTCCTGACCTGGACTCTGTCTCTCTTTAAACTACGTCTCCGACACTTTTCCCCTTTGCTCCTGTCATCGTTACTACGACCACTAGATGTCACCTAGCAACAAAATGACACTATGATGTCATAATTATCTACCTTGTAACTTTAGAACGACGCCTCGTCTGATCTGATGTCCTCATCAGCAGGTCGACATCCTCCAGAACTGGTGGAAAAATAAAATGAAATTCATGAAATTACTAGTTTGTTAAGGTTAAGGGACGTCTGTTGTCATGGTTACAATAATAAAACCACCTGGTCACGGTTAGAATAAACCAACTTTGAATGTCAGTAGGACATTTAGTTTTTTTTGGCAGCATGTTTGTGCATCACGATAATGAATGGTCAGGGTCAGGGTTGTCTTTTATTTTGAAATATTTGCCTTTACTTCCGTGCCACCTGACTCCCTTTATCGTTCTTAAAACAAAAAAAAACTCATTTGCAAACACAAAAACTGGACCACGTCTTCCAATGTGATGTTCTTGTCCTTGGTTTTTTCATTTTGACAACAGCAGTTCTTACGTTTTTGGGTTCAAACGTAAAAACAAACTGCCTGAAAAATAAACGGACCGTCTTCACAGCCCCCTTGGATCATAGATTCATAGATTCAAGGCTCCTCATCCGTCATGGTCAGTGGCGCTGTGGCGTTCACCTGTTTGTGTTTGACGTGGTACAAACTCCAGAGGAACTCCGCAAGTGAAAGACAGTCGAGGAAAACCACCTCCAAAATGAAAAGGGAGGAAATGTGAGACAGTTTTTGAAAAGCAGCATCACTGAGACGATCACGCTATTTCCTCTTTCTTTTTAAAATCTATTAATATCGTCGATTAACTGATGGATGAATCTCCACACTCTCACCGACAGCGTTGGAAACGAAGGCGGAGAGAGCGACAGCAGACTCTCGTACGTCCGTCAATGAACTTCCTCGGCCTCATCATCTGAGGGTTGTGTTCGTTTATGTCGCCTCCATCCAAAGAACAGAGATAGGAAGAGATGTGTTTCTGTGTTTCTGAGAGGAACCTGAAAATAAACTCCAACTGCAAAAACAGAAAAAAGAAAAGAATTATTTTGAAAGTCCTGTGTTGTGGAGATGCTGTCAGTACTGGTTAAAATTGTATTGAAGAGAACAAAAACACTGATTATTTAGTCCCTCATTCTTCGGCCCTCATCAGCAGCACAGCCATTGTACTGGAGACAGTGTCTGGCTCTTGTTTTTAACTCTGCATTAAATTAATGATGAACTTCATACGAATATTCCAAAACATTAAAAAGAACCAAACTTGGCAGCGCGTCCCTGCTTTCCCTCTAAAACCGAGTTGTTGTTGTGACCTTTTTTATGGTTCCATATTTTCTTCCTCTTTTACACAAACAGCACAAGAAGAAGCTGTGAAACATTTTAACAGAGCGGGAGGAATGTAGAGAGCTGTGGTGTTTTTTAACTTTTTCCAAATTGGTGAGAAAGCCAGCAGCGATTCCCCTTTAAAGTTCTGCAAATATTGTCTTTCAGTGTGTGTGTGTGTGTGTGTGTGTGTGTGTGTGTGTGTGTGTGAATGCCTGTGTGTTTTCCTCCACTTCTTCCACAATGGAAGGCATGTCATTTGAAGTAATTATCATTATCATTGTCAGATCGTATGTCCGGTGGCATTAGCGGAGGAAGAAATCCGATCCAGCAGAGTCTGGCTCAGGGATCAGGCCCGTGGACCTAATAGCACACATCTGGGATAAAAGGGTGCTGTGGCATCTCCCTGACATTCCTCTGTTGTTCCAGATTAGACGGCTCTAGTCTTTTAATTCCCACTCTCTTGTTGTCTTATTGTTTTCAGATGATGAGGAAGGACGTGGGTCTCATCTCCCGTCCCTCCCTCACCAATGGCAGCAGACCGTCGTGGAAGCGAGCAGGAGGGTCTGTTGCTCGTTTTCCTCGCAATTTAGCAACATCTGACGGTTCAGATGTCACGCCGCGCGGCGCGGATATCTTTTCCTTTCGTCCCCCGCGTTATCTTATCGGTGACTCCTCGCCAGCTGTTTGAGAGTCCTAATCGCAGGTTCAGGTCCCAGGTCACGAGTCCAGAGGTGGAGATGTGGCAGCCGCAGGTGGTTCTGCTGAAGAGGTGGTTTTTCGGTTAGGAGAAGCATGCTAGCACAGCATCAGCATCAGCTTTGTTTGGAGTGTTAGCATGGTAACGTGTGTTATTTGGCACTAAAGACAAAGTGCAGCTGAAGGCTGGTGGGAGTCTCATTAGTTTAGTTTAGTTTACTGGATGAATGATGATTCTGACCTGATGGCGGCTCTGCAGGAGACCTCACAGGGAATCACAGCTCATCCCGAGAGAACACAGTCTCAGGCCGAAGGTGAGATATTTCACCACAAATGTCGACCTCATGGCGGTGAGTCGTTTCATCCCCATCCTTTAACGTCTTTACAATCCGTCCAGTCGCTGCTAAGATATTAAAGACGTGATAGTTCAGGTTGTTTGACGTGGGGTTTTGTGAGGTCATCCGCAAAAAACATGTTTTAGCCACCTTTAAAAAAAACTAAACAAAAGCCCGCAGAATAAAGCTAATCATTTTAACTGTTTAAGCGTTTTATTTTGAAAATTTCCAAAGCTTTATCTGCAGTCAAACAGCCGTTTCACTCTGAACTGTTGAACTACCGTGTTTAGGGTCTTTGTTTCCCGGGAAAGAAGGAAACCCTGAACCGTGTTACTACGCACAAGCACAACTACTTTTAAGTTATTTTTTGGGGCCTTTATTCTGAAAGCACTGTGAGAGAGAGATATTGGAAAGTCACAGAGAGAGAGAGAGAGAGGGGGGATGACATGCAGCAAAGGGGCCACGAGTCGGAGTCGAACCTCCAGGGCTGTTGTCAGACAGAGCTGAACGTTGTGCGTAGGAATACAGTAGTTCAGCGGTTGGAAAGATGTAGTTCCAAGGGAAAGGGCTGTCTGAAGGCAAGATAAAGCTAGTGAAAAGTTTCAAAATAAAGCGTACACTTCAACTGGTGGACTTTTTTTTTTTTTTAAGTGAATCTGCTGCAGGTAACACACTGACTGTAGATCAGTTCCTCACACAACCCCCACGACCAATAACCAGAGACACGGAGAGACACAGAGTCCAGAGTCTGTTTCTTTCTTTCTGACAGGACCTGACTCTGTGATGTGCAGCATCTATAGCTAATTACTTTCAAATGGTTAACCATAATGTTGCTGTGGAAAACAGACAGTGTGTACCCGCAGATGGTTCAGCGTTCAGGGCTTCTGAGGATAGTCTCCAACCGTCAGCTTCTAACGGTTTTTTTCTACACAGACTAGAGTCGTGAAGTCGTGTCTTATTTAACTCGGCGAACCAGAGACAGGAACTTGTTTCTCAGACTCTGAGAGTCCAGGGGTTGGTTGAGTTTCCCAGCGGTTATATTCACAGGAAAGAACAGGTTATAATATGCATGAGACAATGCTGCTGAAGATTACACTATAACAAACTCTTCTTGCATCTTCTGAGGAATGAGAATGAGCTCAATGGTCCACTTCCTGTTGATACAAGACGTGAGCTGATGATGAAGACTGTGAGATGCAGCTGAAAGCTCTCACTTCACCAGTTATCACCAAATATCGGGAAATAACTCAAGGATCCAAATGTTTGGATCCTTGTTTTGGCTCAATCAACATGTGAGGTAATAATAATGATTCATCTTGACAGCGTCAGCGTCGGTAAATCCAGACGGCATCAGAAACATGTCTGCGACTGGGAGAAGTTATTAAATATAAGTGTCAAGTGTTAGATAGAGTAAATCCACGTCTCTGATGTTTCACATGTCCTGTCAGAGATGTTTTCTTTGATTTGTTACAGTCCTACTGTTTCAACAAAGACACAGAGAGCAGAGGCGTCAGCCAGACGTTGTTTTGTCTGAGGACATCTGCCGTTGGACGACAGTTCAGCATCGCTGGTGGATCACAATCAGGAGGTTGCAGACGAGGGCACGAGTGCAGGAGGGCAGCTGAACGGCGGCGTATTAACCCTCTCGCTGCGGGGCAACAAGGTGTGAACTGTGGCCGTTTGAGGTCACCAGGATTCAACCACAGCTCCTAAGATTTTGATGAAGTTATTTCTGTGCCTCAGTGTTTGTAGTTTTGTATCCAGCTCGTAAAGAAAGCAACCGACACAGACGATAAGAGCCCAGAATCCTTTCATCCCTCTGGGTTTAGTGGTCCTCAAATCACTTGGCTGTAACTTCAGCCAACGTAACTGGAAAGAAATAACAAGCTGTGTAATTATATATATTCTGTCCACATGTTGATAACTCAGCCTCCTCTTATGTTTGGTCTGCATATATATTTGTAAAATACTTTTGTGGTTGCAGACACATGTTTGGCGTTAGTGTGAAAGCTTATTAAGTTGTATTTATGGCGGTGATAATCTCCCATAGTCGAGCTGATTTACTCGGCTGCCTTTTGAAGACGGAGAGCGGCGGTGGAGCTCTTATTTAGGACGTAATGCATTTCCCCGGCTGTAAAATCGAGAGGGGCTGCATAGCTGGTGTTTTATGATGCAGCGCGACACTAATGTAAACTGGAGGGAAACAGCGGTATCTATGGTCCAAGTGCAGCGGCGTGCATCCGTATTACCAGAGGCAGAAACAAGTGCGGCTGAACTCCGCTGTCAGACGTCCATCCTTCATTAGTGCTGCAGCAGGGTGTTGTTTTTAAAGATTCTCTAAGAGCAGAAATGAGTGGAGAGAAGTCATAATATAAAAAGTGAATTCCCCCGTGGCTGAAAAAGAAAAGCAGAGCTTAATTCATACAAGCGCCTCCTCCGCTGCCGCAGCTGTACTTCACTGTTTTAATGTACTAAATCATAAAAATGAAGCGCAGGCCTGGTGCAGTCCCACAGCACACTCACGCCTCTGCACGCTACGGCGAGCGAGTCACAAACAAGTTCATAACACAATATAAAGGCTGGAAATAACACACGGGACAGCAACTGGGATCAATAAGTTCATAGTTACTAATGTCCTATAATACCAACAGGAAATGACCCAAGATGTGCGCTGAAAAAACAAAACATATGTTTTTATATTTTATAAATTCACAGCTCACATCTGATTCGTAAAGACGTGATTCCAGATGTTAAACTGTCGATCAGCTGCATCGTATTTACAATCTGTGGGACAAAAGTTTTTCAAATCAGTGTCGAGATTAATAATTTCATCATTCGACTCTGAACGTTGGTTTCGACGAGGATCTGATGACTCAGAGCGAGAAACTCTGAGGGACTTATCACGAGAAATGATGCGATGCCATGTACAACAATTTAACTTTCATAACTTTTATTGACAAACATTCTTCTGGGGATTTAGAGTTAGAGTTAGAAAGAGTTCAAAAATAAATTATTATTTAGTTCCATGTCAGAAAAAACAATCAAAAATAATAATAATGATAATAATGACTGTGTTTCCTTAGATTTGTTTATTTAAATTCAATAGAAGGTAACTTCTTGAGTGAATGTTAGATTTGGCCAAAATAAGCAAATATTGATTAAAGTCTTCATTGTTTTTAAGGATTGTTGAATATTAACAAACAAATCGTCACGTTTCTGTGAAATTTCTTCACCAAACTTTACCAACTGAAAATCAGCCCATGATCATTAAAACATGTTTAAATGTTACAGTGTTTTTCTTCTACTTCTGTATTGGAAATGTGTTTACAATTTACAATTTATCAGGTAAATTTTTACATAACAGTTATTAGATTTTGAAAGGCAACACATATTATATACATTACAATACAGTATTGGAGCTCATTTATATTGGGCTGTTGCTCGTCTCCGGTCAAAACCAGGTCACAACACAAATGAATTAGGACTCCCCAGGTCCAGGTCCAGGTCCAGGTCCAGGTCCAGACTGAGCGCCTGCTAGATGTCTCTCATCGACTGCGTCTTTAAACTGTTGATAAACAGCGATCAAGCGCCGATTATTCTCTGATCTGGAGCTTTTTTTTCCTTCTAACTAAAATCATGTAGTTTGAACTTAGCATTAGGAGCATTGTTGGTTGTCGTCCTGTTGGACGTGTGGGTGTGACCTCGGCTTTGAACTCCACAGTTGGATGATAATTACATCGCATGTTAGTTTCTATATGAAAAAAGGCTGTCTGCAGTGTCTCCTCTGCAGTGTCTCCTCTGCAGCGTGTCCTCTGCAGTGTCTCCTCTGCAGCGTGTCCTCTGCAGTGTCTCCTCTGCAGCGTGTCCTCTGCAGCGTGTCCTCTGCAGTGTCTCCTCTGTAGCGTGTCTTCTGCAGTGTCTCCTCTGTAGTGTCTCCTCTGCAGTGTCTCCTCTGCAGTGTCTCCTCTGCAGCCTGTCCTCTGTAGTGTCTCCTCTGTAATGTCTCCTCTGCTGTGTCTCTTCTGCGGTGTCTCCTCTGTAGCATGTCCTCTGTAATGTCTCCTCTGCTGTGTCTCTTCTGCGGTGTCTCCTCTGTAGCGTGTCCTCTGCAGTGTCTCCTCTTTAGCGTGTCCTCTGCAGCGTGTCCTCTGCAGTGTCTCCTCTGTAGCGTCTCCTCTGTAGCGTGTCCTCTGTAGCGTGTCCTCTGCAGCGTGTCCTCTGTAGCGTCTCCTCTGTAGCGTGTTGTCCCTGTCCCTGTGCATGCAGTAACTTGTTTACAGGAACAGCTAGAAACACGCGTGAACCATTTTCCCGGTGTGATGTTAACAAGTGACACTTTGTGGAGCAGCTCCATTAGATAGAATAGAGACCACGTGTGACTTTATCAGCAGTATTTCTCTTTTTTGGGGGGGGGGGGGCCGAGAGAGAGATTGGTTGGTCTCTTCTTCTGCGGTGGTGTCTCGTCCTGTATGCGTGTCCTCTGTAGCGTGGTCCTCTGCAGCCGTGTCTGTGTCGTCCTCTGTAGCGTCTCCTCTGTAGCGTGTCCTCTGCAGTGTTCCTCTCTGTAGCGTGTCTCTGAGCGTGTCCTCTGAGTGTGTCCCTCTGCAGTGTCTCCTCTGTAGCGTGTCCTCTGCAGCGTGTCCTCCGTAGCGTCTCCTCTGTAGCGTCTCCTCTGTCGCGTGTCCCTCTGTAGCGTGTCCTGTGCAGCGTGTCCTCTGCAGTGTCTCCTCTGTAGCGTGTCCTCTGCAGTGTCTCCTCTGTAGTGTGTCCTCTGTAGCGTGTCCTCTGCAGTGTCTCCTCTGTAGCGTGTCCTCTGCAGTGTCTCCTCTATAGTGTGTCCTCTGTAGCGTGTCCTCTGCAGTGTCTCCTCTATAGCCTGTCCCTGTAGCGTGTCCTCTGAGCGTGTCCTCTGCAGTGTCTCCTCTGTACGCGTGTCCTCTGCAGTGTCTTCCTCTGTAGTGTGTCCTCTGTAGTCGGTGTCCTCTGCAGTGTCTCCTCTGTAGCGTGTCCTCTGCAGCGTGTCCTCTGCAGCGTGTCCTCTGCAGTGTCTCCTCTGCAGTGTCTCCTCTGCAGTGTCTCCTCTGTGCTCTCCTCTGTAGCGTCTCCTCTGTAGCGTGTCCTCTGCAGCGTGTCCTCTGCAGTGTCTCCTCTATAGCGTGTCCTCTGTAGCGTGTCCTCTGCAGTGTCTCCTCTATAGCGTGTCCTCTATAGCGTGTCCTCTGCAGCGTGTCCTCTGCAGTGTCTCCTCTGTAGCGTGTCCTCTGCAGTGTCTCCTCTGCAGCGTGTCCTCTGTAGCGTGTCCTCTGCAGTGTCTCCTCTGTAGGTGTCCTCTGCAGTTGTCTCCTCTGCAGTGTCTCCTCTGTAGCGTCTCCTCTGTAGCGTCTCCTCTGTATGTGTTG
>NW_019174561.1:137891-156118 GCF_002260705.1 Seriola dumerili | reverse complement strand
AGTGTCTCCTCTGTAGCGTGTCCTCTGCAGTGTCTCCTCTGTAGCGTGTCCTCTGCAGCGTGTCCTCTGTAGCGTGTCCTCTGTAGCGTGTTGTCCCTGTCCCTGTGCATGCAGTAACTTGTTTACAGGAACAGCTAGAAACACGCGTGAACCATTTTCCCGGTGTGATGTTAACAAGTGACACTTTGTGGAGCAGCTCCATTAGATAGAATAGAGACCACGTGTGACTTTATCAGCAGTATTTCTCTTTCTTTTTGGGGGGGGGGGGCACAGTGATATTATCCAGATCAGTTTCTATGGGGACATGAGCTCATTTCCTGGTCTGGCAGTGTTAACAAAACAACTGAATTCAGCTAATTTCAGTGTAAAGACACAAACAAAGCGTGGCCCGCGGCGTCCTGGTGGCTCTCCACGCTGTCTGTCCTCGAACCACCGTGACCGTGAGGTTGAGTTCAAGACCGACTGGGGATCCACATCGTCCCTTCCTCTCCTGTCCCCCACATTTCCCATCTGCCTCTTCTGTCCACGGCAAAATGTGATAATAATTAACTCAACATTAAAGCATAACTCTCCTCTCATTAATCAGTCAGCTGTGGAGGATCGGTAACTTCTTCATTGATCGACTGATGAGTCCAACTACACGTGTAATCATCCAGCAGGTTAGATTTAAGACGCGGCGCATCCATCATGTCTTTCAGAGTAATAATGTTGCTGGACGCTCTGAGCGCTGCAGATCTAGGCAGATAACATTAGTGATTTAAGAGACTTTTTTTTTCCCGCTCTCTCATCCTGAAATCACAACAGACACAAGACAAAAGCTGAATGAAGCACTTTACTAGTTTTCAAGTTGGCTCCATAACGAGTGAAGAGGGAAGAAAACTCTGCTCTCCCTAGTTTTATATGCCCATAGTGATACTAGAAACTTCATAGACAATCAGGAGGCCTTGATCAATCATAGATATCATCAATAAGATGGGAACATGACAGAGACTTGTGTGCTCTAAAGAGCCGCCTGCTGAATGAAGCTTGAAGGGAAAGTGGTGGTTGTTAGACGTGGGGTTGTGTGAGGTAGTGAAGCACCGTCAGTGTGTGTCGGGAGGCGGCAGGGAGCACGGTACACTAGCAGAGTGATGTAATACTGTGGGCGGGGCCAGCAGAAAAAATAAAAGGTGTTTTAGACACTTTAAAAAAACAACACAGAAACATACTAAATATTCTACATTTAAACAGATATTAGATTGTTTCAGTTGGTGATTTTAAAAGTGTCTAAAACATGTTTTTTTTTTCTGGTGGCCCCGCCCACAGTATTACATCACTCCGCTACTGTTTCCCACTGCCTCCCGTAACTGGCAGATCTGAATCTGCTGCAGGTAACACACTGACTGTGTTTGACTGCCTCACACGACCCCACGTCTAATAACCTTTTATATAATATCAACATCTGTCTACAATATAAGCACATAAACATACATATTAATATGGGCTGGACATATATGTCACTAAATCATTTCTAATATGTTTTCATTTTATATGTACATATATTTCATATAGAGAAATTCAATACATTTGCATATATTACAATTTTTATCCTCAGTAACGATTTAATGCCTTTATCATAAGTGTTTTTTAAATGTAATTAAAAGTTATTTTTGTTGCCTTTCAGATGAAGATGATTAATTCTTGTTCCTGTCAGAACCGATCACAGTGAACTCTTTCCCCTTGACTTTATCATGTTCTGGTCTCATTTTGGTTTTAGTGCAGAGTTCAAAACAAATGTTGTGCGTCTGTGTTTTGCACATTAGAAACAGAAATGTTTGTAAATCCCACTTCACATGAGCGTCGTAGAGGAATTCAGGCTTTTATCCTCGTTATCCAGATACACTTGTAAATACAGTTTGACAGACTTTGGGAGCTATTATTCAATTTTATAACTCAATATTTCTGTCATTCATCGAGGGCAGGAGAAGAATCACCGTTTTAATATGTGGGAGTGGATTACACTGTGAAGAACAATCTGATATTTACCAGAGCAGTCAGACAAATCCTGCCTGACAGAGAGGGAGTTATTTCAGATTACACTGTTTCAGACGCTGCTACTTTAATATGCCGTCTGTGCGGTGCCGAACTCAGTGGCCTCCTCATCCGGCAACACATGGATCTGGGTAGATCTTACAGTGTAACACAACACAGACAGCAAGCTAAAGTGCATTTTCCCAAGTATTATATGCATTAAGTTATTGCATAGCGATGTCCCGGTGCAGACGTAGCCCCGGGGGGAACTAAACCCTGGACAACAGGTACTCATTAGAGAACAAGGAGCTCTCTGCAGTCGGCCCTTCTCCTTTTTTTTTTCTCACTTCTCACTCCCTGAATGTCCTTAATGTGTTTTAGAGGAAGGCCAAAGTGAAAGCTGGTAATGAGATTTTTTTTTTCTTCCTTCCCTTTCTGAGGCTGCCTTCAGAGCTGTGGGCAGAGATGAGAAAAGTATGTTTCTAGGTGGATTCCAGGCATTTTCATGAGGTTCTGTGTTAGTGTGACTGATTCAATTTGGCTCCATTCAGTCTATTTCAATGTACTTTTATAAAGTTTTTTATCAGACCATCAAGAACTCAGAGCTTCAGTATGCTCCACAGGTGGCCCTGGTGTACTCTGTTTTGAAGTAGTGAATGTATCAAAGATGCCCCGTCGTTCTGCTTCTACACTCCCTCTACGACAAGCAGGTGTCTCTCGTCCTCGGAGACTTGTTCTGCACGACACCTCCTCAGCTGCTCTCCCTGCGCCCGAGAGCTGAAGCTACGAACGTGTATTTGCCTTGCCTGTTAAATGATGACAGGTCAACTGCTCGCTGTAATGACCTGAAGTTTATTTCCTCATGTCCGTCACATCCTTTGGTTTACATACTGAGACGACGTCTGGGTGGCAGGCTTGGGCCGATATTGAAATATTGATGTTTGCACAGTCTGTCCTACTGTACTTTGTATCTTAGCATGTGACACATAAAACTTTGAATGCTGTTTATTGGCAGCGTCGCTTATACCTGAAATATATAATATAACACATTGACATTTAACATTGACACAAACAAAACTCTCTTGAGTTGTCGACGTCATCTCCTGCAACATGGAGACCTTCATCTTCATCAGTCATAATTCCCATGTGTCATGAATGTGGCATTAGACACTGATTTCACAAAAAATCCCCCAAACAGTTTTAACCTCTTTTGAAGAATGGAGAATATGTATATATACATTTTTTTTCCCCCCTTAGCTTGGGCTGATGTTCAATGATATATCGAATATCGCGATAATTTCAAAAAAACAAAAAAATAACAAAAAGATTTGTATTTATTTTTGTACTGCACATTGTATCTCGGCATTTGACAAATAAAACTTTGAACTGCTATTCAGTGGCAGCATCACATATACCTGAAATATAAAATGCAATAGGCTTATATAATTATACATTATAAAATAAACACCTGAAACATAAAATAAAACAATATAATAAAATCAAATAATATCTTATATCGTGATATACTGTATTGAGATATTATTTTGGATATCCCACTGGGCAGGGAAACATTTGCATGTTATTCAGGTTTGGTGTCACACTGTAGGACTGCTTCATGTTAATATTCCTTGTGTGTGAAGATATAGTGGTATATACAGTATATATACATATATATGTATCTACGTATATATATATATATATGGTGTATTTTGGACAGATGTGGCTCAAGAGGTAGAACGGGTCGTTGTTGTTGATTATTGGATTGGTGATTTGATGGCCAGGCCAGCAGCTTGCATGGCAGCTCCAACGGGTGAATGAGCGGAAAATTGTGAAGCAGTTTGTTGTAGTAAGGTTGAAAAGAGTAGGTGGAGTCAATTTCCATCTATATCTGATATAAAATGGAAAGAGTTTCTAAATGGAAACATTCTCAAAAATAGGTAAAAAACAATGTGTTCAAAAGCTTTATTCTGTTCGGTGAAGGTTGTTCTTGTCTCCCTCGTCTCCTCGGGAAAAGTCTCATGAGAGACCTCAGCGATAATTCAATAATATTTATTGACGTCTGACTGTATCTAATCTGAGGTTTATTAACTTTTCTGTGTGTGTTTGTGTTTACGGGCCATAAATTCCATTGATTTGAGATGGATAAATCTGGACAGTCAGTCGGTTCACCACTTTGGTTTCCATGACATTTTGTACAGACTTCCATGATTCCCAGATGAGGAATTCTGATGACTCTGGTGATTCCCTGACTTTTCCCCTCCATATACTGCCACTGGCAGGTCAGTGTCTTCACTCACACTGTGAAATATACGTATTGGCACAAAATCTTGTCCAGACACTAATGGTTCCCACAAGAAGAACAATGGCCTTGGAGATCCTCCGCTTCTCCTCTAGCACCACCATGAGGTTCACATTTGTGGCTTTTGAGTTAAATGCCTCAACAACTTGGAGAGATTGCCATGAAATGTGGGTGCAGCATTTGTGCCCCCCTCCCACCCATCACACCCCAACCACCCCCACCCACCCCCCCCACCCCCCAGGATAAACTGTAAAAACCTCTGTGATCCCCGGACTTTTCCTGAAGTGCCAAATTTCTTCTAAAGCTAATGACAATTCCATCAGGTTTACTTTGTGTTTCGTGCTAGTTAGCAACTGTTAGCATGCTAATACTGAAATGGTGTACATGCTCACCTTTATACCTGCTAAACATCAGCATATTAGCATTGTCACTGTTAGCATGTTAGCATGCTGACGTAGGACTGATGCCCTTTAATTTGAATTTAATTTAACTTCTTACCCTGGTCTGTATAAATGTTACCCTTCGTGCTTTTATTCTGAAGTGGTTGATTTAATACAGATGCTCCTTTTCAACACCATCCAGTTTCATATTCATACAAAGTCACCCAGTAAAACCAGTCTGCTACTGTTTGTCACTGGAAGCTGCCCAGTATAATCACTGCTGTTGGACACAGTGGAGCTACTGCTGTATTGCTGTATTAGCTCGTGTTCATGTTTGTGTGTGTGACCCCACATTTGTTTTCACTGCGTCTCGGGGTCGTGTGTGTGTTGGCCCACATGGCTCCGTGCCGCTTATAACTTAATGCTGATTTATCATCCGTTTTGCCGATGTACAGTGTTCTTCTATTTTTTTTTTTTTTTTTTCCACCGCAACATGTGGTTCTGAGAGGAACTGTGTGTTGTGCAAGGAGTCAGCGCCGGCTCAAGAGGATAATACCAGTTTTTTTGGGGGGAAAATCCTCTGGCTTTTCTTCTTTGTCTAGTAAATTTCAGCCCTCCGAGACAACAAATATTATCTTGATTTAAAGGGTCGGTTGACTTGTATCATGAAAAAAAACATATTCTCTCACTTTCCTCTGATGGTATCTAGATATTCAGAGGATAATGTCTTCAGACCTTCAGTAGATTACCAAACTGGTTGTTAGTCATTGCTTTCGAAAACTAAACTTGTGACTTTTATCAACCTACCGCCCAGGTGGTTAAGATTGTTTAAAGTTTAGACTGGATGCAAACCTCAGTGAAAGTCGCACTCTTTGTCGACCCAGTTAATTCTGTCTTTCTCCCTCAGAGGTATTGTGATGGTATAACAGTGTCACGTAATAATAAGCTTTTTATAATAATAATAATAACAAGCTCTATTCATATAGCACCTTTAAAAGCACAGTTACAAAGTGCTTTACAAGAAAAGATGAAATTGATGACGAACAATGAAAATAAATGATAAAATAAACAGTTTAAAGCTTGTACATCACTGGAGAGGAGATATAAGAGAAAAAATATATATTGATATTTTAGGAAAATATGAAATTAGAAAACAACATATCCATATACATGTTTTTTATATATATACACCATTAAAGTGAGATAGTGTAACTTTTAAAAGGAGGAAATAACACATATTTCCTCTTACATTCATTGATTGATTGATTGATTGATAGATCGATTATTTGTGTGTCCTGCACCTTTCTGGTCCGCAGCCCATATGGGCTTACAACACACTTACCATAACCTTGATGGCAACATGACAGATCATCATATACACTTCCACAAATGACAAATTATATTGAATATACAGTGTCCTCTGCCTCCTATAAATCTCGCCAAAATAAAAGTCTCCACATTAAAAAACCAACTCAGGCATCAAGACGCTCAAAGCATCTTTAAATAAAGAAAAAATAAGATAAATAAATAAACTTTCATCATATCACACACAATGTACGATTTCTCATTAGGAAATTCCATTCATTACAAAATCAACCACAGACTGAAGTTCACTGCTCAGTGTTAAGGCCTTAAGACGTCGAGTGGACATGTTTGAAACATGCTACAGTTTTGTCACGGTGTCCTCAGATCTACAGTCCTGTTACACTGACGTTGGCAGCACATGTTGGAGTTCAGGGTCTGTTTTCAATGTTTAACAGAGAAGTTGACCATCGGGACAGAAACTCCAGAGTGTATCCACTGGAGAGTGTGTGATGTGGTCATACATTTAGTGTTATGCTCTTCGAACATAAATGGAATTCAATAGAATAACCACAAGGACAATATTTGTATTTGTGTGTGTGTGTACATGCATGATGAGGGAGGATGCATTTTTGTTTGTGTGTGTGTGTGTGTGTGTGTGTGTGTAGTCTGCTTGTGGTTAGGTTGTTATGTGATGAGCAGGGAAGTTTTCCAGCACTGCGCTTGATTCAGTTAAGATGGCTAAGGGATGGTTCGCTCTCATAACATACCAGCTACTACCCATGTGGTTCACTGTCTCCAGTGTGTGTGTGTGTGTGTGTGTGTGTGTGTAGCATTGTGAGCATTGTGTCATGTAAACCTCTTGTTTCTGTTAGCATACCTGTGGTTAGCAGCAGGTTGGCTCCGACTCGGTGTCCATGAATCAGCTCTTTATGATGCACACATCGGAAGTGGAGAGTGACAGGGGTTAAAGTGGGATTTGGCAGATGGGGGAACCCTAAGATCTGGTGTCGCAGTGGGAAAAATGAGTCACCCAGGGGTGTACTGGGAAAGAAATCGAACTCTGGAATTATATGTGGGGGGCTCAATCGATTGGTGAAGGTTGATTACATATGTCAGTGAGCGCAGCCCAATAACATGCACGCTCTCAGGCGCACCCTGAATGACGGGCACACATACAGATGGACAGGGCTGGAAAAAACCTTAATGGATGTTTTGACAATCCACCAGCCCAGATTATTATGTAAGAAACTAACAATCAGATTTATTTACTTATTAATCAAAGGTTCATTTCGACCCCTGGTGCTGTGCGTCAGTACAGATTAAAGCAAACTGGCGCTTTACTTAAATATTTCCATTTCACAAAACCAGACTTTTCCTCAACAACATTTCACAGAGATCATTTTTAATTGTACTTTTGACTCAAAGCTCGGGAGAAACTTTATCTGTGTTATTCAATAAAAATCTTTCCAAGAACTCCAAAAGTCAACTGAATTTCACAGTGTATTTTCATCGATGTGAAGATGGCAGAGCAGGTTTTTGTGCAACTGATACGAAAACAGAAAGTTTTCATCACTGATGCAATGATTTAAATCTCTTAAAGGTCCCATATCAGAGCCTCCTCTCTTCTGATTGGCTCACAGACCTGTTGTTACTAGAGCTCCAGAGAGAAGCCTGAGAGAGAAGATGTGAAACTACACTGAGATGGTTAAAGGTTCTTAAAACCACAAATATATCTTCTTATGAATCAACACTTCAAATTGAACACATGAAAAGAATGAAATATTTGGACCTTTAACAACCCGAAGAGCTTTGACACGAAATAGTAAGACCCCTTAATAAATTCTAAGCTCAAGGGGAGAGATTTCATTCCAGCCACCATTTTTCAGAAATGAGTAGTCGCATGAAGCACACTTTGAATCTCCTCCATGTTTACTGTTGTTGCAGCGTTGCACAGACATCTGTCGCTGTAATCAGCATCATCGTATTTGTATGGTCTTCTGCATTACCACCACCTGCTGCACGGGAGTGGAACAGCTGATTGCAGACGTCGGTTTTTCACACCGAGACTAAAAAGTACTTTGGGTTGAAATGTGGGTTTAGACTCACTCCTCTGCTGCTCAATCAGAAAGTCGTCTTGCTCTTAGATGTTTTCTGTGGGGGAAAAGTTAGATTTTGTGCATTAGTGACTTTTATATCCAGGTTCTTTGACAAGGTAGTGCCACAGTTAGCAAGTTCACAATGGTCACTTATCGCTGTGAGTGTGTCAGTGTTTGTAAGCTTAGCACATAGCTTGTTCATTAGCAAGCAGTTTTCTTCACACACCCATATAGAGTCAGTATAAGTATGACCATGCATACATTGTGGTCCGACTGGACCCTCCTGTATATCTATGCGTGTGTTAAGAAGAACATACGCACAGCACATGCTCATGATTACATGTTTGCTGGCTCCTATATGCAAATGCAAATATACACAAAGAGAGAATGTGCAGAGGCATTTCAGGACAGCCTGTCTTAATTCCCAATCATCAGCGCAGCATCCAAAATGAAAGTCATTGTGACAGCATTACTAATGAAGGACAGATTACAATAATGAAGAGATGGCAGGGGAGGAGAGGAGAGGAGAGACAGAGAAGGAGAGGAAGAACGGACTGATTTAAGAAAGAGGATGAGAGGAGACAAGAGGGGATTTAAAAACCCAATTTCTGAAGACAGGCTCTTATTACTAATGAAGGGCAGATGACAGTGGGGGCATTATGGTGTGGCACTGCAGCCTCGCTGTAACTGAGGGGGAGAGAGGAGAAGGTCTGATGTAAACACAGAGCTGAGCCTCCTCCTCATCACTGTGGCCTCTGACACGAGGGATAAACAACAAAATATCATTCAAAGCAACTTGTGAGGAGCGATCTGCAACCGACCTCCAGCGCCGAATTAAGTTTTCACCGCTCCACCAGCAGCAAAGATGTCATGCAAGAATCTGGCTTGAAATCAAACTGTCAGTTTCAGACGTTCACACTCGTTTGCGGGCGGAAAGTGGGAACTCCGGCGCTGCAAGTGATGTGCCCTAGAGCAGGGCACCACCGCTCCGCCGTGGAGCTGCCCAAGTGTAACCAGTAGTTGAAGGATGTACACTAATGTGCATGACATAAATGCACCATCTGTATTTTCTTTATCTCTGTAATAATTCGTAACACAGCGTCTCTCCACGTGTTTTGAATGGAACGAGAAGGAGAGAAAGCCAAAGAGGGAAAGAAACCATAACTCTTTCTGAATCATTTGTGTTTTTCCCAACGTTACTTTTAGAGTTGCTCTTTTTTTTTTTTCAGCCCAGCGGGGAATTTCTCATGATGGAGTAAGTGTAGGAAAATGGAGAGAATGAAGTCACAAGAAGAGAAGCTGTAGAGTAAAAAAGCAAAAGGCCACGCTGGCAGTTCAACTTAAGATCTCTGATGTTTGCTCACGTTCATACTTTAACCATTAAACCCAGAACAGACTTCACTTTGAGACCAGGAAGATGACAGACTGTTGTCTCTCAGAGGAAACAGAACGACTGTGACATTAGTTGTGATTAATCTTATTAGGGAAGTGTTGGGTTGATGGTTGAGTCAAGAAAAAAGTGACACGGGAGGACGTTTGTTTCCTGCTTTCTCCCAGCAGTCGACGTCTTTTAACCATGATTGTGAACTTTCCCTCAGCTTAAACAAGAAGGGCAGACGAGCGACGGTTGCAACACTTTCTACATTTCTCTCATTTACTTAGAGAATATTTGGACTAGAGCAACCAAACTTTTATATATTAAACTAACATCTGACTGCTAATTACCCATACTTTTTAAAGATGATAACATATCATTCACAATATTTATTTGAATGGAAGAATTCAGGTGTTGCCACTGACCCAAACCCTGGGAACAGCTGCAACACAGATCAGGGACGGTTGCAACATATAAAATTACATAGAATTTCACCAATTAACTTTTGCTTTTTGTCTCAATAAGTATAGTATTCTGAAAATATACATTGGTTTACAATAATATTATAGTATTATTTATTTATTTATGATAATATTATAGTAGTTAAACTTTGTTTAATGAGTCATGAGTTAAACTTTCATCTGTCTGCTAATTACCAAAACTATCAAAAGATGATTAAATATGAAATTTGTCACAATATTTATTTGAATGGTAGATTTCAGATGTTGCAACACAGATCAGGGACGGTATGTTAAATTTCACTCATTAACTTTTGCTTTTCATCTCAATAAGCATTGTATTCTGAAAATATGTATTGTTTTTAATAATATTATAGTATTGTTTAAAATGTTGAAAAACACAGTCTGTTTTGATTAGTCTGCTTTAGCTTTTGGAAAGTTAAAATAACTTGCAACCGTCCATCATGTGCTAGACACACTGACTTTGACACGTACTAACCACGTCACTTAGAAGTCAACAAAACAATGATTCAGACTAAGTCTGTTTTGATTAATTCATATAAAAGGTCAGGACACTTTAACAAAAATACAGCTGTTTTTTTTTTTTTCAATAAATGTAGCAGCAGATGTTGAATGTGTCTTCTCTCTTCCTGGAGGGGGGGAGGGCTTAACTGAGCATGTGCAGTACAAGTGTTATCATTCTAGCATGTTTCTGAATGGAGGAATAAGAACCGAAAGGCAGGAGTGAGAAAAAGGAGCCACACATTGTTGCTAATGGCTCCCAGCAGTTTTAATGAAGCAGCATCACAAAGCACAAAGCAGAACAGGCATTACAGTGTATAGACACAAACACATTCATCACACAGGTGATGATCCTTTTTCTGATTCTTGCCTTTAGTTTGATCTTTTTGATCCATCAACCGTGAACATCCCTTTGGATGTTTGTGCTTTACACCCTGTTTGTCCTTGTTGCAACCGATCCCGGTCTCCCCTCTTTGTTTAACCCAGACTACAACCCCCTCCCTAACTTCAACCAAGTAGTTTTCTGCCCAAACCTTTCTTAACTTTAACCCCCAGCAGTGGTAGATCAGAAAACAATGATGTATAATTTGTATTTTTTTTCCTTTTTTGTAACATGGCACTGAGAAACAGTGTTGTTCTGCCAGCACCGGCACCAGATCAGAAAACATCTGGAAGGAAATTACAACCTATTTTGTTGTTTACTCTAGAGGACTGGTGTATCAGTACCCAACTGGCTGCCGGTTCTGTGCTGTTTGATGATAATTGATAATGAAGATATCAAAAAGTGAAAACACTCGCTTGCTTTGCTTCATTCTTCTTTGGTTTTGGCTAAAAAACTGATAAAATTGTATTAAAGGGACAGGATTTGTAATTACTTACCATTTTCGTGACATTAACCAGGGGTGTACTCACTTTTGTTGTGTACTGTCTGTAGTTATCGTTGGCAGGTGAAGCAAAAAGATCATTCCTGGATTGTAATTAGAAGTTTTTTGGTTTGCTTCTTTTCTTCTTTCTTTCCTGCTATTCCGCCTGCATTTGCTTTTTTACTCTCTGATGTCCAACCAACCTCTAAATCAGGCTCAGTGCTGCGTTTTACAGAAAACGATTCCACTTTTCTAACTGAAGCCAAAAACACTGAAGCTCTCTTCTACATCGCTGAACATCAAAACCACATTTTCCATCGAGGCTAAAACCTGCTGTAATGGCAAAAGACAGTTATACGAGATATATGGATAAGTTTTAACCTGATATGTCATGATGTATTGTGAAATATCAAAACATTTATTCACTGAGTTCAGACCCAATAAAGTTTTGATCTGACGTCCTCAGGCTTTTAAATTGGACATGAACTCAGATGTATCAGTGTGTCAGATCCGTCTCATCACATTAGATTTGTGTTGACGAGACTTGAAAAGCTTTTCATGTCTCTGTATATTTGTGGCCAAATTCTCCCCTCTCAAAGCAGCAATACATCAGTGAAAATATTTCACTGACACTTGTAAGATCTGGACTCTGTGCAGATCATAAACCAGCAGAATCCAACACATCAGCTCACATAATATTTCACAGTAATTATCCCGGGTCGAAATCTGAGGCTCCCAAACACCTGAGCAGCATTTACAGAGCGTGAAGAAGTGCTCGGCCACCATTAACTTTTCTCTAGTGTTGCACATTTTTCACAATCTTTTGATCAAATGTGAACTCAGTTTGCCAGTTTCTTTTTCATGTGCAATGAAAGCAAACAGGTAGTCTTGTGGTCTGAAAAGGAAGGTGCAGTCCAGCTGTTTGGAAGTTGCTCCAGCCTCCTGTTGCACAGTGGAAGTCTGTAAACCAGTGGTCCATGAAGCATGAATGTCTGTGTGTTTTAAACCAATTTAAGACAGTTTTATGAGGTTTTATGGCGTAAGGTGAACTCTGCTCTGATAAAGCTCAGTGTGAGATACCTGGGTCACTGAATGGATGCCTTTTCATTCTCCTTTTGAGGATTATCACAACAGAAATGCTTCTTCTCCCTCCAAAGCTCCACATGGAAGACAATGCACTTTAACCCTCTAATTTCAAGGAGTTTCATTTTTTAAATTTTATCTTAAAACAGTGTTAAAACAATAGGACAGACTTGAAGTACAGATACATTAAATTTTGTGTCAACCTAACTGTTTATTAACATATAAGATCTGAATTTACATTGAGAAATGCCCATACTCGTATGTAATATTTGTACATGTGTTGAATTTCGATGTATGAAATATATATAGATATATATATGAAGTAAGTCAAAAAACATGATAGTATAGTAAGGCATAAAAACGTCATACTATAGTAAGGCATGAAAATGTCATAATATGATAAGACCTGAAAATGCCAAAAAACATTACAATATAGTAAGGCATAAAAATGTGAAAAAACATCATAGTATAGTAAGGCATAAAAACGTCATAGTATAGTAAGGCATAAAATGTCAAATAACATCATAGTATAGTAAGGCATAAAAACGTCAAAAAACATCATAGTATAGTATGGCATAAAAATATCAAAAAACGTCATAGTATAGTAAGGCATAAAAACGTCAAAAAACATCATAGTATAATAAAGCATAAAATGTCAAAAAACATCATAGTATAGTAAGGCATAAAACGTCATAGTAGAGTAAGACATAAAATGTGAAAGAACGTCAAAGTACAGTATGGCATAAAATGTCAAAAAACATCATAGTATAGTAAGGCATAAAACGTCATAGTATAGTAAGGCATAAAACGTCATAGTATAGTAAGGCATAAAACGTCATAGTATAGTAAGGCATAAAACGTCATAGTATAGTAAGGCATAAAACGTCATAGTATAGTAAGGCATAAAACGTCATAGTATAGTAAGGCATAAAACGTCATAGTATAGTAAGGCATAAAACGTCATAGTATAGTAAGGCATAAAACGTCATAGTATAGTAAGGCATAAAACGTCATAGTATAGTAAGGCATAAAACGTCATAGTATAGTAAGGCATAAAACGTCATAGTATAGTAAGGCATAAAACGTCATAGTATAGTAAGGCATAAAACGTCATAGTATAGTAAGGCATAAAACGTCATAGTATAGTAAGGCATAAAACGTCATAGTATAGTAAGGCATAAAACGTCATAGTATAGTAAGGCATAAAACGTCATAGTATAGTAAGGCATAAAACGTCATAGTATAGTAAGGCATAAAACGTCATAGTATAGTAAGGCATAAAACGTCATAGTATAGTAAGGCATAAAACGTCATAGTATAGTAAGGCATAAAACGTCATAGTATAGTAAGGCATAAAACGTCATAGTATAGTAAGGCATAAAACGTCATAGTATAGTAAGGCATAAAACGTCATAGTATAGTAAGGCATAAAACGTCATAGTATAGTAAGGCATAAAACGTCATAGTATAGTAAGGCATAAAACGTCATAGTATAGTAAGGCATAAAACGTCATAGTATAGTAAGGCATAAAACGTCATAGTATAGTAAGGCATAAAACGTCATAGTATAGTAAGGCATAAAACGTCATAGTATAGTAAGGCATAAAACGTCATAGTATAGTAAGGCATAAAACGTCATAGTATAGTAAGGCATAAAACGTCATAGTATAGTAAGGCATAAAACGTCATAGTATAGTAAGGCATAAAACGTCATAGTATAGTAAGGCATAAAACGTCATAGTATAGTAAGGCATAAAACGTCATAGTATAGTAAGGCATAAAACGTCATAGTATAGTAAGGCATAAAACGTCATAGTATAGTAAGGCATAAAACGTCATAGTATAGTAAGGCATAAAACGTCATAGTATAGTAAGGCATAAAACGTCATAGTATAGTAAGGCATAAAACGTCATAGTATAGTAAGGCATAAAACGTCATAGTATAGTAAGGCATAAAACGTCATAGTATAGTAAGGCATAAAACGTCATAGTATAGTAAGGCATAAAACGTCATAGTATAGTAAGGCATAAAACGTCATAGTATAGTAAGGCATAAAACGTCATAGTATAGTAAGGCATAAAACGTCATAGTATAGTAAGGCATAAAACGTCATAGTATAGTAAGGCATAAAACGTCATAGTATAGTAAGGCATAAAACGTCATAGTATAGTAAGGCATAAAACGTCATAGTATAGTAAGGCATAAAACGTCATAGTATAGTAAGGCATAAAACGTCATAGTATAGTAAGGCATAAAACGTCATAGTATAGTAAGGCATAAAACGTCATAGTATAGTAAGGCATAAAACGTCATAGTATAGTAAGGCATAAAACGTCATAGTATAGTAAGGCATAAAACGTCATAGTATAGTAAGGCATAAAACGTCATAGTATAGTAAGGCATAAAACGTCATAGTATAGTAAGGCATAAAACGTCATAGTATAGTAAGGCATAAAACGTCATAGTATAGTAAGGCATAAAACGTCATAGTATAGTAAGGCATAAAACGTCATAGTATAGTAAGGCATAAAACGTCATAGTATAGTAAGGCATAAAACGTCATAGTATAGTAAGGCATAAAACGTCATAGTATAGTAAGGCATAAAACGTCATAGTATAGTAAGGCATAAAACGTCATAGTATAGTAAGGCATAAAACGTCATAGTATAGTAAGGCATAAAACGTCATAGTATAGTAAGGCATAAAACGTCATAGTATAGTAAGGCATAAAACGTCATAGTATAGTAAGGCATAAAACGTCATAGTATAGTAAGGCATAAAACGTCATAGTATAGTAAGGCATAAAACGTCATAGTATAGTAAGGCATAAAACGTCATAGTATAGTAAGGCATAAAACGTCATAGTATAGTAAGGCATAAAACGTCATAGTATAGTAAGGCATAAAACGTCATAGTAGAGTAAGACATAAAATGTGAAAGAACGTCAAAGTACAGTATGGCATAAAATGTAAAAAAAACGCCATAGTATATTAGGCCACAAAAATGTCATAAAATGTCATAGTATAGGTATAGTATGGCATAAAACGTCATAGTATAGTAAGGTATAAAAACGTCAAAAAACATCATAGTATAGTAAGGCATAAAAATGTCAAAAAACAGCATAGTATAGTAAGGCATAAAAATGTCAAAAAACAGCATAGTATAGTAAGGCATAAAAATGTCAAAAAACAGCATAGTATAGTAAGGCATAAAAATGTCAAAAAACAGCATAGTATAGTAAGGCATAAAAATGTCAAAAAACAGCATAGTATAGTAAGGCATAAAAATGTCAAAAAACAGCATAGTATAGTAAGGCATAAAACGTCATAGTATAGTAAGGTATAAAAACGTCAAAAAACATCATAGTATAGTAAGGGATAAAATGTCATAGTATAGTAAGGCACAAAAGTGTCACAGTACAGTATGACATTAAAAATGCCAAAAAACATCATAGTGTAGTATGGCATAAAAATGTCAAAAAACATCATAGTATAGTAAGGCATAAAACGTCATAGTATAGTAAGGCATAAAACGTCATAGTATAGTAAGGCATAAAACGTCATAGTATAGTAAGGCATAAAACGTCATAGTATAGTAAGGCATAAAACGTCATAGTATAGTAAGGCATAAAACGTCATAGTATAGTAAGGCATAAAACGTCATAGTATAGTAAGGCATAAAACGTCATAGTATAGTAAGGCATAAAACGTCATAGTATAGTAAGGCATAAAACGTCATAGTATAGTAAGGCATAAAACGTCATAGTATAGTAAGGCATAAAAACGTCTAAAAACATCATAGTATAATAAGGCACAAAAACGTCATAATATAGTAAGGCACAAAACGTCAAAGTATAGTATGGCATAAAATGTCAAAAAAACAACACAGTGTAGTAAGGCATAAAAATGTCAAAAAACATCATAGAAAAATAACGCATGAAACGTCATAGTATAGTAAGGCATAAAAAGTCATAAAACATCCTAGTATAGTAAGGCATAAAAACGTCAAAAAACATCCTAGTATAGTAAGGCATAAAAACGTCAGTATAGTATGGCATAAAATGTCAAAAAACATCATAGTATAGTAAGGCATAAAATGTCAAAAAATGTCAATGTCAACAAACATCCTAGTATAGTAAGGCATAAAATGTCAAAAAATGTCAATGTCAACAAACATCCTAGTATAGTAAGGCATAAAATGTCAAAAAATGTCAATGTCAACAAACATCCTAGTATAGTAAGGCATAAAATGTCAAAAAATGTCAATGTCAACAAACATCCTAGTATAGTAAGGCATAAAATGTCAAAAAATGTCAATGTCAACAAACATCCTAGTATAGTAAGGCATAAAATGTCAAAAAATGTCAATGTCAACAAACATCCTAGTATAGTAAGGCATAAAATGTCAAAAAATGTCAATGTCAACAAACATCCTAGTATAGTAAGGCATAAAATGTCAAAAAATGTCAATGTCAACAAACATCCTAGTATAGTAAGGCATAAAATGTCAAAAAATGTCAATGTCAACAAACATCCTAGTATAGTAAGGCATAAAATGTCAAAAAATGTCAATGTCAACAAACATCCTAGTATAGTAAGGCATAAAATGTCAAAAACGTCATAGTATAGTAAGGCATAACATGTCAAAAAAGATCATAGTATAGTAAGGCACAAAAACGTAATAGTATAGTAAGGCATAAAAACGTCAAAAAACATCATAGTATAGTAAGGCATAAAATGTCATAGTATAGTAAGGCATAAGAATGTCAAAAAAACATTATAGAAAATAAGGCATAAAACGTCATAGTATAATAAGGCATAAAATGTCAAAAAACATCATAGTATAGTAAGGCATAAGAATGTCAAAAAAACATTATAGAAAATAAGGCATAAAACGTCATAGTATAGTAAGGCATAAGAATGTCAAAAAAACATTATAGAAAATAAGGCATAAAACGTCATAGTATAGTAAGGCATAAGAATGTCAAAAAAACATTATAGAAAATAAGGCATAAAACGTCATAGTATAGTAAGGCATAAGAATGTCAAAAAAACATTATAGAAAATAAGGCATAAAACGTCATAGTATAGTAAGGCATAAGAATGTCAAAAAAACATTATAGAAAATAAGGCATAAAACGTCATAGTATAGTAAGGCATAAGAATGTCAAAAAAACATTATAGAAAATAAGGCATAAAACGTCATAGTATAGTAAGGCATAAAAACGTCATAATATAGTATGGCATAAAACGTCAAAGTACAGTATAGCATAAAATGTCAAAAAACAACATAGTATAGTAAGGCATAAAAACGTCAAAAAACATCATAGTATAATAAAGCATAAAATGTCAAAAAACATCATAGTATAGTAAGACATAAAAACGTCATAAAACATCATAGTATAAAACGTCAAAGTACAGTATAGCATAAAATGTCAAAAAACAACATAGTATAGTAAGGCATAAAAACGTCAAAAAACATCATAGTATAATAAAGCATAAAATGTCAAAAAACATCATAGTATAGTAAGACATAAAAACGTCAAAAAACATCATAGTATGGTAAGGCACAAAAACGTTATAGTATAGTAAGACATAAAAACGTCAAAAAACATCATAGTATTGTAAGGCATAAAACGTCATAGTATAGTAAGGCATAAAATGTCAAAAAACATCATAGTATAGTAAGGCACAAAAACGTCATAGTATAGTAAGGCATAAAAACGTCAAAAAACATCACAGTATAGTATGACATAAAAATATCAAAAAACATCATAGTATAGTATGGCATAAAAATGTCAAAAAACATCATAGTATAGTAAGGCATAAAACGTCA
>NW_019174561.1:129266-134727 GCF_002260705.1 Seriola dumerili | reverse complement strand
AAAACGTCAAAAAACATCATAGTATAGTAAGGCATAAAAACGCCATAGTATAGTAAGGCATAAAATGTCAAAAAACGTCATAGTATAGTAAGGCATAAAAACGTCAAAAATCATCATAGTATAGTAAGGCATAAAAACGTCAAAAATCATCATAGTATAGTAAGGCATAAAAACGCCATAGTATAGTAAGGCATAAAATGTCAAAAAACATCATAGTATAGTAAGGCATAAAAACGCCATAGTATAGTAAGGCATAAAATGTCAAAAAACGTCATAGTATAGTAAGGCATAAAAACGTCAAAAAACATCATAGTATAGTAAGGCATAAAATGTCAAAAAACAACATAGTATAGTATGGCATAAAATGTCAAAAAATCTTCATAGTGCAATGAGGCATAAAAATTCACAGTACAATAAATGTTTGTCACAAATAACTGTTCTCTCAGCAGCTTTTCAGTGACAACATTTTTACGTGTACTCACTCAGCTACTGAGAAACCTTTGAAACAATCATGTAATGTAGACAGAAAAGATTTCACTTTTTTATTCATGTTTAGACCTGCAGATTACTGTGCCTCTGAATTTCCATTGTATCTAATGTGTCTTCAATTCCTCACAAGTATTAATGAAACAGGAAACAAAAGAATCCACTGATCCGATGAGGTTGTTTATAGATGATAATGCAATATCTAAGTATCTAGTAATGTGAGTGTAAACAAACACAGACGAGCACAAACGTAACAAAATAACCTGCCGAGCTAAACAAAAACATTTGTTCTGTTTTCATGTTTTCTCCCTTTGCTTCTCATCTTGTTATCCGTCAGAAAGAAGACAGAGTAAAAAAGGAGGACTTGGAAGAAAGAGAGAGAGAGAGCGACTACGGCTGCTCACCAGCGGGCATGCTGGCAACTCGCCGAATGCAACAACAGACGCCGGCGGAGAGCACGGAGATGCCTGAGGTCGAGATGCACGCACCTAGACCAGACAGCTCACCAGGACACCTGACCCATGCTGGGAAAATCCGTCAGCTGATGTCAGCGGGGGAGTCATCATCTGAGACCAAACCATTGTTTGTTAATGTTTCCAATCAGCGTGCACAGGACTGAGTTACAAAACACTGCCATCCACCAGATCGTTGTTTACTGGAAACTCACCATGAACAAACAACTAGATATTATGACTAAGATATTCTTACATTGTAATGAGTGTGACCTAACGAGTTTCCAAGGATCTGTGGCAACATGGTGGTAACCAGTAAACAACCATCCCTTAATGGGTAAATCCAGCATTTATCTGGAGTCACAACAATTTGCTCTCAAGTGTTTTTGACCAGAGAGACAAGAGGTCCCATATTTTATATTTCTCCTGTGTTTTATTTGAAATGTTGATCCATAAGAAGATATATTTGTGGTTTTAAGAACCAAAAACCATCTCAGTGTAGTTTTACATCTCCTCTCTCAGGCTTCTCTCTGGAGCCCTAGTAACAACAAGTCGGTCGGTGAGCCAATCAGAAGAGAGCAGGCTCTGAGCCTCTCTTCTGATTGGCTGATTGTTTTCTGAGTGATCCAATAAAAATATAGCAGATTTCAGGTAAAAACACTCAGAGAAACCAAATCTTGCAAGGTTTGGATGGTGGGTCCAGGTGGGCGGGGCTTGGTGACTGCTTTGTTGTGACATCACAAAGTTTCAGAAGTCCTGATGGCTCGTTTTAAGCAAGCTCCAATTTCCAGGGCTGAAAATGAAGACAACACTGAAGAACCAAAAGCTGCAGTTCCTATAATGACCACTAGAGTCTGGCTCCAACAGTGAGTCAGTCCTAAAAGACTCCCATGTTAAAATGTCCAACTTTACAGCAGAAATAAACATGTTTACAGCCTGGTACAAAAACTGTTTTGGTCTCGAGAGCTAATTCCCTCCTTCATGACACCTGTTTATATAACTCACCTGTTTATTTTATTAAGGACTAAAGTTACGGAGAATAGAGGGTGTGGCCTCTTTGAGTGACAGGTGGTTGAGCGTATGGTTGCCACAAACCAGCATACACCGAAGTCTCAGCTCCACATGTGCCCCTCCTCTTTGTCCATTTTTGGAGTAGCTGGGAGTTAGGGGCAGAGTCAGGCACTGCCAAGATGGCGACGGTGGAGCAGCTCACTCCAAGCTTCAGAAACCTGTGGGTGACGTCACAGAGGCTACGTCCATCTTTATTTACAGTCTATGACATAAACCTGCTTTATAATAAAAAAATAAAGAAAACCTTTATACAAAATCTTTAATCTGCGAATGTCTCTTTCTGGTTCACGTTCAGAAAAGATGAAAGTTAAATTTGTGTGTTCACAAACAAGTTGTGGTTCCACCATTTTGTTTTTTTTTCAAATTCTCCAAAGTTGATGATCTGAGATTCTCTCATCTTCAACCTGATTGGTTAAACCCTTCAATCTACTTTTGAATGACATGTACGCTTCAGTAAATGCGGGGAGTCCTGAGCTGTGTGGAATCACCTGCAGGTGATTAAGGCGGTAAAATAATATGAATTCAAGGATGTATAATTCAAGTGTAATAACAGATTATAGTAAAGTTGACACTACGACTGATTTCCCCTTTTAAGAAAACTATTTTTTTTCCAGAATGATGGCGTCTGAATCATCTCATTGTCGTGGATGTCAATTTTCCAAGATGGCTGTCTTTACAGATGTTGTACAGACAAATATCATCTATTGTGTTTCACAAAAGTTTATGTTGTATTTGTGAGAAAAAAGAAACAAGAGTTTAAGAGAGTTTAATTTCACACTTTGCCTTTAAATCACATTGTAAGTACTTTTCAGAATAAAAGTGCTGGGACGACGTATGAATGAAATGTTGTATTCACTAATTCGCCTGCTTGTCTGTTTACTGCTTCTGTTGATCATATACAGTGAAATATTTATCACTAGTTCTAAGACGAAATGGGATTTTATTCCACATGAATGTATGTTTCAGTAAATGTATATATTGATGCTGCCGCCGTGCTATAGTGTGTTTACATATGACTGCAGATCTGTAACTGCAGTTCAGTACAGAGGTGTGAGTGAGCTTGATTTCTCTGTGCGGAGACGTCCGTCCTCACGGCACAACAGTAAAACATTTCTTCTTCTTCTGTCTCTGTGTCCGTCTTTGCTGCTGATGTTTTTATCCTTGTCTTGACATCATCTGAAGTTTTCTCAGAAGTGTTAAATGTGTTACTGTTATTTTAATGGTATTTTAATAACTGTATTTCAATATTAAGCTGCTCCTAATGACGTTTTCTGACACGTTTTCCTCTGTCAGGACATTAATAGTGGCTGTTTCTTCTTATGCTAAAATATGTCTCAGTTACATAAATAACCTTATTTCAGTGTAAAGCAGGCCGAGTAAAGTAAACTTCAAATGTGTAGAAACAGTGTTAAAGCAATAGTTACATGTGACGTCTGCAGACATTAAAAACTTTCACTTTTTAACCAAACTAACTCTCTGCCCTTCATGTTGTTTAATTTGCAGATAAATAAATTATTGCCAATCAGCAGATTCAGTCAAGTTTATTTTAACTCTTAAGAAAATATTAAAATGTTCATATTAAAGTGACAGATTAGGCTTTGGGCCGCCATTCCCGCCATATGCAATATTTTTCATAATATGCTTGCTGCCGAGTCCGACCCTCATTTCACTGCTTCGATCACTTTACAGTTTACTTTGTCATGTGACAAATAAAACTTTAAAATACTGAAACATAAAATAATATATTATAAAAATAAATTAATAAAAATGACATTAAATCTTTTTCTCTACCTGCTAAATCCTTTTTAGATTTCCAGGACTGCTGCAGACTTTCCCAGCATGCACTGTACGGGCAGTCCATCCACGCAATTCTAAGAATTAAGAATTAAGAATTACTCAACAAGGATCAGAGAAAGTTGAAAGTCATCTTTTATTGCACAATAAAAGATCACACATACCATGTTTTGACTCATGAGATTGGTCCACATGGGAATACAGAGAGCTATAGTTACAAATCAGAAAACAGAAAGAAAGAAAGGAAGGAGGATAAAAACCCCACCACATGACTCACTCAGTAATGACCAGGTTTCTGACCTCAGATCAGTCACTTAATGTCTTTTCTCCACTGTTGTAGAGGAAGAGCTCGGCTCAGTGAGGCCGTGAACAGTCACGTTATTCAGCTTCAGTTGTTTCTGTTGATGGATGGTTTCACAGACATGAGGTGATGATTTTCATTTATTTATCCTCAACGATCAGCTGTTCTAACCTGCCCTCATCCAATCCAGCTCACATTCACTGTTTTTGATTCTTATATATATATTTAACTTTTTTAATTAACTGCTTTTCTTTAACACGTGATCAAGTCTGGACTTTGCTTTAAATGTCAGTTTCTCTTAGGCCTCTTGAAAACAAATAAGACAAAAGCTTACTCAAAAAGAAATCAGTGTGATTAGTAGTGAACTAGTTTGATTTCGCTTTCATCTCGCAGAAACAGGAGGTAACGTTTCCTGAGCTCACTGTAAGTGGGAATAAAAATAATTCTAAAGTTTAAACCTCGTAATATCAGAATAACTGGGAGATGTTCTTATTACAACAAGATAATATTTCAGTGTCTGTGAAACCAGCCCGCAGTGAATTTAGACCAAAAACCAAATTGAAGATTCTCTTTTTTTTTATATTTATATTTTTCTAAGTATGAAATCAGATTTGAAGATTTGAAGTGACACATCTTTAATCCTGTTGGACTCTGTGTTCAGACCTGGAGCTTTGGAGTGTTTGTCTGCTCTCTGAGGCTTCACACAACCTGGCTACAGCTCCGCCTACAGGGAGGTCAAAGGTGAACGGACCCTTCAAACTGGACACAAAACTCATCGGCCCTCGTGTAACCGTGAACGGTGTGACGGTGTGACGGTGGTGCGCACAATCAAAAACCAGGTTTCTCGAACTCCTGGTGCAAGAACCGTGATGGTTTGGTGACTAACGAGGCCAGAGAAAATAAAACAGGCCACGAAATCTAGAATCTGTCTGATTTATCGAGTCAATCAGCTTCTCTGGGCGTTGTAGATATTTTTAATCCAGTAATTCTGATCAAATAAAAGAAAAAAGAAAAAAAAAGAAAAGTGAGACATTTTCCCTCGAAAAAATATTAACGGTGGCTGTGATTGTGTAAATCTACGCCTGCTTCTTGTTCTGTCCGCTCCAGACTCTGCTACTTTTCAGTCATCTGTTCCTTTGCAGTCAAAAATTAAAATAAAGTGTATGTGGTTTTATTATTTGGGGCACCTGTTAGCTGCAGCCTGAGTCATGAGGAAGGATACTGCAAATTGTTTCAGCCCAATAATCCCACAGAGTGCCCTCAGGTTAGATTATTATGGTATGGCACATGTTGAGGAAGTACAGAGGAGGCATTCAGGGACTGTGTTATTACATGTAAAAAGCAGGTGACGGGGGGG
>NW_019174561.1:119871-128621 GCF_002260705.1 Seriola dumerili | reverse complement strand
GGGGGGCTGCAGAGAAAAAAGCCGACAGTTGAACTTCCATGTGAACCAAAACACTTTAGTCTTTCAGGAGACGTTCAAGAGCAACAAAAACCAACCATTAATCAGTCATGAGACAACGATGCAGAGACAAGAGCTGCACAATAAATACATTATTTATGATGAGATAAACGTTTACAACATGTTGAGGTGACCAAAAGAAAAAAAAAAAAAAAAAAGAAAGGACTTAAATGAAAAGAGAGAACACTGTTTAAAGAAGGCATGGTGTGACATGAACAGACAATACACAGCCGTCGCCACGACCCCCCCCCTCCAGCTGCTGTCACATGCTGCACCTACAGGGTTTGTTTCAAGTTTTTACACAAGAACACGCCAGTAACAGGAAATGATGTGCGTACGTGGGCTGGAGTGTTACATGTTTGTTTTTTTTTGTTTTTGTTTTTTTCAGGTAATTTAGCTGTGGTACGTAACACCTGGCCGCCCCCCGCCCCCCCCCTTCTGATTTACTGACGCTTTTTTTTTTTGTACTTCAGGAATCTCAACAAACACACAAGAACAATCAAATACTTTAGTTGGATACATGTTGCGTGTGCGTTACCATCCTACTGTAGATGTGCTAAATACCAAACGTAATGGTAAAGGATTAAACAGCCGTCATTAAAGGGAAATTCTGGTGTTTCTCAACCTGCATCCAGTAACGTTTTACTCGCCAACTCTGCAGTAGGAGATTTGAGAAAGCAAACACTGGTGAGAAAGTCACTGAGGAGGGTAAATAGCATGAACCTCCAAATTTATCTCAACAGAAATGATGTCAAACACTGTCTGAGTCCAACCAGAAGACAGTTCCCTCCATATCCCTGTAACTGCTGTAGTAAACTGCACATTCATCACAATGTATTGTGTAGTTACGGTCAATGAAATCTGCACTGTGTGTACTTTATCATTTCTAAACTTGCAAGTCAGAAGTTATCTTCTCATTAGACTTGGCCGATATCCAAAATTTAATATGGCGATACAATCCAGCTCAACAATCGCAATATACGATATTATCTTATTATTGTATTTTTCACTAAACAGTATTTGAGAGTTTTATTGGTCAAATGTTGAGATAAGATGTAAAGTAAGCAAAAGCAAAACTGTGAAATGGGGGAAAAAAACAAAAAACATGTTTCATGTTATGAAAAACGTTGCAATATTCAATATTATCGAATTATTGTATTATTGTATTTCAAGTTTCAGGTATGAGCGATGCTGCCACACTAAACAGGAGTTTTATTTTTAACAATTTCTTTTTTTTTTTTTTTTTTTTTACATACCAAGGTACAATGTACAGTAAACAAAGCAGTGAAACGAGGGTCACACAACAAAAACAATTCGATATTGCAATTCGTGGGAAATATCTTAGAGATCTGCACAGGCCTAAACCTGAGCCCCACTGAGAACTTCTTCTTTCACACCAGACCCAACACAACCCAACACAACTCAACTGGTGCTGCCAGAGACGCAAAACTGTATCACTACCCGTTACAGCGACACTGTCTGCTTCTGTGTAATTCACTACAACAGTTACAGGGATGTACAGCAGACTACTTTGTGTATTCAATAAAAAGCTGGAGGAGACTCTCACCCTTCGCTCTGATTGATATCTTGCAGTGGAGCTGGTGAGCTAATTAAAATTTCCCTTTAACGAACAGCACGGCATCATCTGCAAATGGTGACATCCAACAAAGACACTACATTTTCAAATGTTTATCACTTTTTTCCCGGTGACATCACTACAGAGGACGTGATGTCTACATAGTGAAGCCCAACAAAAAGAGAAAGTATTTAAAGTAATTTTTCGAGGCACTGGTAAGAAAACAGTCACTTTTTGTGAACTCTCTGTTTGTGCTTTGAGGGGACGACTGATTGACTTTGGGGAATCAACGCAGTGATTTGGACAGTGGTACATTTGCATTACTGTTGGCTTTTTTGAAGATAATGCACATCACCAAGGCCGTGTACGCGTACAAGAGAAGGACAAACTGAACACAAACACCATAACATGTCCCTATATGGAGATGTAACAGAACATCTTTACAAAAAAATACTAGCTAAATAAGGCATTTTACTTTGAATAATACATAATGAAACTAAAGAGAGAGAAAGAATGTCATATTTGGTGAAAGTTTGGCAAAGCAAAAGAAAAGTATAATAAATTATATGTAGCCACAAACTTGTGACAAGGCAACAACTATGTTTTTTTTTTCCCAACAAGAAAATGTGACCTGTAAGAATGAGACCGAGATAGAAACACAGCTCCAGCACAACAAAACAGGTGTGCGCATGCATGCACACAAACACACACACACTCTCTCCCATTATCACACACACACACACACACTCCCACACACACCCACACACACATAAAAGAAAGCAAAGACAGGTTAACATTCACAAAAAAAGACATTGTGCAAAAATAATGTTTTCATGTCTGAAAACAAAAAAGAAGTGAAGACCAACATCATGAACAGAAACATTTTGACATATTTCCCCCAAAAATACAGAACCCTGTTGTGAAAAGACTGAATAAAACCAGCGACTTGCATCCATTTAATGTACAGTACAGTCTGTTTGATACAGAAAACACTGGGACTAACCTCAATGCAAAAACCCCCTCGCATATGTCAAGTATTTTTTTTTTTTCCCATTGGAGAAACAAACAAAAGGCGAAAAAGAAATAAATGGTGCACTTTAAAAAAAAAAACAAACAAAAAAACAAACAAACAAAAAAAAAAACAGCAATATACAGCGATAGATTTACATATTTAGAAACTCTTAGTATGAACTGCTATTAAAACTAATCTGAGGAAAAAGAAACAAGACAAAAGAGCAACGACGAGGCACTCAGCCCGAGTGATTCACACCGCTTTGTATCCCTCCTCTTCCTGTGTCATCTGTTCTTCAGTCCTAAATAAAAACAGACTTTTTTTTTTATTTTTTTATTTCCCTTTCGCTGGACAGATGGTCGACAACGCGCAGGTAATATTTCTCTGAACACACAATCTCACACTGACAAGAAAAAGACAGTGCGGCCAGAAAAATGAAAAAAGACATGATGCTACCAGGTCATGATTGCAACCGTTCCGCAGCGTCTTACTGATGGGGCCACTGGTAAAGTGATTTTCTGGAAGTTAATGTCATTTGGGAGCCTGATAAAAAAAAACAACAACCTCAGGGCATGATTTTAAAGGAAAAACACACACATCTTCCTTCTCCTCTTTTCTCCCACCAGCCTTCCACCCCGTGTGTTCGCAGGACAGGATACAACCAACTCTGCCTCCTACCGCCCCCTGGTGGCGTCACTCGGCTCTTCCATCTCTTCTGATTAGAGGGACTTTCTCTCAAAGTGACTTTGTGTCTGATTTTTTTTTTTTTTTTTTTTAAATCTCAACATGATCTGAACGGTAAAACAGAAAGAAATTAATCTCATGAAATTAATCGATGAAAAAGTTGGAGTTCTTCTTCCTCTGAATCTCTTTTACTCAACATTTCATTTTCTTGGAATCTGAATTCTTCTAGTGTGAAGATTTTTCTTTGAACTTCTTGAAAAGACGTTATAGCAGCAATGGCATAGCATTGATAACACCTAAATTATAGCCAAAATGACTTTGAATTAAGATACAACATCCATGCCAGGAACTTACAACTTACTAACACTTTTTTGTGACTTTTCTTTTCTTTTTTTTTTTACCTTTTTGTCAATAAAAGCCACAATCTTCTTGATTTTAACAGGTAAAAAACTATCAAAACAAATTCCTTTTTTTCTAATTCGGCAGCTTTCTTAAATCGACACTTTTATTCTCGGAGTCGCATCAATTTAATTTAGAGATTTTCAAAATGGCCACACATCTGGGCCGCTGTCTGATTTCTTAGTAGAGCAGCTTGTGTAATCTCAGGTTAATGTTAATCAGTGTTTTCCCTCAGTATCGACCAGGAGCAGGTGTTTTAGTGTCACGTGTGTCTGAGAGCGCCGGTTCAGACTCTCCCAGGTTAATCTGGGCCGCAGGGTTTTTTGAACATTGCACAAAAATATCATCCACAAGTCAAAATAACAAGACAGCGCTTATTTTCTTTTGACCTTGAACATAAACAACAACTGAACTCCAGAAAAAAAAAACAAAAAAAAAGAGAAACGAGGTGAGAAATTCAGAGCGACGTTACACACCGAACCGAATCCAAACTGACCATCATCCCGGATCATTTGGAGCTCATAACCGGATCAATACTATCGCCAAAGCCGCTTCTTGGTTAGCACATCTTGCCTGCAGTGTGTGTGTGTGTGTGTGTGTGTGTGTGTGTGTGTGTGTGTGTGTGCATGTGTGTGTGTGTTGAGAAGTGTCCCTCCCGACTCAGTCTCGATGCAGAATGAAGGGGAAGAATACACAGAAGATCATCTCTTACACTAGTTTGTTTGTATACAAGGACCGGGAGTTGTGGAGAAGTGGACGTGGGGGTGGGGTGGGGGGTTGGGGGGGGAGGGGGTCTTGGTATATAAACATGACCAAGTTGAATATAATCATCATTGTTATTATAAGTCATCATCATAATAAAAGTCTTTACATGGACATTGACTGACAGACACGGCACAAACTTTACACTGTTGCTCAGTCGAGAAAAAGAGCAACAGAGGAGACGGAGGAGAGAGAGGGAAGTGGTTTGTCTCTCCGTCCTCTGCAGTCTGTCTCCTCCTCTACGCTGTCTCCTCCTCTCCCTCCACCTGTCTCTGCTCCTCAGTTTCCTGCTTCTCCTCCTGCTCCGCCGCCGCCTCTCCTCCTGTCTCCTCCAGTCTGTCCTCGCTCTCCTCTGTCGCCGCTCCCTCAGGATGGTTATGGGAGTCTGGTTCCTGGGGCTCCGAGGGCCCGTCCTCTCCGTCTCCCTGCCCGGTCTGGGGCTCTTCGGTCGGAGGCGGGGCTGGGTCTGGGGCCGAGGTAGACGGGATGGAGGGAGATAAGGAGGAGGCCAGGTGGGAGGAAACACTAGCCTTAACTGTACTTTCTCTCTCCTCTAACTCCCCCATCGCCACCTTCTCCCTCTCCTCCTCTCTCTCCCCTTCCTCCCTCCCTCTCTTCCTCCTCCTCTTTGGGCTTCCTGGGGAACCGTCTATGGCACCAGGAGGCATGGCGGGCAGCGCCATGATGCCACCGTGCGGCAAGAACATGTGCGGGTACAGCAGGCCGTGGGACATGCCCGGGATCAGGAAGGGGTTGAAGGTAAGATGGCTGCCGGCGCTGGCTCCGAGGTGCGCCGAGCTGAGGTGGGCCCTGCTGGTGGAGGTGATGATGGCCGCCGCCTCCACCCCTCCGGGCCTTTTGTTGGACTCCGCTGCTCCTTTCTCCTCCCGGCTCCTCTCCTTCTCGCCACCGGCAGCAGAAGCGCTCTCTTTCTCAGCAGGCGTCGTCGACGAGGGGCTCACAGCCTCAGACGTGGAGGGGGCGGTCGTCGTGGTGACCTTCGGAGCGGACAGTGAAGAAGAAGAAGAGGTCGACGAGGTGGAGCTGGGGTGAGGAGGAGGCGGCGGCTGGGTGTGCGCCATCATCGCACCGACGCTGAACAAGGCGTGCTGCGGGATCGCAGCTCCATGCGGGTGAGGGATGCCGTGCAGCATCATGGGTAACATACTCAACCCGTTCTTGGCGTCTTCCGCCGACGCCCCGGCTCCTCCCGCTTGCACTGCTGCAGGGAAACCGTGTGGGAATCCAGCTGCCATGATCCCGGAGATGGGAATTCCGGGAATGCCGCCACGGAGGTTCTGCATGGCCACCATGGAGTCCATGCTGCCGATTAAACCGCCGTTCATGAAGAGGGGGGGGCCGAGGCCAGACGAGGCGGAGTCAGAAACGGACAGGAGGGGCTTAGGCATCTCACTGCGAGGCCGACGTCCACGGCGCCGAGAGCCCGGGTCTCTGTTGACGGGTTCTGTCAGGATCCGAGAGAACTTCCCCTCAGGGAGGAAACCCTGCAGGTCAGAGGAGAGAAGAAGAAGAGTAGGATTAGTTATCTAAAATCATCACTTGCAGGAGGTCACATGACTCTGACGGACGCTGTTGAAGTGTATCATACTCACAGAGTGTTTGACCACGTCAGCCCAGTCTGGAGCTACATAGTACTCTGAGTTGGCGTCCAGCCACCGGGAGAGCTCCTTTATGGCTGGAGCCATGGCGCCACCGAGCTGCAGGAAGAAGAACCAGCACAAACATTTACTGACAAAGATGTTCATCAATATTTAGGATTTTTCCTTCTTCTTTCTCGACTTCACAGCAGCTTGTAGTGGATGAAACCACAGCGCCACCGAGCTGCACCGCAGAGAACAGCAGCGACACACTGGAAGTTAAGATTATAAAATGCAGATGAACTGATGATGATGATGATGATGGTGTGTGTGTGTGTGTGTGTGTGTGTGTGTGTGTGTGTGTGTGAGTTTTCTACCCTGCGTCCGGTGCCTCGGTGCACAACAGGAACCCTCTCCTCCCCCGTCAAAGAGTTGATGTCCAGCTTAGTCGGGTCTTTGCAGCGATGCCTCCTCTGCTTGGGTCGCTCCACAAAACCGTGTAACAGACCCGCTCCGGACTGCAGAGAGGAGGAGGAGGAGGAGGAAGAGGAGGAGGAGGAAGAAGAGGAGGAGGAGGAGGAGGAAGAGGAGGAGGAGGAGGAGGAGGAAGAGGAGTCAATAAAATGCATCTTTTCAATTTAAACACAAAAATACAAGCAACAGCAACTTCATCCAGAAAAGCAGCTCAAACACTTACATGAGTGAACGCGGGCAGGTCCATGCTGTAGCCCGGGTTCTGTCTCAGCCACTCGATCAGGCCTTTGCTCGCCGCCTCTCTGTCGATGGCCACGATCTCCGGCTGAGGAGGCGTCTGGGTGGGGGTGGGCGTGGAAGAGGAGGACGGCGTGGGAGGACCCGCGGGCCGCTCTGACGGAGAGGGGGACGGCGAGGAGGTGGAGGAGGAGACAGAGGAGTGGCTGATCACCTCCACTCGGCCCTGCAGGGGGAAACACACACAGACACAAACACACACACACAGACAGGTGCAGGTGGTTTAAAGCTTTGAAGTTCAGAGCGGAGGGAAGGATTTTCCTCTCGAATCCAAACTTTTTTTTTTATTGAACTCTGGAGTTTCTCGCCCCAGAACTCCCTACATGCAGTTTCTCTCTTTCACATACAACATTTATAACTGGCCTTCCACCGAAAAGGCCCTCCTCCCTCTACCCACCTGTGTCTCAGGGAGGTGCAGTCCTCGGCTCTTGGTGAACTCAGAGTACAGAGCTTCCACGTTTCTCCTCCTCCCTCTCCTCCTCCTCAGTGAGTCATCTCCCCTCAGGCTCCCGTTTACTATTTGCCCTGTTACAGGATGGATGAGCCCGGCCTGCAGTATCCCGGCCATGTCGATGCCCACAGAGCCCGGTAAGGGTGCTGTGATGGGGGGCGGCGGCGGCAGCTTGTGACTGCTGCCGCCACCAGCGCCGTGGTGGCTGATTCCCGGTGCAACCACAGCATCGCCTGTCCCGATGCCACTAGTGGTGCTTATTTCTGCAGACGACTTGGTTAGATCGATGGCTGCTTCTTGCCAACCGTTGATCAACATGGATCCCGTGCGGTGAGAGGGAGGGGCCACCACCGGCCCCTTCTCAGCGCTAGAGCTTGTGGTGGCGGCGGCAGTGTGGCACGACGACGCCGATTTCCCAGCTAAAACTTTGGCAGCGGCCGCAGCTGCTGCAGCGGCTTCGTAGTCGAAAGACCTCCGACCTCCTGCGCGTTTGAGCTCGGGGAGGAAGGGAGGAGCCACGAGCCTCTCCTGTAAGAGAGGCAAGGAGGTGAGGCGCCAAGCTCCGCGCCCGCATGCACCGCCCCGCGGCATGTACTGTCAGGGTGGACAGGGTGGGTGAGGGGTGAGACAAGAATGGGAGAGAGATGATGGCTTTGTTAAACATACATATGGACTGAGACACAACACAGTGGCGGCTGTCGACCAGACCAGACCTGGGTAAAACCACGAACCCAACACCTCAACACACATTTAATAGACTGGTTCATGATCTCCTGGTTTTGATGCAGCTTCAAGAAGCTTTCCCGGTTTGTTTACCTCTGACAATATGAGATATAGAGTTAAATAAATATCTTACGATGCCTCTGCTCCCTGCTTTATGCTGTGTAAGATTTTTGAAAAGGAGATTTCTGCATTTTTCTCTAAATTTCCCTCCTTAAAACAGATGTTTAATATTTCTTTATATCAGCTAATTAAAAGAAATCTACATGCCCAAGTCTGATATCAACATGTACAATATCAACAGTACACATTACAGAGACAGGGACCTGTACAAAGAAAGCAACAAAGCAATGATGTGAACTAGAGGTGCCCAGTGCTACCTTTTGTCTAAACAGAACAAACCCACTTCATTAAAGATCTTTTGTATAATGAGCAGAGATGTCACGAGAACCGATACTCGACAGAGTTCAGGCTGAGTGAGTTTCAGGTCACTGTATTTCAATAAACATAACATGTTGATGCCCTGAAATTTTACTGTTATTGTTTGTGAATTGCAAGAGCTAGCATCTGTTGCAACAACGCTCCACACATAACCTTCACAAAGGCTAACTTTAGCTTGTTTGGGCTAACGTTAGTTTTAAGCCTATTGGTAATCTTTTTAGGCTAATGTTAGATTTTTAGGCCAACGTTAGCTTATTTACGCTAACATTAGCTTGTTTC
>NW_019174561.1:117987-119846 GCF_002260705.1 Seriola dumerili | reverse complement strand
GTTTGTGAATTGCAAGAGCTAGCATCTGTTGCAACAACGCTCCACACATAACCTTCACAAAGGCTAACTTTAGCTTGTTTGGGCTAACGTTAGTTTTAAGCCTATTGGTAATCTTTTAGTTAGCTTATTTATGCTAACATTAGCTTGTTTAGGCTAATGTTTGTTTTTTAGCTAATGTTAGCTCATTTAGGCTAAGGTTAGCTTGTTGAGACTAATGTTTGTTTTTTAGGCTAACGTTAGCTTGTTTAGGCTAACGATAGCGTGTTTAGGCTAATGATAGCTTATTCAGGCTTATGCTAGCTTGTTTAGGCTAATGATAGCTTAGTTAGGCATACGCTAGCTTGTTTAGGCTAACACAGCGACAGCTCATAGCGTGAGCGGGGTATTCACAACATTATCAGACTACAGTCATCACTGTTCAGTCTGTTAAAATATTACACTGACATCTTAAATGAATATTTTCACACAATGAGTTTGTCATCTTGTTAAAACTACTGCTGTACACAGACTATATGTAGGTGTGTGTGTGTGTGTGTGTTAGCGTAGTGTGGGAGCAGCAGCCTCTGTTGTTTTCTGTTTTTTGCTGTGGTATCAACTTTGGTATCAAGAATCGTGTAATTTCAATGGTACCGACTACCAAACCTCTGGTATCGTGACATCCCTAGTAATGAGCCATAAACCTTACAAGGATAAATTACATAATATGTATGTAAGAATATATATCAGTTAAATACATTAATTAATCAGTATACCCGATAAGAGATATATAAAACCTATTTCCGCTGATTGTGATGATACATTTAACAGAGTCTTTGTCTATTAGCCATCAAGGAGTTAACAGCACTATTAGCATTATTAGCAGTTTAAACTGGACACCACTTGTATGAACCATGGCATGAGACAGTGGAGATACATGAAGACAGATGAGAGATACACCGATATGCACCACAAAGGGAATTCATTTGATTTGTTCCTCAGGGTCGCAGGTAAGTTCTCACCTTAGGTAGTCTCGTAAGAGGGGGAGGGATGGAGAACCCCAGTCCGGGGCTTGTCTGCTGAACTCTGGCCTGGCCCGGGACGGAGCTGGAGGCTGTGGTGGGGAGGAATCCCGCCCGGTGGTGGTGGTGCTGGGCTAAGCTGTTGGCCAGACAGGAGTTGGCAGTCAGGGAGCCGGGAGAGTCGTGCTGCTCGCTCGGCCAAGGCCACTTCCCCTTCAGGATGGCGTGGCAGATGCTGTCCAGGCGGTTGATGATCACCCGGTCCTACGGGAGGGTGGAGGTGGGGGGCAATTCATCAGCAAATGAACTGAGCTAATGACATGAATGGGTATACATTCCTTTAAATTAAAAATCTGAGTCTAATAAAATGAGTAGAAGAGCAACAAGGTGCCACAAAAAAGAATCTCTCTATAAAAAGATAATGATGACAGCAAGTACCTCTGTAGTTAAAATGTTTTCTTGTTTTTCTTTTACTTAAAGAAAGAATTTTTTTCTCTCTTTCTATTGCCGCATGATATCAGGAGCAGAAAACAAGAACCTGTGGCTGCATCGTGAAAATCTTAAAATAAAAATGGGGGATTTTTGGCAGAAAATTAGTACAAACTGAAATCAACAATGTGTAGCCTAATAAAGAAAAAGGAAGGTTTTTAATAAGGAAAAGGAAACTGCCTTTAGCGGGTGGTGCACTAAGTCTTATTGATGTTTCTCGGAGAGGAAGATAAACTTTTAAGTACTAAACATCTGCAGCTTTTTAATACAAGTCATAAAAAACAACAAAAAAAAACAAATTCTAGAAAGACCTTAAAACAACAGCTCGGTACCTTTGGCCATTCAGAAAAGGAATAAAGTGCTTTCTCCTGC
>NW_019174561.1:102014-117962 GCF_002260705.1 Seriola dumerili | reverse complement strand
ACCACAACTGTCCCTTCACATGTCAGTGTCGAGTTCCAGCTAACGGTACAGCTGTTAGCTGGAACCAATACAACTCAAGGAGGAGGAGGAGGAAGAGGAAGAGGAAGAGGAGGAGGAGGAGGAGGAGGAAGAGGAAGAGGAAGAGGAGGAAGAGAAAGAGGAGGAGGAGGAGGAGGAAGAGGAGGAGGGGGAGGAGGAAGAGGAGGAGGAGGAAGAGGAGGAGGAGGAGGAGGAGGTTTAAGCTACTAGATAATTTGCCTTTTAAGAAGTTACATTAACACATTTCTACAAAAGGAATTCAATAATCTTACTTTGCTGTTTCAGGTTATTTAATCAAATAAAAAAGAGACGTTTCTTGTTGGTGGTAAAACCCGGTCTGAGTCTTCTTACCTGGTGTACTTGGCCTCTCCTCCTTCACTTGACCCTTCACCAGCTGGCTCTCCGAGGCGTCCACCAGCCCGTCCGCCTGCTCCAGCTTCGGGGTCAGGACGGTGCTGTCCGCCTCCAGCAGCTCCTGCTTCGTCTCAGCTTTGATCTCGGGCAGACCCGTGAACTCCAGGTCCTCTGGCTTGGCCTCGGGTTTGATCTCAGAGCTGTCTGGGAAGGCTGCGAACTCCAGACCCTCTGGCTTGGCTTCGGGCTTGATGGCAGACGTGTCAGGAAAAGCCGTCAACCTTAAACCTTCTGTTTTTGTCTCGCTCTTCAGCTTGGCTCCGTCCGGATACGCAGCAAACCCGAGTGACAGCGGTTTGGCTTCAGGTTTGATTTCGGCGCCAAAAGCTGCAAACTGGAGGACCTCGGGTTTACTGTCTAAGCTCTCGGCCTTCATGGGGAGGCTGAGATCTTCAGGTTTGGCCTCCAGTGCTTCCTGTTTCACGGGATAGTCTAACTGCTCAGCTTTGGTCACCAGGTCTTCTGACTTAACGGTGTAAGTGAGGAATTTAGCGTGTTTGACTTCAGAGCTGTCAGGGTAGATGGGTAACACCTCCTCAGCGATCTCCGTCTTTGTCTCCTCGACCTTGATCGGCAGCTCCAGTTGAGCTGGTTTCCTCTCACCAACACTGTCCGGTGAAGGAGAGAATTTAAGACCAGGCGGTTTTGTGTCAGCGCTGTTTTCAGGCAGAGCGGCGGCGATTTTGATTTCGTTTTGTTCAAGCAGATGCTCTTTGTTGTCCTGATCGAAGGAGTCCTCAGCTGTTCCGTCATAGCTGTCCTGATCCATGGAGACTTCAGTTTTGACTCCAGCCTTCCCGCCGGTGGTCTCGTCAGACTTGGATTCTATTGTGACGGATGAAAGGGAAGCAGAGGAGGGTTTCGCGCATTCGGAGTAAATGCTGTCCAGCTCCATCTCGCCGGCTTTGGCGTTCGACTGTTTCGCTGCCTTCTCCGCCGTTTGATCGCGTGACTGAACGACCTGAACGTCCTGAACGTCCATCAGAGACACATGATCCACCTGACCCTCTGAGATCTCATCCACTTGATCTGAGAGATCCGTGTGCTCCACCGAACCGTCCTCTCTGGACGCGTTCCCCATCAAGGCTCCCGATTCGATCGAATCTTCCATCGTCTCTTCCTCCACGGCCTGATACAAAATCAACCCGTCCACCTCCTCCCCGGGTTCCTCTATAGACTCAGGACACTGCTCCAGCTTCCCGAGGTAAGGATGCACGTCTGCTTTGTCTTCTGCCTGACGGAAACTCTCCTGAAGCTCCAGTCTCTCGTCCTGCTCCGGCTCTAACCCATCGATCTGGGCCATGTGTCCCAAACTTTGGTCTGCACCTGTGAGTATAAAACATCAAGGCGTGACGCGGAAAGTTTAAAGATTATTAGAAAAATGAGACGATTAAAATAAAGTGAAAATATGTTTGTTGAACTCGGTGTCACCGGGTCAGAATCAACACACCTCGGTCTGAATCGCACCGTTCTCCCTCCAGACTCGGACCTCCTCGTTTTCCCACCGTCCGCCTCGACAAGTCCTCCACGTCTTCCTCCTCCTTGTCGTCGAACTCGAACCCCGCGCCTCCTTCCCGCTCCTCCACCTCGTCCACGGGATTGGTGAGGCTCTCGGTGACGTCGGGGTGGCCCAGCCTATCCTGCGGCTCGTGGGCGGTGATGTCAGACAGAGAGAGGGGAGGAGGGGGCACGTAGGGCGGAGGGGGGCTCGCTGACAGGTCTGTTTGATCCGCGCTGGGTTCCTCGCTCACGCCGATGTCCTGGATCAAACCAAAGAGTCAGAAACAGATTCACCCACGCAGAAGTATAAAGTGATTTTTGGTGCAATCACATAATGGAGATATAATGATGTTTTCACTCTCAATATGCTTCACTTCACTTTTTCCTTTTAATTTAAAACTGAATTAATAGATTTGATAATAATTTCAGCCTGTTTGTCTGTTGCCTGCTCCACAGAAAACATTACTACACTAATGGCTTCAGATTATTGTTACCTCAGGGCTTGTGATTACACAGGCAATTTTATTCTAAATGCTTCTGAAATCCTTATCATTTACTACTAATGTCACCCCAGTGGCGCGGGACGCGAAAAACCCAACCTTAAAGAGCATGTAGCTGGAGGACAGCGGCTCCACGGAGTCTCCTGCGGAGGGATGGGAGGGAGAGGACGAGGGCGGGAGGCCCAGGCACTCCTCCAGGGTTCCACCTTCCTCCGCTCCTCTGTCTCCCCCCTGCGCCTCCTCGTCCTCCTCCTCCAGGAAGCCGGTCTCCAGAGCGGAGGGACCCAGGATCGGATCGGACTCGTTGAACATGTGGTGAGCAGGACTGGAGTGGTCCGTGCCGTCCCAGGGAGCCTGCGGGGAGCGAGGTGGCGGGGAATAATCATGTCAAAATAAGGAAGTAGGAACATTTAATTGACAACAATATTGATAATTGATCCTGTTATTAAAAAACTCGGATGATCCAGCTTCTCAAATTTGAAGATTTGGTGTAATCGTACCTGTAACTGGTCCAGCTCCACTGATGGCGCCATCAGCCCAGTCTCCTCTGACGAGCCCTGCTCACCAACGAGCACGTCACTCCTCAGTTTGGAGTCCAGGTCGGTTCCCCCGACACCGTACGAGTTGAGCATGCTCTGACCTCCCGCCGCCGAGTTGAAGGGGAAGCCGTTGAGGGCGTCTTTGGATGCCTTCCCTCCGTGTAGGGCGTCTGCGGACATGGCGTCGTGCTGCAGGGAACTCAGCTCCAGCGTTTCATCCAAAGGAGGACAGTCGAGGAAATCTCCCCGCGACCCGGGGACGATTCCCAGGCTCGGTGAGGCCGAGTCGTGGGCGTCCAGCGGCGGAGGGTGGAGGTGAGGGTGAGAGGAGGAGGAAGAGGAGGAAGAAGGCGAGGGAGCTGATGGAGGCACAGTGTGATGCTGGTGGTGGTGCTGGTGGTGGTGGGAGGACTGGTGGGGGTACTCGGGAGGCTGAGGGGAGTGGTGACCGAGCCCAGAGTCGTACAGACAGCAGTGAGGATGAGGCAGCTGCGGGTGAGCCGAGGAGGAAGATGAGGACGAGATGCCCGGATGAGCCGCCAAGCCCGGATGGTGAGGGTGGTGGTGGCTTTGAGGATGGATGTGAGAGGGCTGTCCCCTGACGTAGTTCCTGTGAGCCTCCAGGAAGGTCAGCTGCGGGTCGTTGAGGATGTAGAAGTCGGTGCGACTCAAGCCGTGGCGTGCCGCCCCGATGAGGAGGTCGCGGTCGTGTTTGCCGGTCTCCCACCAGACCGGGAGGTAGAGCGAGGGGCGGCACAGCTGGAGGCGGGCCGAGAGTAACGGGTGACGGAGAACCTGGGAGAAGGAGGCGATTCAACGAGCAGAAGAGGAACGAGTGTTAGCCATCCGAATATATATATGGAACATTTCAACACCAAATATACCGACAGTTACTTCCTGTTTCACCATCACACCGACCAAAGTCTGAAAGTAGAGATATATGATCTAGAATGATCAATTATTATATCATGCTATATATCATGCTCAACACTTCCCTGTATATAACAATAATTCCTGATGATATAAACAATAAAAATCAATGGTATTTAAGAGCTGCAGATTTGAGGCTGACAGTTTTTAGATGGGACTCAATTTCACTATTCATCACGTGACGGACGGGACAGGAATCATAATAAGAACAGTTCAGTTTTTATATGTGCAGTTCTAATATGAATGAACAACATTTTCTTTATTTATTACTTAATGCTCGTCTTTCTGTTGTCTTTTATTATTCCTCTTTTTAGAGGCTGCTCCCTCTAACATTAGAAATACTAAATCAGAGGCGGACCTCACCGGGGGGGGGGGGCTCCAAACTGTTCCAGGGGGGGTTCAGTGAATGTAAGGGGAAAATATTAGTAGTTATTACATTAGTTATCAAAAGATCACATAAATGAGCCTAAATGTGTGCGACTTGGTTCAAGAGATTCAGCAGTTTCTCCCAGAGTCAGAAACTGATAAAAGCCCCAGGATCTTTTTAAAGTCTCTGGTTTAGTCTCAAGTTATTTCAAACAGCAGCATTCGGCCATCTTGGCTCAACTGTTGAGTGTGTATGGGATCAAATAACACAATCGTGATCCCACAGGCAGATACCCCTGGCATGTTGTTTTTTTATATTTCAAAGACCCACGGCGAAGATGTTGATAAAACTAGTCTTTGTTTTGAAGAGACCGTCTGCAGGTATTTAACTACAGACTCAGGAAGGAAGGAAAACAGCAGCGTCCAGCATTCATGAGTACAGTACAGAAGCTACTTCCTGTTTGATCAGTTTTCTTTCCCTTTTTTTTACATTTGTTATTATTTTTCACAGACTCATGTCGTTCATCACTACAAGTCTGAGAGCTGCGGTTTCTTTTGCATGTATGTCCACAGTTTGAAAGAGTCAATGTTCCAGATGTGAGAACCGAGCTGATGGGACATTTTATGCTTTTGTTATGTTGATAGTGTTAAAATACAGAAATACAGTTCCCATAATGCTTTGGGTGAAGCAGGCAGCTGAGGGCTTTGCCAGAGTCTTTTCAGCCTGAAGTCGTTTCACATTGTGGTGAGTCTGCGGCAGAGAGAGTCAGGCCTCTTTAGTCAGCAGCACTTCCTGTTTGATGACTGTTTACTCTGTGTAACACGTCTACACATTGATTACGAGTCTTTTTTATTTTTAAACGATTGTTCGTCTTCTCCAGAGTTTTGATTTGCGACGCTGAAGTGAAGGGAACTTTTTCTGACACGATTCGATCAAACGCTACAGAGAAAATTGATAAATAAAAAAAAAATCAAGACAGGTGAATAAGGTTCATCCATCGCCGCATCGAAACCAACCGGCACCCTCCTCCACACAAACAGCTGCGCGGCTGGAGATGAACTTTGAAGTCAGTTTTTCTGATTCTTTTGAGTCACAACAGTGAAAAGCAGCATTAATGATGAAGCTTTGTTCCTTCAAAGAGCCCACCTGCTCTCTGATCTTGCGGAGCAGCTCGATGCGGTACAGAGTCCGGGCCGCTCGCTCCTCCGTCAGAGGCTCCACGAGAACGCTGGGGTCCACCAGACCTGGAAGAGACGAGAGGGGGGAGAAAACATTATCATGGAGCCGGTGAGAGGCAGGAAGATGCAGAGATGAAGGCAGGGAGATGAGAGAGAGGGAGGGGGTAAATAAGTTCAAGTGTGTTCGTGTGATGAGTCTGTGATTCATCCCACACATGTACAGCAGCTTAAAAAGTGTGTGTGTCTGTATGTGTGTGTATGTGTGTGTGTGTGAGTGTGTTGTGCATCCTCCTCAAAACATGTTGCACTGATGCTTTTATCATCGAGGTGAACAAATACATGTAGGCAGTTAATATTAAATAAACCCAGTTCACATTCATTTCACATTTGAGATGATTTATATTTTAACTCATAAATATACATTTTCTGATTTGTTTAATGAGTTTGGATTAACTTAAAGATTCCCTCCAATGGAAATAAAGTGTTTAACAAACCATTTTTATGTGAGAAAACCATGTTTAACTAAATATTAATCATAGTTTAAAACATGTCTGGAGAGGAACTCAAAGGTTCATGCACTGAACTCTAAATATTCTCTGCAGCTCGACTCTGTCACCACCTGGAACGACCCAATGACAGAAGCCTCTTGTAAATGGTGCAGTGTCGGACTTTATAGGTTTTCACAGTCAAACTTGTATTGATCTTGTTAAACCAGCCAATAACATAAATCAGGAAGCCGTAACCCTGCAACATTTGAACCACTTCATCAGATAACACTGTGTGCGACCGCGAGCGATACCTTCTTCCTTCCTCGGCGGCAGCTTGCAGGCCGTCCTGCACATGTTGACGAAGGAGTTGAAGTATCTCTCCAGACTCTCGTCCGTCTTCCTCTCCAGCCGGGCCAGCGCTCTGAACTGGGACCAGTCGAAGGTTTTCCTCTCGGGGTCGTACACCACCCCGAACGACGACACGGTGCGGTAAAAGTCTGCCTGCTCCCGACGAGTCCACCTGAGACACCACACAGGAGACAGAGACGGAGAGAAAGAAAACAAAATGATCAGTCGGAGAGAAAGTTAGAAGATCAGTCCAATCAGCTGCTGCGTGGTCGGCATAGAGAGGCGTGTCTATGGAGGCAAAGCCCGACCTCGAGCTCGCGAGGCAAAACCCGAGGTCTCTCTTCTAAGGAAAGTAGCAAAAGTTTGTCCATAAAGTTTCTATATTTGTCACATTCAGGCCTGAAAATTCAGGAAATCTAACGACAGAGTCTGACCAATCATCGACCCTCACCGCCTGAGAGAGGAGATGTAAAACTACACCGAGACGGTTTTTATATCTTCTGACTGATCAACACACAAATAAAACACAGAAGAAGAAGAAAATATGGAGCTTTGAATATGAACAGAGCTCAGGACTTTTGATTAATGCAAGTAAACTTTATATTTTCAAGTGTTTGAAACTTCAACTTAAGGATGCACCATGTGACATGACATGTGACCGTGACATGATTCTGTTTGTTGTTGACTATTTAGATTTTTAGTTCAGCAGCCATTTAAACAATCTCTGAATTTGATATAATTTGTCCATTCATCAGTGAATCTCTGTAGCTTTGAATCTCCAGTGTCGTTACCTTCTCTGCCACTCCAGAAACAGCGGGTCAGGCTCTGTGGCGACCACCGAACACCTCCTCAGCTCTTCACCCAGCTGCCACGCCAGTGGCCCGCCGGCGTGGTGACCGTGAGAGGCGCCAGTCCCTCCCATCCCCATGCCGACGAGGCCGTCGTGGAGAAGGAAGTCGTGTCTGAGCAGCGGCTCGCGGCGTAGCGTGAACCTCTGGTAGGCGGTGATGAGGCGCCGTAAACGCGCCGTCAAGGCGGGGCCGGTGGGCCACAGGGGCCTGGCCTGGACCACGTGCAGTGCCGCCACACCCGTCCCTGTTCCTGTTGTCGTCGTGGTGACCAAAGTGCTGTCTTGGGCGCACAAGTCACCTGACATCTGGGAGTCTGAGGAGAGAGACAACACAGCGATGATTTGACCATAATTACTGCGCCCTGCCTCTGACGTCTGGAAATTCATCTCAAATTTAGATTAAACAGAATTTAAATTAAAGTCTCATTTAATCCTGATCATTGAACAGATGAGTGAAATTCCCACTTTAAACCACAGAACTCATGAGCTGGAAATTGCCAAAACCAAATCAATCAGTGCAGCTCCTCCACCTGTAGGCCCCCAGGTTTTAAACTTTAATTCACTCAACACTGAAAATGCAAACTCATACTGCAGCTTTCCATAAATATCCCATCTCCAACCACCTGCATGTGTTGAATATAAAAAAGCCTGAAAGAACACAGACGATTTTCACAATAAAGTTCAGTTCAGTTCTTCCATTGACACCGGAGCAGCAGGAGTTTGTGTCCTGAGTGTGGATGTGTGAACCGCCTCTCCCTCCAGAGTGCAGTTCAACCATTAGACCTTCTTTAAATGTATCTGCTGAGACTGTGAGCAGCATTAAAACTATCAAAACTCATTTCACACGTCTGGCCACCTCTGAACTCTGCAGCGCCGGGCTGAAATCAAGACTTCCCAACGTCGAGGGAAAGCTCCTCTCAGACTGAACGGAGGGAGAGAAGTCGTCCAGCGGAGAGAAATTATATCATCATGTCGGACTCGTTACAGAAACATGATGAGTTTAAACTTCCTGCAAATCTCACAGGGAGGAGTTGTGTAGAGGCGGACATGTTGGCATGTGTGTTCATGTGTGTCTCACCTGGACCTGTGCTGTCAGGCTTGTCTGAGGTGTCGGTGCTGGAGCAGGTTTCCTCTCCCTGTCAGTTAAAGACACACAACGGTCCAAAAAGAGAATTAACACGACAACACTGAATATACAGATACTGAAGCTATTTTCTAAGTTTTGTATTTTTTTTTTTTATCTGCATGAAAAACCTGAAACGCAAGTGAATTTCTTTTTCCTTTCCTAAAACTTTTCACAAGAAAAATGACCCCCAACCTCCCAAAAAGTTTTTTTTCCTTCTTTCTTCCCAGAAAAGAAAATTTCACTTGCCCTTCAAGGTTTCCACAACAGACACAAAACTAAAAATCACTAATTAACTCTACCACACACCCACCAGCAACCAGTCACTCTTTCACTGTTAAAATCAATATCACAATATTATTAGGGATATTTTTAGATATAATAATGTATGAACTAAAACTGTGTCTCTACTCTCATTCAGCACAACAGATAAAACTCTTCAGGTCTGAAATGTGTTTCCTCTATTTTCATTTATATGTAATGAGATGAAACTGAAAACAAAAAATTAATCTTATATTTTTTTTCCTTTTGTTTGTTTTTTTGTTCACAATCATAAACTCTGATCTACAACTAAAAATTCACAATTTCTGCAGCTTTTATAATCACAAGTTAAAGTGCTGACGTACTTAATCAGTATTGATTAGTTACATAGATACACAGATGTATGTTGCATCTCTTGGAGAAACTGATCCTGAATCAGTTCCACGAACACTGTGTGAGACACTTTGAATTTTCTTAATAACATCATTTTAACTTTCTCTGCTCCGGTATTAAATGTTGTTATCGACTAAAATGCATCATTAACTCTACAGAATTGTTTCTACAGCATCGAGAGGCCACACACACACACACACACACACACACACACACACACACACACACACACACACACACTTCTGTTGAAATCATCCAAAACTCATCTTTTTTTTTGTCCCCAAGGACATTTTAACCATCACCACACAAAATGAGTGTTTGTATCTCAAGAGACTTTAGTGAAGTAAATGAGGATGATGAGAGAGGGAGGGAGAGAGAGAGAGAGAGAGAGAGAGAGAGAGAGAGAGAGAGAGAGAGATCTTTTTAAATACTAATGTGGCGTCTCTGGAGACCTTCGTCTTCACCTTGCTGCTCTCGTCTCTATCCTCCCCTGCATCAGCCTTGCTCTCCGTGTCGTCCTTCGCCTCCTCCGTTTTGCAGACGCTGAGGAAAGAGAGAAACGAGAAACGAGAAAAGCTTTTAATGACAGCGACAGCGACGGAGTCCCGCCGAGCTGCCAGGTGAACGGCCGAGGGACACACCAGCGGTCCGCGAGTTCAAACAAACGCTTTAAAACGCCGCAGAGACACGACAAAGAATCAGACTCGTCACAATCTGATCACATGGGAAGGAAACGGGGAGTGAGCGTGTGCAGATTTGGCCTTTTTAAACCAATAACATGAGAGCGCCACCTCCAGCTGTTTGTCTGGTGGCAGCGTACGAATGAAAGGAAGAAAAATCTCAAATAACAAAATATAAAAATATCTGTGTAGAAAACTAGACTGTAAATATCAAATACAAAGTCACACTGTAAAAGTATTTAAGAGCTTTTAAAACAGAAACGTGTGAAAACTACAAAAACATCCGATACACAGGAACCACTGAGAGGACACAAGGACGCGACCCGGTTCTGTAAATCTCTGTTCTTACTGTAGAACTGTGACAAATAGAAGAGATCTGCACGGCTCAGTGTGTTTTCGTTTTATGGTTTTCTGACGAACAAAACGTGAGAGAGAGAAAAATCAGAGGAATCAGTTTCCGTCAGCGAACTGACGCTCAGCAGAAACACTTCATCAAGGTCCAAAGAGCAAATCTTCACATTTCACAAAGCTACTTTTAAGAAATATTAGCGCTGTGTTTAAAGGGTCACAGGTCAAAACGCACAAGAAGAAATGATTTGTTAAGAGGAGTGAAGGCCGGAGGGTGAAAGCGGTGAAATGCTTAACGTGCGACTAACGTGAATTAAACTGGATCCTGGATATTTCTGTGCTTTTGTCGAGACATTAACTCATTTGTTTGATAAACAATAAATATCACCAAAAGTCAATTTACATCCACTTCTATAAGCTCTGACAAGCACTTTCCAAAACTCCCCAAAACCTTCAAGCTTCATCTTTATAATCTACTTCGTATTCTCTGTTCTCTGCTGAAGGAGCAACTGTAACTCAACCTCACTTCCCCCCGTGGATCAATAAAGTATTCTGATTCTGATTCTTCATAAAAACCTGCTGTGATGTGACGTGATGTGATGTGACGTGGAGGGAAACAGCATTTTCTATCACGTCCTCTGTGTGCACAAATCCCTTCCCTGTAATTTGTCCCTTTCTCTGTATTTATTTATTTTCCGCGCTCTGTCCCGAGCCTGCGGAGTGAACTCCTGCAGGCTCCGCGCTCCGCTGGGAAACAGCTTCAGGTTGAACAGGTAACAAAGCGAGTGACAACTTCAATTACCCAGAGGAAGAGGATCAAAGCTTCCTGTTCAAACGTGAGCGCCTCGTCTTCATCGCTCTGCCGTCAAGCCGCCATAGAAAATACATTTCCCACACTGTGTTCACTCTTCTTCTTCTTCTTCTTCTTCTTCTTCTTCTTCTTCTTCTCTGGTTCTCTGTCAATTATTCTCTCTGGCTTTTGTCAGAGCAGGTTCAGTGAAACGACCAGAAAATGACTCGAGAGCCTGAAGTCGCCCCTCCTCCGAGAGGGGGGAGCGCTCAGAGTTCAGTGGAGGGTTAGAGCTGAAACTGAGGAGTGTGTGTGTGTGTGTGTGTGTGTGTGTGTGTGTGTGTGTGTGTGTGTGTGTCAGTCTGTTAGCCATCATTAAAACATGATGCTGTTCACACAATAAAACCCCTGATATCAGCCTTTACATTCAGATTTATTTATTTCACACTCAGATTTGTATCTCTATGTGTGTTTAATCTCGTCCTTCACACTCAGAATGTAAAGCAGGTGTGTGGGCGGGGAGGTGGAGAGGTGTGTGTGTGTGTGTGTGTGTGTGTGTGTGTGTGTGTGTGGGGGGCAATAAAAACAAACATGGCATCAGAGCAGACAGGATATGTTTTTCACACCAGCGTTGGCGCCTGCTGCGAAAGCTACTAGAGAGACGGAGAGAGGAGACGGCTGGAGGGAGGAGGGAAAGATCTGCAGGGGAGACGAGAGCCCGACCGGCTGGACTGTCGCCATCTGGGGCAACAGCGAGCAACTGCCTCCGGGCCCTAAAAAGCTCCAGGTTTACTGTGAGTCAGCTGATCTAGTTTTGGCTCATTTGTTTGTTCTGGAATCTGCACATCAGCTGTAGATCACGGTGACGTCTTGACGCTGTCGACCGATCTGCTCTCAGCTTCATTAGCGCTGACGCTGAAAACACTCGACATCGCTGCACGCCGTTTAAAAAGGCCGCACTTCTCGTGTCTCTGAATACGCATTCGTTTATTTACTGGGCCCTGATTGGAAAACTAACTTCATATCTCACTTCCACATGTGACCAGGACTAATGACCAGGTGACGCTCCATGTGACACGAGGTCATTCGTCATAACTTCTGTTTTATGATGTGCTTGTTTTTCTTTTTGTTTTTAAATTCCCCTTTTTCTTTCTGTTGTTATTATTATTATCATTATTATTATTATTAATATCATTATTATAATTGTTATTATTATTGTTGTTATTATTATTATTATTATCATCATTATTATCATTATTATCATTATTATCTTTATTATCATTATTATTATTATCTTTATTATTATCATTATTATAATTGTTATTATTATTGTTGTTATTATTATTATTATTATCATCATTATTATCATTATTATCATTATTATCTTTATTATCATTATTATTATTATTATTATTATTATTGTTGTTATTATTATTATTTTCCACCTGAACTCACACGTTAAAAATGAATTGGTTTGTTCCTCATGGTCATTTTAGATTCTTATTTCTGGTTGTATCTGTTCTAATTGATTCTCGTCATTACATTATTTATTAATTGCATTTAAATGTTTGTTTTAATTGATGTTTCTTGTTTCTTGTTAGTGTTTTAACTGGTATTTTTAACCACTCCACGTCCTTGTAAACGAGTTTAAATAGAGACATAATGAAATGGTAAATGGACTGCACTTATGCAGAGCTTTTCTGGTCTTATTGATCATTCAAAGTGTTTTGTAATACATCACATGCAGACACTGATGGAACAGCCATCAGAGGTCGTTTGGGGTCAGTAACTTGCTTAAAGATAACTTCAGCACACGGACTAAAGGAGCCGGGGATCGAACCACCGACCAGCGGACGACCCGCTCCACCTCCTGAGCCGCAGCCAACCCCGTTTGAGGGTCTCGAGGTGGGCTCTGCTTTAAGAGGGTCTCTGTGTTTAATCATAGAAACTACACAACAAACGTAGGGCCAGGTAGTTTGAAGGACCTCAGAACCGACGGCTGAAAGAACAACTACAGATGAGGAGCAGTCGGTTGATGCTGCAGTTTCCTGTGTTCTTGTATGTTTTTTTTAATGTGTTTATTAGCAGGTATTATTTAAAATGTTCAAAGTTCACCATCATGTTCTGTTTAAACTTTATTTTACGACTTTAAATTCCACTGCACGTGTTTCTAACAACTCTTTAATTCCCAGATTGGAACAGTTTTTAACAGCTGTTTGTTTTAAAAGGAATATTGTTAAATGTCAAATATCACTTTTATTTTCATCCTAAAATATTCAAACTTATTTCATGTGTTTGGATCTCGTGTGATATCCCAGCATGCCTTTGTCTAAATAAGTTTTTTTTCCAAATCTGTGAATTTGTGTACCTGTGTGCGCGTCCTACCTGTCAGTGATGTCGGTGGCCACCTCTCCTCCCCCCTGCTCAGCAGACAGCGCGGTGACATCTGGCATCCCCACCCTCTCCAGGAAACACAGTTCTGGATCAGCACGCATGGCGTTGTACCGCTCGTATCCTGTCCAAGGACAAGCATTGATGGAGAGACACACAATTAAAAACACTGACAAAGCACGCACACACACACACACACACACACACACACACACAGAACGTCCCCTTCCTCTTCCAGGGTTGGTTGGTTGTCCTCCTGTGAACGAGCTGACAATAATCAGTGTCCTGTGATGGTCTGATGCTGTTTCTGTTTCTGGGGATTCACAGCAATGACAATAACACAAATCTAGGTGCGCACACACACACATACACACACACACACACACACAGATTTGTTCCCTGATTGATTGTTCACAGCTGTTTAAACATTGTGTGGCTGCATCTTAAATCTTCTACACATAGAAGTCAAGCTTTAATAAAAAACACAAATCATCCTGAAATCACAAGATGGAAAATATTTATCAGTATTTTTGTCCATGTGTGAATAAACCTGAAAGAAACATTTGGTTGCTGAGAAGTGATGCCGGTCCTCACCGTGTTTGTGGACTCCTATGAGCAGAGACTTGTCAGCATCAGCATCCCACCACGTCGCTGGGATCTCGATGTAGTCGATGTCTGGGAGCGACACCTCCAGTTTACTGTCACAACAAGACACACACACACACACACACACACACACACACACACACACACACAAGCAAACAATCCATCCGTCAGTGTCACGTCAGGACGCCGCAGCTCACTGACAACACAGACAAACAAACATCCAGCCGCTCGATCAGAAATCTGTCGACGCCGCTGACTGCTCGTGTGAACCCTCATGTAAACCATCGCTACGTCAGGTTTTAGAGACGTCGGTGAAGTTAAATGTCAGTCAAGTTTATCAACAAACCATCAGGTAAACTGTTGAACTGAATTCCTACCTAGACCCCAAGAAGGGGAGAGGAGAGGGAAAAGGGAGGAGAAAGAAGGAAGGAAAATAAAGAGGGAAAAGAAAAGAAAAAAAGGGGGAAAAATTTTGTTTTTTTTTGTTTATTTTTTCTCTCTTCCTCCAAATAAGTCAAAATATTATAACAATAACAAAGATGTCAGTTGTTTCGTCACACTAGAGGTGTATGACACCACGCTAAGCCATGTTACATTATGTTACATTATGTTATGTTATGCTATATTATGTTATGCTATGCTATGCTAGGTTATGTTATGCTATGCTATGCTATGTTATGCTATGTTATGCTAGGTTATGCTATGTTACGCTATGTTATGCTAGGTTAGGTTATGTTATGTTATATTATGTTATGCTATGCTATGTTATGCTATGCTATGTTATGTTATGCTATGCTATGTTATGCTATGTTATGCTATGTTATGCTAGGTTATGTTATGTTATGTTATGTTATGCTATGCTATGTTATATTATGTTATGTTATGCTATGCTATGCTAGGTTATGCTATGTTACGCTATGTTAGGTTATATCACCCATCTTGTCTTTGTCTTGCCTCACCAAATAAAATAAAAAAAAGTAAAATCTACTTTAACAGGCAGAGCATGATGATCGTGCTCCTCACCTGGCAGGTATCCCCTCTACAGCCTGATTGGCTGCCTCACCCAGCACCTCCACCTTCAGGTAGTACAGCATCCTCACCCTGAGCAGCACCCTGAGGAGAGACAGGCAGCACGGTCAAAGATCAGCGTCTGGCTCTGAGTGGACTGAAGCTGGGCTCGCTCAGACTCTCGCCTCCGCCGTAAACCCCAGTCCTCCTGTCAGCAGGCTCTTCCAGAGCTACGGTAATTAAAAGCTGCTGCCTCACACACTGATACACAGGAGTAAACACTTCACGCTGGAAATAAACAGCTCAGAGCTTCAGGGTGAAATTAAAGTCCTCGAGCGGCTTTAGGTTGAACGACCGTGCGGGCCACGTCTCTGTACTTATGTTTCTGTACTCCGCTGCTGACTGTAGTGTTTCTAGTAGCTTTTGACCTGCTGCTCGTAAATTACACAGCTGCACTAGTTGAGCTTAAACACATCAAACATACTATATCATACCACTGTAGACCACAGAAAATCATCAAGCTTGCACTAAACACAAGTGTTTGGTTAAGGTCAAAGGTGACAGAGCGGCACACGTCTGTTTTTACTCCTGTTCACCGGAGCCGGTGGTGAAACTGACTTGTTGCAGTGCTGCTTCAGGTGTTTCTTGTAGCTCTCGTCCTGCAGAACCACCTCAGGGTTACAATGGACCAGCCAGTCGGCGTTCTTCACTTCACCGGGAACATTCAACTGGTTCTTCAGCTTCTTCCCCTTCCGACCCCGAGGAACCGGAGCTGACAAACCTGGGACACAGTCAAATCCAAAATTTATTATCTGGATACAGTCCAGTCCAAACATCAGCACAATCGATATTGTTGTGCATCGTGATATATAATCATATATTCATAATAGAATGATGTTGTTTTATTTTATGTTTTAGTTGTTTGTTTTTTTAATAATACATAGTTATATATTTTTAATACTATATATAATTAGAGATGAAAAATGAATCTGAATATTATCCAAATTGCAGGAGGTTTAATGTGTCATAACATCCTATTATAAATGATAATGGTGCTACAGAGACATTATATTCTGCTGACATAAGGCATCATGTTTGTTTGGTACAGAACCAGAGCAAAAATCACATTATCATCAATTTTCTATTTTATTTTTTGGTGAAAATAAAAAGCAAAAGTTACTTTTGCCATTAAAAC
>NW_019174561.1:79514-97014 GCF_002260705.1 Seriola dumerili | reverse complement strand
GGAGGGAGGGAGACTAAAGAGCACAGAGCAGCTGCATTTAGGGTCCAAATCCACTTGTGCTGGTTTAATGGCAGCTGGTGCATGGTTTCAAAGGTTTCTACTTAGTCTCTTAATTAATCACGGGAGTGTTTTGAGCGTAATGTCCAATAAAAATGTAAAAAAGAAAAAAAGAAAAATGTAATCAGAGTGTCCTATTCCCTGTAGAAGCCCGGTGTGTCTGCAGCTCGGCGGACTGCAGTAAGAGAGAAGCTTCTCTGCAGAGGAAACGGATCTGTTCAGTGGATTATATCAATCACAAAATATTAACCTGGAGATGCACTTCATGATTTTGCAGTTTAACATTTTAAATATTATTATTATTTTAATATTGTGTGTGTGTGTGTGTGTGTGTGTGGTCACCTGTGATCAGGTAGGGATGGTTGCAGCACTTGCGGAGCTCCATCATGGTGTTGATGAGGTTGGGCATGTTGTGTTGGTTCGCTCCTTTAGACAGGAAGGAGAAGTTCTTCTCTAAGATGGCTCGGTAGTATTTCTTCTGGATGTTGGTCAACTCCACCTGCAGGACACACACACACACACACACACACACACACACACACACACACACACACACACACACACACACACACACACAGTATGAAGACGGTGGCAGTGCCTGGTGAACAATCTGCTTCATTCATTACAAGACAAGGAGAGAGGAGAGGACACAAGGAGGAGAGGAAACAAGGATGAGAGGAGACAAGGAGGAGAGGAGACAAGGAGCAGAGGACACAAGGAGGAGAGGTCACAAGGAGCAGAGGAAACAAGGAGGAGAGGAAACAAGGAGGAGAGGAGACAAGGAGGAGAGGACACAAGGAGGAGAGGTCACAAGGAGGAGAGGTCACAAGGAGCAGAGGAGAGGNCACACACACACACACACACACACACATACACACACACAGAGACAGTATGAAGACGGTGGCAGTGCCTGGTGAACAATCTGCTTCATTCATTACAAGACAAGGAGAGAGGAGAGGACACAAGGAGGAGAGGAGACAAGGAGGAGAGGAAACAAGGAGCAGAGGACACAAGGAGCAGAGGAGATGAGGAGGAGAGGAGACGAGGGGGAGAGGAGACGAGGAGGAGAGGAGACGAGGAGACGAGGTCTTGTTCTGAAACACTTTAAACTCCTTCCCTTCACTTTTAATGAACTTCACTTTAATTTCATTTACTTTAATTTTGAATGAAGTTGTGATTAACGAGACTCATAAAGACTTAAGACGAATAATTCTGATAAAAACAGCTCTCATTAGTGGCCTCATTAAAGACGACGCTTCTGTTGAAGGATTTAATTCACAACAGCAGAAGGAGGCGGGACGGGAGTCGTCCGCAGCGGAGGGAAGAGCGGGAGAATCAGCTCGTCTACCTCGATGATGGTCTCTTCTTTGGGCGCCAGGTTTTTTTCCACGTCGTCTTTCAGTCGCCGCAACATCATGGGTTTCAAAATGGCCTGAAGCTTCTTCACCTGGTGGAGACAGAGGGGGAGGGGGGAGGTGTGAATGTGACACGACTGCAAATGTCCTCTTTATGTTCATACTGAGAGGGTTTTTCAAAATAAAACCAACCAACAAAATCACAGCTGAGCCCAAGAGGCAAAAACACAGGGTCACAGAGGTGCTGAAGAAGAACAGCAACGTTATGGCATGCATCTAATACAAGCACTGCCAGCTTCCTGCGGCTGCTTTTCACAGTAAAAGCCTTCCCACACACAGACTTTGGCTTTAAAAAGACTGTCAGACTCAGGATTGACACTTTAACAACATTCCCAAAAATAGAAGCAGCAGAACCTGAGATATTGTCTTTTTTTATTTTTTTATTTCACACTTTCTTCTTCCTTGTCAAAACCTGCCACCTACATTACCCACAATGCATCTCTGCCACAAAGAGTTCAGCTGGAGCCTGCAGCAGAGAAGAGGAGCGAGCTCTCTTCTTTCCTCAACTCCACATCCCTAGGCTTTTATTTTTATTTTTATTTTTTTAACTTTCCTCAGACACCAACGCCGACTCGAGTGACATCACTGGAGGCGGTTTTTATCCCGTCTCCGGTTACCTGAACCTACCTGTTCGTCTGTTTTGAGGTCACCAAACTCTTCCAGGAAGCTGCTCTCGGAGGGAAACTGCAGCGGCTCCAGGAAGTTCAACAGACTGAACAGCTCCTCCACAGAGTTCTGCAGAGGGGTTCCCGTCAGCAGAACCTTGTGTTCCTGGAAAAACAAAAAAAAACATCAGCACGAATGGCGCCGCTGAACCACAGAAGAAGAAGAAGAAGAAGAAGAAGAAGAAGAAGAAGAAGAAGAAGAAGAAGAAGAGGCTGCAACAAGATGATGGAAAAACAAGCAATATGACATTTCTGTTCATTTGAGGAACGTCACAGTCTCATTATATTTTCACAAACTTGATAATTCACTTCAACATTTAATCTGAATTGAAGTAATTACTTTATCTATTAATTACCTATTTAAATTAATGGGATGAAGAGCAGCTGTGATAGCAGGAAGAGGTGGGACTGAGTTCGGTTTCGTCTTGTTGGGAAACGTGTTGGAGACGGGGAATCGGTCTTTGACGTCACGTCTTCTAGTTCGTGTTATAATTATGAGCATGTACAGGTTGACGCTGTGTGTTTATTCATGTAGTATGCTCATCATTTTTTTATTTTACATTTATTTTATTTTATTATATTTATTTCTTCTTTTTCAACGTTTATTTTTCTACTAGAAATTAATTTAAAATTATTTTTATTTATTTATTTTTGTTTTTTCTTACGTGTTTGTTGTCTCCTCTGTCGTGTGTTTGGCTCAATCCATCTCACTATTTTTGTTTTGTAATCACTTAATAGAGGAAAATAAAAAGTTTCCTTGTTTTTATTGATAAACCGACTTCTTCAACCAAACGAACCAAAACACTTTAAACTTAAAGAAGCTACGTGTAGGTTTAGCTAATGCTACGGAGCCAACTCTACCGAATTATTGCTTCATTATATTTGACCAAAAACATATCAGCTGCAAATATCAAACACAGAGACTGACCAGGTTCATGAGTTTGAGCCCCTCCAGCAGTTTGCAGTTCCTGTTCTTCAGGCGGTGAGCCTCGTCGATCACCACGCAGCGCCAGTGCAGCTTCTTCAGCTCCGGGCAGTCGGCCATGATCATCTCGAAGGTGGTGATCAGCCCGTGAAACTTCAGCACGCCGGGGAGGGTGTTACCCTGAGGGCAGGAGAGAACCAGGGTGGAGGATGACACCTTCAAGATTATCATTGGTAAAATTGAACACAAGTTGGTCTGAGTTCGTCATGCATGACCAGGATGAATCCCCCCCCCCACCCCCCCAGATATCTGCCGAAAGCTCAACTCGAGACTCATGAAGCTGCAGCACATTAGCTGCTCACAGAGGAGATAACAGTATTCTGTATTCAGCTGACACTGGATATGCAGCAGCGAGGAACCTGTGATGACACTGAATATTTAAACCAGAGAGAGCGAGAGAGAGAGAGAGAGAGAGAGAGAGAGAGAGAGAGAGAGAGAGAGAGAGAGAGAGAGAGACAGTCTCTAGGAAGCTGATCACGGTGGTACGGTGGCCCCGAGAGCTCAAAACACATGGAGCCGACCCTCTCCAACCCTGCGTGCCTGTTGCTTCCTGTGTGTGTGGCTGCTTTCTTTACAGGTACTAGAGGCGGGTCCGTCAGGACCTGGCTCACCAGAACACCTGCCACACCTGCGCCCTGCGTGCCAGTGCTTTGAAAACCACGCTGGAACTTCTGCTTCTGGTTCTCTCTCCTCCCTGAGGCGCCACATTTGGTTTTGGTTTGTGTTGTGAAACCAAACAACACTGCACTCACACGGCTGATCTTACAGATTACACATTGTTAGTCTAAGTTCTCCTCCCTGATTTATTGTTTTTAAATAAAACATTTGTTAATTGGCTCGTTTGTGTGCGTCTCCCTCTTTAGTCTCGGGTTGTGACAACACAAACAACAATTTCACAACATGTGTTCTGCAAAATCACAACGCGACTGTTTCCTGCAGTGTGGAGGACGCTCTTCATCTCTGTATCTTTGTTAGGACTCACTCCAATAAAAATAAAAGACCAGACGGCCGTGTGCGTCCTCCACCTTTAGCTCTATGAATAAAAGCCTCACACGGCCGACTCAGTCACCGGCTGACTCAGTCACCGGCTGACGGGCGAGGGCCGGTGAGTAATGCTCTACCTGCGGGTCTCTGTGAAACATCTCGTACTGCAGGATCATCTGCCGGCTGATCTGGGAGCCGTGGTACACGATGACGTTCATGTGCGTCCACGTGCGAAACTCCCTCTCCCAGTTGGTGATGGTGGACAGGGGGGCGATGATGAGGAAGGGGCCGCGGATCCCCATGTTGAAGATCTCGTACAGGAAGGTGATGGACTGGATCGTCTTTCCCAAACCCATTTCATCTGCCAGGATGCAGTTTTTCCTGGGAAGAAAAACAAAAGACGTCGTGAGAGTGAGAGAGAGAGAGAGAGAGAGAGGGAGAGAGAGAGAGAGAGGGAGGGAGAGACAGAGAGAGAAGAAGCAGACAGGAGAGGAGAACGAGGGACAGATGAGCAGAGACGAGCGAGAAGAAAACACAAGGAGAGGAGAGTGAAGGAAAATGGAGGACAGAGGGAGAAACAGAGAGAGAAGAAAGATCGTGATAGTGAGGTGAGAGTAACAGCAGAGAGAGAGAGGGAGGGGGAGAGAGAGACAGAGAGAGAGAAAGAGAAAGGTGTCCTGCCATGATCCTAACATACAGGAAACACATCTGTTTACACTAATTAGTACAATAATTAAGCTAATTAATGGATTACTGTGTGTGTAAATAAAAAGTACTTAGTACCAGTTGTTCTTTATTACAGGGGAAACAGAAAAAGACGTCTGTGTTGTGTTGCAGAGATATCCACTGAAGTTAGCATGCTAACCAGCTAACCAGCTAACCAGCTAACCAGCTAACCAGCTAGCCCTGGATGAAGGAGTAGTAACTGTTTGTGTTACAGCGACATTCCTCCATGGACATGGTGTATTTTTATTTTATTTTAATTATTTTTTACATTTTAAGTAGAAAAGTAAAATCAGGATTCCCCACAAGTTCTTTCCAAGCCCAACTGCCCCAGATTCAAGGACCCAACAGATGATAGTACTACTCAGATCAAGGTTAATTAAGAGTTTTGAGACACAGCAGCTTTAAAAGAGCTCACAGACAGCAATGAAAAAGAGAAAGAATCTGTTACAGACCGTGTTGTCGGCGCCTATTTAAAATCATTTTTATTTCTCCAACGAAAAATATAAATTCAAGCACTTTCAATGCCTGTGGGTCTGTTTACGTCTATTTTCTCAAATTCACAAACTTTCAAGGATTTCAAGGCGCCGTGGGAACCCTGGAAAATCGTCAGTGTGAAGGTTTTTTTTACATTTAACACCTGAAAACTGATTTAATCCGACTGTGACCAAGAACCAGATGTGCAGCATCAGGAGAGGCACACCACACAAAAGCTTGGGGCCCCCCCAAGGAGAAAAGGGGCCCCTGACGGCCCCGCATATTGGCACATTTTGCAATGACAACTATAAACCTCCCTTAAAGACACTAAGTGCATGTTTGCTGCAGGTAACATCTTCCCATTGGCTGCATGTGAGGCGTTTAGGGAACATCTGTAAATTGTATCATCTTATAAAAGTCAGCATGTGGGGTGGAGTTTATTAGCTTCTTTGTTAGTTGTCGTTCACAGTGTCATATCAACACCAAATGTTCTTTAAACCTAAAAGCAATCACGCTGCTTTGACTGGCTCAGGTGTGTTTGTGTATTTACCTGTTGTACCAATTGAACAGTAACCAGTTCATTCCCTCTAACTGGTATTCTCTGAGCTGGTTTCCGTTGCGGTAATCTCTGCTCCGCTCCAGCTTCTGCCACTTGTCTGGAAGAGGACGTTCCTGCGACACACACACACACACACACACACGAGTCTTTACACAAACTGTAACTCACTTCGTCCGAACGGAATCACTCACACGACACAGATTTTATCCATCAGAAGAAGCAGGAGGATCAGATATTAAATCAGAGAGGAGGCAGACGAGCTGTTTTTAAAAGGTGAGAGAGAAACTGGAGGTTGAATAGACGACTAATAAAATAAGCAGCGTGACTCACCGTCGCTGCCAGGACGTAATAAGTGATGATACTAATTGAAATGAATAATGGCGAAAGAGCAGGAATAATCTGCTCGGGGTCTCACTCCTGCGTCTCTCGCGAGGTGAAATAGACTCTGGGAAAATTGCTGCTATTTAAGCAGCAATTTTGTGTTCAGCATCCAGTGAAGTTGAAACGTTAGACCGCTCAGACGACCGACGGCTTAATACACAACTGTCACAAAACTGACGTCTCGCTTTTAACGACCTCTCTGCTATAGTTTCTAGTCCGGGCTTTCACGGTGACGCCCACACACACTCGCTGAAGCAGAGCGGCCCAGATGTGGAGGGGACTGAGGGTCAAAGAGGCAGATGTTTCACACGGGTTTGGTCGTTGAGGGTTTTATTCTACAAAAGCGAACGGCACAGACGTGAAGGGAAAAACCTCGCAGCACTGATTGTGTTTGTGCTCATTAACAGTGGAGAAGAGGCCGAGGGGAGAGCGGCTGTGGAGGCAGCGAAGATGAAACATAAAGCTGTAATGGTGGCGTGTTGTTTGTTTGTTTTCACCATCCTCATCACAGTTTGTAAATGTTTTCTCACAGTATTTATCTGATATATCCTGCTTCAAGATTTCCACCCACATCTCCGTGTATTCAAACAGGTCAGGTGATTTGTTCTCTGACCTAACAACTGAGCCAATCAGAGCTTTGTAGAGAATGAGGGCGTCACCTTCGAGCACCTGAGCCAGAAAAAACGCCACAAACTAGAATCGCCGCCTCGTGGTTGTATCCCTCCGCCAAGCAGTCGAGACGCAGGATATATGGTCCCAGTCTCTCCTTCCCGAGTTACAGTGTTGTATAACAGCCAGAGGTAGTTTTTTTACAGAACATTATGACATCACAGTGAAGTTGACCTTTGATCTCTTAGTTATGAAATGGCTTCACTTCATTTTATCCTTTTTATTTGAGTTAAATTGTGTCATAATTAGTGAATGAATTTGTTAATTATGGCCAAAAACGTGTTTTGTGAGGTCACAGTGACCATGACCTTTGACCTTTGTCCACCAAAATCTTATCAGTTCATCTTTCAGTCCAAATGAATGTTCGTGCCAATTCTGAAGAATTTCCCTCCAGGCTAACTTGAGATGTCACTTTCAAAAGGCCAAAAGTGTGTTTTGTGAAGTCACAGTGAGCTTGACCTTTGACCTTTGACCACCAAAAATCTAATCAGTTCATCCTTGAGTCCAAGTGAATATCTGTGCCAAATCTGAAGAAGCTCCCTCAAGGTGTTTGTGAGATATCGCGTTCATGAGACCGGACCCGCTAACGTCAGGCTTTGGTCGGTAATGGAGAAGGCGGTCCCAGGTCACATGACTCTGCAGCAGTCACAGGTATTTACCGGCTCCGGCTCCGATCAGCAGTCATGTAAACACAACACCCGGGTGAACACGCTCATATTCTTTCAGAGCACAGACACTGGAAACACACCTATCACCCGTCCAGCGCCGTGCTGTTACACCAGAAACACACACAGCTACACCTTCCTCTGAGCGCGAGCTGCAGCCCCGGAATAAGTAGCGGATTTGTTTTACCGCAGCCAGCGTGTCCCGCAGCATTATTCAAACTGTCGTAAGACTTAGGGACATAAGACGCCAAGAGTCGACTCATGTCTTAGAACGGCAGGTTCACAACTCCGAGCAAAAACACGACTGCAGCGTCTGGAAATGACGACGCCACGCTGCAAACTGATCACGGTGGAAACGGCCTCCAAACTGACCCGACTGTCAGGCGACATCTGCTGTTCTTACTTTATTATTCTGTATTTTTACATCATTTCTCAACCTTTATTTCCAAACATTTTGATTTAAACACCCCCCCCCTCTCTCTTCTGCTAACAATGCTCCATCACTTTATAGATTTTCTTTTCACACAGTAAATGTGTAGTTGTTGCAAAGGTCTGAAAGTTGCTGTTTTCTCCTTGAGCCTGAACCTGTGTTGTCCTCACTCTCTCATTAGCGGCAGTGTTGAACTACAGTTTCCCTCCTCTCCGTCAAAGAGCTGCATTAAACCGGACGGCGACTCTCGTCTTTTATTGTGTCTCTACTCACCATGTGTCTGAGGTCCGGCGGCAGTTTCTGGATCCCCTCAAACTCTTTGATCTTCTCCGGGTCCAGGTCCTCCTGCAGCTCCCACGTCGCCTCCTCGTACGAGAGACTGCACCACTTAACGAGGTAATGGGTCACCTCCTGCAGCAGCAGCACAACGACAAACACAGTGTGTGTGTGTGTGTGTGTGTGTGTGTGTGTGTGTGAGGACCTTCAGTGATAATAACCACTTTCACAGCTGACAGAGTGCGTCTGTGTTTGTGTTACGTACCTCTCCAGTCTCAGTATCTGTGGTAACAGCCACCTCCAGCACTCTGTCCACCTCGACATAGTCTGGGTTAAACAAGTCGTCATCAGGCTGAGAAGAGACGAAGAGAGACAGCAGCAGATTATTGATTATTCATTGGTAATCAGGTCAGGGAACAGTCTGTAAAATAAGCTAAGAAGATGTCTTAAATGTACAGTCTGTAACTTCTGCCACTAGGGGTCTCTCCATCAAAACAATAATAAAAGATGGCGTTTGGAAATAGCGTGGGATCATGGGAGTTGTTGTCTTCAGCTTCTCCCGGCCGTTCAGGACGAGACAAGATGATTAAAACCAGTAAAAACACTCAACTGACTAAAGCAGTTTCACATTTAAAGTCAGAGTCTGAGCGACGCCGTACGGAGGATAAACTCAGGGAAGAGCTGGAGCTGAGATTGATGCTAACCTTTGTTCTGACTGTTTCTTTAATAACTTATGAAGCAGACGTGCAGGAGGTTTTTACCTGCAGCTGAATTATCCACAGAGGTTTCCTCCTCTCCACAACAAACAGACCAGAGGATTAAAACCAGTAGAAACTCTGAATAAAAACAGTTTCAATTTAAAAATCAGTGATTCTTCACGTCTCGTAGCTGAGCTGTCTAACGTTTCCTCTGCTTGTTTCTCTGATAACTTCATGTCCAGACGTGGATCTTGCAAACAGAGTTACACATACTGTTTTAGTATTTTATCATTTTATCTTTATCACTCCATCATTATCTCTGTTTTCCAGTCTTTCCTCAGCTCCTGTTATTATTGTCTTATTTTCATTTGTTTTTATTTATTACTTTCTCCTGTATGTAAATGGGTTTGTGTGAAACGTATTCAAGTGAGAAAAAACTGAAATAAAAGGTTGGATATTAAAAATCTAATAAAAATGAAGACAAAATAGATTAAAAGGGAGGAGGTGATTGGAAGTGAGTGAAACCAGAAAATAAAAGTAGAAATAAAATAAATAACTAGAAAGAAAAGTAGGGTATTAAAAGTAAAAACAATCCAGAAAGTGATCATAGAATAAAAGGACACACCAATAAAACAGCTTAAAATATGTCACTAAATAGAAAGATAAATAAATTCAATTCAATTAAAAGCGTGCGTCGGGATATGATGTCACTGACAGGCAACCAATGAAACGGCGTTACCGTGATTATGACATTTGGGAATAAATGTAAGAACACAACTCAACAACATATAGAACACAGGTCGAGCTGTTTTTAAACATTTTAATGTGGAAAAGTTACAGATTCTAACTTTAACATAAGAGCATTGTGAAAAGAAGCATTTACTTAATACTGTAACTCCATATTTTAATTCTACCACTGCCGTTTCTTTCTACTCCTGAGAGACAGGCCTCCCTCTGTCGTACAGAGACAAGTTGTTATTTCAACCTCTATGAGCCACATCCTCCATAAACATGCTTCCTGTAGATGGAGAGACACTAACTGCTACTTTTCAACCATCGCTTTACCCCTCAACATTCGTTCTGAGAAGCTTTAATTAAGGTCAACAACAAGGTGTGACAAGGTCTGCAACCATGAAGTTTGAGTTATTCAGCAGAGGCCGAATTACGCTTCTATGTCAAGTAGTTGCCAGGTTACAGCATGTTGGAGTTAACCCGACGACCTTTACAGCACTTCCAACACTTTGCGGCGTCACCGGATGAATGTGCTGTGAATTATCAGGCATTGTGACCCGTTCATCCATTACACACCTGAAGTGATCACGACCGCATGTTTCGTGACGGGAGAAAAAGGCTTCGGTAATGGCTCATAAGAGGTAATAACATATGAAGTCAGAGGGAGAAGATTAGCTGAGGAGAGGATGAGGAACAGCGTTTACCTCGGTGAACAGGTGTTTCATCTGGGCTTGTTTGGTCCTGAAGCGTTTTATCTTCTGGTGGATTCTAGGATCCTTCTCTAGCTCCTCCAGAGTGGCCCATTTGCAGTGAAGGTAGGAACTAAAACAACAAAAGAAACAACGCAGCTTTTAGCTTATAAAATACATGAGGTTTGTTTATCTGTTTGAATGTTATAAAAAGGTTCAAACTCAATAAAGAAAATCAAGACAAATCACATCATGATTTCAATCAACTCAATATAAAGAGATGGAAACAAATCAGTCCAACTACAACAAGAATTTCTGCTGATTATCAAAAAAGACAAAAAAAGACAGTTAAAGTTAAAGCTCCTCCAGTGTAAAGGTCTGTGTCCATGTGTAGTGTGATTATAGATCAGCTCTAGCTTCTATATTAATACTGTGAAAGTATCAAAGCCTCAGTCCACAGAGAAATGCACACAGCCTGTATTCAGAAACTGAGCCTTAAAACCAGCCGTCAGGACTTCTGGAACTTTGTGATGTCACAACAAAGCAGTCACCAAGCCCCGCCCACCTGGACCCACCATCCAAACCTTGCAGGATTTGGTTTCTCTGAGTGTTTTTACCTGAAATCTGCTTTATTTTTATTGGATCACTCAGAAAACAGTCAGCCAATCAGAAGAGAGACTCAGAGCCTCCTCTCTTCTGATTGGCTCACCGACCTGTTGTTACTAGAGCTGCAGAGAGAAGCCTGAGAGAGGAGATGTAAAACTACAAATATATCTTCTGATGGATCAACGCTTCAATAAAACACAGAAGAAGAAGAAAATATGGAGCTTCAAAACCAAACATTAAACAAACAGACCAGTTTAAGACGCTCCAAACCAGCTTTAAATCAACATGGATAAAATAAAGTAAGGCCATGGTTTTATCCAAAGAGACGTACAAGTGAGGGACATCACAAAAGCTTCAGCACAGTAGGAGACCTTGGTCATCATCATCATCAACATCATTTAATGATCAGGTCATGGAAATTAATTAAAACAGAGTGAAATTGTGTTTAGAAAAAGTGTTCTAACATTAAGATACAATCATGAATAAATAAAAAATACAGAGGATCGATGATGAAGAAGCAAAACAAATTAATGTGATCCATCTGATCGGCCTCAGCAAGAGGTTTAAACAAGAGGGAGCCATGATGCACTGTGTCCTACAGAGTGTTTTATCTTCATCACACACACACACACACACACACACACCACTGAATCTTACACAACGACATGCATGATTTAATCCATAAACCACGATCTATAAATGGACAAACATAAATGTCAGCGCAGCGCTCAGCATATAGTGCTGCACCATGCAGTTACTGAACCGCCTGTGCAACTACTTATGCATTTGATACTGCATTATGTATAATAATGATTTTTTTTTTTACACAACAAATATTATACTTTTCTCGGACTCTATAATTTGTGAATACATTATTCTAAATGGAGTCGCGGAAAAGTAAAGCATTCACATCCGTTCGGTTTGAATTAACGCAGGCAAATCTGCCATGTTTTATTCATCACCCCAGAGAATAAATTATGATCATAATAACGACTGTATATCTGTGTAGGACCTTTCTTAAAGATACAAAGTGCAGGAACAAACAGAGAGAGTCTCCAGAGAAGAGCTGAGCCTCGGTAAGATGATGAAAAACTCTCTCTGCTCTGCCTCAACAGCTCCGGCTGAGGAGCACTCCACCGACTCCACCGCTGAAAAAACAGCCCGTGTGTGTGTGTGTGAAGTCAATTTCCCCAGGAGACATCGGTGTCTTAAAAACTATTAACCAACCGCTCCAACAAAGTCAAGACACTCCTGATGTGTTTTCATCAGTCATGAGGGTGACTTTTAATCCCCCCAGGACTTGTTGTAGATTAGCCAGAGAGCATTTCTTTGAGCTTGTGAGCATCTGGCTCAGTTTAAAGACGCAGCTCCTCGGGTCTCAGTGTTTGTGGCGTTTACATGTTCCCCCTCAGGGCTCAGCTCCAAAACCTGACCAGTCCCAGTTTGAGAATCCAGGTTGGTAAAGCTTGGGGTTCAGACTGATAAGGACTTGGAATGCTAATGTTAGCTAGTTTCTATTCTAACTTTAGCCTTAAATTACAGTTTAGCTAATTAATGTTAGCTTGTTTCTAACTCTAGCCTCAAGTTATGGTTTAGCTAACTTATGTTAGCTAGTTTCCAACTTTTGCCTTAAGTTAGTTTAGCTACCTGATATTAGCTAGTTGTCAACTTATAACTTATAATGGGTAAAAGGGAGTCTTACTGTAAAGTGTAAAACACATCATTTATTAATAAGTTACAATAAGGCTCCTTTTACCCGTTATAAATGGTAATAACTCATTAGTAAGATTAATGAGTAGTAAGCATTAACTTGATCTTGCCAAATAGTGAGCTGCATCAATGTGTGAAAACTGTTATAACGTGTCTATAATTGTTTATGATTTATAAAGTGTTAACAACCAAATTAATAACCTAATTATAGACCATTTATAAATCCTTTATAAAGGTCGTCTTATTGTAAAGTGGTACCAGTACAATTTTGACGTACTCATACTTTACTATTAAACTTTAGTATTTCCATTTTATGCTACTTTATACTGAAACTCCTACATTTCCGAGGGAAATTGTCGTTTCTACTTCACTACATTTATTTGACAGCTTTAGTTAAACAAGCAAGATACTGTGAGGACTGTAACACCTCAGTTCAGTGAAGCGCACGCCTGCACTGTACTGGATTCCCTTTTGCCCAGATTGTCATTGTATAATTCAGACTCCGCATCACCTGGTCGAAGCAGGTGCGCAGTGGACGGCACAAAACACACTGATAACAGATGAAATGACACCGGAGCTGCGGTGTGCCGGCAACGTCCCCCCCCCCCGCTCTGAGCCTCTTCATCCACCGAGCGTGACAAGTCCCCACACTAACAAACAGGCAGAGAAAAACCCTGCTCTTCTTCAGGAGAATTCAATCCTGCCGACACACGGTGCAGAAACAGAGCTCTGCAAGTGTCAGCGGAATACAAAACAAAAAAAATCTAAAGTATAACATTTAAATGTGTGACTGAGCAATGATGAGGAGACTCACAAATTTCTGTACTTGACGTAAAACTCCTCTGTTTCCTCCGCTTGGTCCTCTGACGGCGAAGTCTGCGGAGGGAGACGGGCAGATTAAGTGAAGGAGAAATAAATAAATTAATACAGAAAGATGAGGAGGGCTGTAGATTTTCGAACGAGGCAGAAATAAAACCGTCATCATATATTTATAATCTATAAAAAAATATATATTCCATTCATGAAAGTGAATCTGTGAGATTCTCTCTGCCTGTGTGTGTGTGTGTGTGTGTGTGTGTGTCGTCTTTCTTCTTCACCTCTTTCTTCGCTGTTCTGACAGACAGAATTTTCTCAATGATGTTGGCTTCGTCCTCAGGTGGTTCCTGAGGGACACGACGAGAGAAAAGATGAGCATCCCACTCAGATGAAGGTCAGTTCACCGCTCACACAGCGGCAGAGCAACAGAGACTTCACAGGGAGCAGCGCACAGAATTCAAAATGTGCACGACACAAAACCTCATCTGTAATTATTAGACGACGCATCAAACCGAGAGGTGGGAGCAACGATCTGTCCACTCCGGTTATATCAATGAGTGCGGAGTACATATTATACATCATCATATTTATTGTGCATTTTAAAACTAAAGATGAAGAACGCAAGTGAGAGTCTGTGTGCGTCCTTACCTCGGCCTGCCACGCCAGAGCGGTGGCGTTCAGCGCCGAGATGCGACCGGCTCCCAGGACCGCGATGGTCTCTCCGTCATCGTCTACCACCTTAAAGTCTAAATCCTCGTTATACTTCCTCCTCTTGACCTGTCGTCCCGAACGCCGCTTCTGCAGATTAGGAAGGAAGATACATCCAGGGAGACAGAGGGGAGGTGAGATAAGAGGAAAAGAAATTGAGGAGTTAAGAGTGATGGAGGAGGGATAAAAAGGGAGTTAGGGAGACAATCAAGAAGTGGAGGAAGGGAGGAAATGACACAAAGAGATATGGTGGTTGAAGAAGAGGGGGAGGGGGCAGGTGAGATGGGAAAGTGAGAGATATTAAGGTGAAAGCAGGGAGTGTGAAGTGAGGGTAGGAGGGAAGGAAAGAGGAGAGAATAAAGGAAGTGATCAAACAAGGGACGCAAGGAAGGAAGCAAGGAAGGAAGCAAGGAAGGAAGAAAGTGTCACAGGAAATTGAACCATTTGCTGCTAATTAGCCCTCGAATATCTGAGTCTCTGACGAATGACTTTCAAGAGTTTAAATGCGACATATAACATGTTTAACCAACACGTCTACAGATTAATATAAAGTTAAACTTTATTAATTAAGCGGCCCCTCCCCCAGTCCGTCTAATTAACCCACTGTGTGCCGGGATCCCTCACCGCATTATCCAGGGGGTCCTGGCTGTCCTCTCCACCCATGTTGAGGGCTGACATTGAGGTAGTGTCGTCACTCTCCGCCCCCTCCTGGACAGCCACTTCCTGGTTTCTCCTCTTCCCCTTCTTCTTCTTCTCCACTGGCGCCGCGGCAGGATCTCTGAGAGAGAGAGAGAGAGAGAGAGACAGAGACACAGACGGAGAGGAGGAATTGTGATGAGTAATTATCAGCTCCAGTCTCCCGCAGCAGCGTTTTCTCAGCGAGTCAGAGGCAGGAAGCTCGATCTGCTCGTATCTAGCTTGTATCTGGTAAAATATCCTATCGTCACGAGGCCTGGGCGGCATCTAAAGTTCAATATCTCAATTACAGACCAGCCCAAATATTATTGTCATGTACAATGTTTCAACATCATGAGAAATATCCTTTTTAGCTACAGTGCTTTTCCCTCTTAGGGTCATGGGAGGACTGGAGGGAATCCCAGACGACACCGTGGACAGGTCCATCACAGGGCTGACATGCAGCAATAATAATAATAATAATAATATTTATTCATATAGCACCTTTAAAAACACAGTGGACACCATGCGTTTTACAAGACAAGATAAAATTGAGGACGAACAATAAAAATAAATGATAAACAGATTTAAAAACAGTTTAAAGGTTTTACAACATTAGAGAGGAGATATAAGAGACAAATATATAGAGACAAATGAGTATGGCTAACGAAGGAATGAATGAAAAAACATCACAAATATTGTGATATTCAATATTATCGATAATATAATATCAAACATCAGCTGAAGCCAATCCTAACTCATCTCTGCTGGTGCCATTATTTCCTCCTCAGGTGGTGATCACATGAATAATTTGTATATTTGTGTCATAATAATTTCCTTTTTATAGCAGAATATATTATAAATGGAAATTAATGTACGTTTAGTTTCGATAATGTGACAGGAGGGATTCAATCAAACTGATCAGGGATCTGATTCGATTACAGTAAACATGTTCCCTCCAGAAAAAGACAAGGATTTGAAAATCTCCATTCAGTTGTAGAGAACTGTTCAGCTCCAGGAGCAAGAGGAGGAGGAGGAGGAAGAGGAGGAAGAGGAGGAAGAGGAAGAGGAAGAGGGGGAAATGAAAAAGATTCCAGCCACTTTTAACTTTTCACTTCCGAAAATGAAAAGAAGGTTTTTCCCACTGATTTCCAAACATCCAGTAACTGCTCCGACCGCGAGCTAATTAAGACAAATGCAGCTTCATATGATGGAGGGGGAGAGGGGGGGGGTTTGTACACAGCCTGAGGGCAAGATCAGACTGAAATATTCTATCATTTAACAGAAACAGGAGGGTGGTGGACTTTATATACATATATATATATAATCATATCATGTTAACAAATACGTTCTTTTTAATGACTCTATATATAAAAAAGACAGCAGACTAATTGGAACGTGAAAATAACTTGCAGGAGAATTTGTTTTCTACTTAAACCTGAGCCGTGTGCTGAACAGGAAGTACTGTGAAGGTGAAGCTCAGATCTACGTCACGCATCAGTTTCTCTCAACCTTTCTTTTTAATACATGAGACGCACGTATGACTCACTTCACTGAACATGTATCCGACCCACGTTTGAACCCATTAAATGAGACTGACAGAATGTGACTCACTTAGTATTTCATCTCCGAGGCCCACTCCCCCTATTTTTAATAAATGAGTTGATGGTGAAAACATTAATATATTAACCATTAATGATTTATCATTAACTTAAATTATTTGTCAGACAAGTGTTCACACAATAAAGCAGCCGTGTCCTCCCTCCTCGTGTCTCTGCTGTCTCCTGATAGATCACCACAGGCTTTTCTTTTCTACATGTACAGTCAAATCAAACTGAGAAATAAAGCCATTCGTTCTAACTTTAGTTTCTACATCTTCAGAACCTGGTTTGTGTCTGTGCCGTGGATGAAAAGTGAGTCGTATTAACATCCTGTGTCATCTATTATCAGCTGGTTTCAGCTCTTTATCTGATCTCTCCTCTCCTCGCTCACATATACAGTATTTTAACACAGCTGAATTCTCCCTGACAGGTTTTTTTTTGTTTCTGTTGTTACGACAACGGAACAGGTTTGAAACGGCGACTGAAACGTGGTCCATGAAGACGACGGGTCAGGCTGAGCTGTAGTTTCAGAGACACTGCCAGCGCTGAAAAGCAACATGGGTAATGAAATACAAGCGTCGCTGACCTCGTCGTCTCTGCCAGCAGCTGTTGTTCAGTTAAATTCTGCATTTTAACGCTACAGCTGTCTTTGCTGAGGAGACAGTCTGCTTCCTGTTTACACCGGCTCGCACATGCCCAGTGTACGCGACTGCTCATGTATGTTTTTCAGGCGGGAACAGTCTGAAGTCTGGACGGAGATCGCTTCTGGTTTGAAAACGCCGCTTTAAAATGAAAGCGTAGCAGTGTGGACGCAGCCTCAGAGAGAGAGAGAGAGGGAGAGAGAGAGGGAGGGAGAGAGAGAGAGACAGAGAGAGGAGAGAGGGAGAGAGAGACAGAGAGAGAGGGAGAGAGAGAGAGAGAGAGAGACAGAGAGAGAGGGAGAGAGGGAGAGAGAGAGAGAGAGAGAGAGAGAGAGAGA
>NW_019174561.1:11299-79489 GCF_002260705.1 Seriola dumerili | reverse complement strand
GAGAGACAGACAGACAGACAGACAGACAGACAGACAGAGAGAGAGAGAGAGAGAGGGAGGGAGAGGGAGGGAGGGAGAGAGAGAGAGCACTGGATTTGTCGCCTGGTGTTTTCTTGAAAAAGTCTCTAAATCACTATATTATTATAATAAAATCAATATATATGATATAATCACTTGTTTGTCTTGTTTTTGCTTTTTGTTGTTGTCTCTTCTTCGAGTGTTCATCTCAATCTGTGCAGTTCAATTTAAATATTTTCCTCTACTGTCATGTCCGTAGTGTGTTGTGGTTTTTATGATGATGAAAACATTGCAGCAAAAACCCGACTTGGGGCAAGAGTTGAAAATAAGCAACAGCTATAAACTCTCTGTGCAACACATCAGCTTCATGCTTTGTATTGAAACTATGTTCAATTGCATCGTCGCATGAACTTAATAAATGAACTAACGACAAATGAACACTGCAGCCTGTCAACAGCCTCCTAATACCAACTGTTTGAGGCACACGGCTGACCAGCGGTGGAACTGTGATCACTCACTCAGTCAACACACAGAGACTAATCTCCCCGCAGTATCTGACAGGTTTAGAAAAGCAAAGGAATCATTAAACCTCAGCTGTCGGACTCGTCTGACACTGTGAACGTCCTTTAGAGGTGATGTTCTTCTTCTTCTTCTTCCTTTTTTTAAAAAGTGAAGCTGGCAAACTGCTCAGAGGAGCGAGTGAAGTCGGGACTGTACTGGCAGCTGTGGTCGGACGAACAAAACAAGATTAATCTCCAGTCTCAGCTAATGGCCTCTCTCTCTCTCTCTCTCTCTCTCTCTCTCTCTGTCTCTCTCTCTCTCTCTCTTTGAGAAAAGACAAAGCAGCAGATTCAGATGGAATTAAAAACTGCACCACATGAGGATTTTCTAATCGTCTTCAGAACAAAACATGACCCGATGCCAGAGCACAACCTGAAAATGACCCCGAGTGAGTCTCGTCCAACGACCTCCCTCCTCCTCCTCCTCCTCCTCCTCTCAGTGGATCTCCTCATGTCTTATCTGCTGTCATCTCTTTCATATCATTACTTTTTTTTTTTTCCCTCTCACCCTCACTTAACCCGTGTCTCTCCCTCTCTCTTCTCGTTCACGGCGCTGATTGTCATCTCTTCTCTCAATAACCTTCATTCCTTTTCATTCGTCAGCGCGTCTTTCCTCCCGNTTTGTATTGAAACTATGTTCAATTGCATCGTCGCATGAACTTAATAAATGAACTAACGACAAATGAACACTGCAGCCTGTCAACAGCCTCCTAATACCAACTGTTTGAGGCACACGGCTGACCAGCGGTGGAACTGTGATCACTCACTCAGTCAACACACGGAGACTAATCTCCCCGCAGTATCTGACAGGTTTAGAAAAGCAAAGGAATCATTAAACCTCAGCTGTCGGACTCGTTGTTTCCACGTCTGACACTGTGAACGTCCTTTAGAGGTGATGTTCTTCTTCTTCTTCTTCCTTTTTTTAAAAAGTGAAGCTGGCAAACTGCTCAGAGGAGCGAGTGAAGTCGGGACTGTACTGGCAGCTGTGGTCGGACGAACAAAACAAGATTAATCTCCAGTCTCAGCTAATGGCCTCTCTCTCTCTCTCTCTCTCTCTCTCTCTGTCTCTCTCTCTCTCTCTCTTTGAGAAAAGACAAAGCAGCAGATTCAGATGGAATTAAAAACTGCACCACATGAGGATTTTCTAATCGTCTTCAGAACAAAACATGACCCGATGCCAGAGCACAACCTGAAAATGACCCCGAGTGAGTCTCGTCCAACGACCTCCCTCCTCCTCCTCCTCCTCCTCCTCCTCTCAGTGGATCTCCTCATGTCATATCTGCTGTCATCTCTTTCATATCATTACTTTTTTTTTTTTTCCTCTCACCCTCACTTAACCCGTGTTGTTTTTCCAGCTATGNCTCTCTCTCTCTCTCTCTCCGTCTCTCGTCAGTCTTCTTCCTGCCTTCCTCAACTTCACATCGGTGACTCATCTCTTCTCTCTTCCTCCGTTTATTCACACTTTATTTTGAACGACTTTCCCTTTCTCGTCTTCCCACTTTTTGAATCATAAAACTACTTATATCTCCTTCTGTCGGAGACTCTCTCTCTCTCTCTTCACTGTCCTGTCTCTCTTCCACATTATACTATCACAACCCGGACTCAACTCTGTTCCCTCTTGACGAAGTCAGCCAGAAATATATTTGAGATCTGCACTTGCCTCTTTGGTCTCTTTGTGAATTCAGACTCTCAACACAACACATGAGTGCTCTGGTTTCCTGCCGCGACACTGCTCTAGAATTTATAAGCTCTTTGCGGAGATGTAATTCAGGAGGTCAGGATGTCACTTTGTACCAGAGGCAAGTTGTGGCGCTTCAGAACACGACCAGTGATTTACCTTGGTTTATACACAGATACAGACTGTGATGTAGATTTCTTTCTAAAAATGGATCAGTCTACAATCAATAATCCATAATGACAAGGTGAAAATATGTTTTTAGAAATTTTTTGCAGCTTTAAAATTTCTCATTTACTCAGGTTTTTATTGTTAATCACTGCCTTTACCCTAAAGTTCATCAACATTTTAAAAAGACAAAATGTGCTTGTTTTTCCAGCTATATCCAGTTCCAAAGGCAAAGCCAGTGACTGACAGTAGGAGTCAGAGGTTTGAGCTCTGAAATGGTTTTTATTTCATGTTTCTACCTGCTTCAGAGGCTGAGAGATGAAGGTTTAAGTGAATGCAGGTTTGTCTGAAAACCCTCAGGTTTTAGGACGTTTTAGTGGACGCCTGAGGTCTTAATGTTACAGACTCTGCTCTGTTGTCAATCCAGTGTTTAACATATTATAATGTTAAATATAAAAACATACAACAAAGACATATGATGAGTGAAATGATCATCAGCACCATGACATCATGAGTGTTTCCACCTTGAACTGCAGTGAACCAATCACAGTCTCACAAACACAGATTCAGGGTTTTATACGTCACAAACCTCAGGAACCAATCCTGTCAACTTGTGGGGACAGGGGGGCGGGGCTAAATACACCTGACACCTCGTCAGTACAGAGAGAGAGTTAGCATTAGCACAACCGCTAACACTGTGTCAGCCACTGTCAGTTACAAGCTAACAAACAACATAAACAAGTAAAACATGCTAACTGCGCTAACTGCTCTGACCCGTCTGCTAGTCTCCGGCTCTGGTCTCACATTTTCACTTTGTTATCATGGATTATTGATTGTAAATTGATGGGCAAAAAAATGGAATTTTTTAAATAAATCTACATCAAAATAAAGTGAAAGGCGTCTGAATTCTTTCTGAAGTTTCTGTATTTTCATTTCTGTGTTTGTCGTTTTCTTTAAACACAACATCTGCCACACTGAGCTGGAAGAGGAAACGCCACACACACGACAGACCTGTTAATGGACGGAAAGAATAATCCTTCTTTTTCTTCATTAGTCTTATAGCTCTTACATCTGTAACTAAAAAAAAATAAAAAAAAACAGAAAAATGTGTTATATCAGGCGTTGCCATTGTGTCTTTATCTCTGCTCCGCGACCTGAAGAGCACTCAGCTGCTGTGAAGTGGTCTGACACTGAGGAGGGAGGAAATAGAAAGAAAGACACAAAAGAGGAGGCAGGAAGACGGGCAGGGGTATGAGAGGTGAAAAAAATATCCTGCCATTAAAAAAAAAACACATATTTTCTGTGTTGTTAAAAACAAAACTCTGGTAAAAGAAGACGAGCAGTTTGTCGACGTGTTTGTTTCTGTTGAAATGATGGACTCAGCGAACATGAGCTGGAGCCGCGACTGCTTTACCAAAACACAAATCAGACTCCGCTCATCAAGGATTTATGAATGGTTTATAGCTAGTTCATTAATGACCGTGTTAACGCTTTATAAATCATTTATAAGCTGTTAAAACACATTAGATGAAAAAGGGAAACAGTGACCTGTTGTGTGTCTGAACCGTTCAGCCTCATGTCTCTTTGTTTTCGTCTGTAGCTGCTGCTTCATCACACGTTTGTTCAGTTACTAACGATCAAACACACGTCAACGATCTTAATGGTCAGAAAGTTTCATTTGCCAAATTATGGCAGATCACATGATCGCATCACATGACCAGACAGGACGTCATGTTTATGATGGATGATGATGTGCAGCTAAAGGTCAGGATGGGGTTAGATGAGGTTAGAAAATAAATGCATCTACAGAAGCATCTTTAAGAAAGAGAGGGAAGCGGCAGAGTTCATACAAACAGGAGAGCTGTGTATAAGGAGGTTTCATGACCGAATTGGACGCAGAAGAAAACCTCTTTTCAGTTTCGTTCACATCCGTTTTCATCCATTTAGAAAAGCCCTCATCTATTTGTTTACTCATCCGTCACATGCAGATTCATCTCAAATCCAATTTCAGCTGCCAGTTCATTCTGGTGCATTTTTACAAAAATCACAAAAGCTTCATTCCAACATCTCATTTAGGTGCAAACCACACTGTGTTTCCTGTGTTGTCCTGGGTTTAAATAAAGCTCCTCCCCATCTTTTCTGACTCCACAATAAAGCAAAAAAAAACCCAAATACACCTTCCAAGTGAGATATTTGTTACCGAGCTGCCCAGAGAGAAACCGCACAATTTGTCGGGGATGACAGGTTTACTGCAGCCTCGCTCGCTCTGCTCCATCAGTGCCCACTTCTAGTTCTTCTCCAGCACAGACTTCTTCACTTCCTTTCCACTAAATCCTCTCTTTCTTTCTTTCTTTCTTTCTTTCATCTTGCACGTTATAAATTTTCTTCCTGTTCCCATGATTCACCAGGCCAGTATCACCGCGTCTTACCTGGGTTTGCGGCCCCTCTGTTTTGGCGCTGAGGGGGCTGGAGTCTTGCTGTTGGCCTGGCCGTGGTTCTTGGCCTGGACCTGGACCTTAGCGTGGAGTCCCGGTGCAGGAGGAGGTGCTGCAGGAGGAGAGGGAGAAGATACACTGAGCATAACTCTAGTCATTCCTGACGTGGATCTGATCTTTCCATCATACTGACGGAAGCTAATAAACCACTTCTCTACGGTGCAGCGGCAAAACCTCACTGCAGACCCCCGGGGGTTTCATTCCCAGCAGAGGTATATTCTTAAGAGCAATTTCACAGGTGGGAAGCCAGTGAGGGATCACAGCTTGATCACCTCCTGCACTCCTGCATGGAAAAGACCTGAAATCTTTGTGGTGACTCTTTTCATCGACCCCGGTCTTCAGCCACCGGTCCATGATGTTGCCCATTGTCCGTGTTTTGACAGTTAACAGGCTGATACCTGGTTAAATTTAGCACAATCCCCGGGCAGCTAACCGTTAGCTTCATCCACGCTTCTTTGCAAATGTCATTGTTGACGTAAAACATGAACTGTAAACTGTGTATCATTATTATCTTTTAACTGAGCTGCTATGACATTTTAATTTCCCTCCAGGGATTAATAAAGTCATCAATCTATCCATCTATCTATCTATCCATCTATCTATCTATCTATCTATCTATCCATCTATACTGACGTAGCTACATGAGTAGACAGTGTCGCTAAACAGTCGGTTACCTAAATTTAAAAACACAAAATTTACTTGCAGTCGCCCGCGGACCACTCTGTGAGAAGCAGCAGCAGAAGAAGAAGAGTTATTTACATCTGTACAATAAAGCACTGAAGGGTCATTATATTATCATTATTATGTTTCAGGTGTCAGTTCCACTTGGTTTATTTGCATTTAAAGCTGAAACAAATGTCGGTACAGTCATGTGACTGAAGTGATCTGGTTTAGGTTTTGCAGAATCCACAACTGAATATTTTGATGTAGTCCATGTCGCAGGGTGTGGGTCGATCTTCTTTATAATTATGTATATGCATATATGCATGCAATATGCATATTATGTATATTATATAATTGTATTTTATATTATATATATATTGTTTTATTAATATATAATTGTACTATTGTATTTTATGTTTCAGGTACAAGGTTAAAGTGATGCAGCAGGAATTAGACTGTGCTAAACTGACAAAAAAATAAATGCTCTGACCTTTTCACACTCCCTCATCACCACTTGATTCTAATTTATACCTTAATGCACAGAATTCATCCGTTCTACATGTTGTAGAGACTTTCAGCAGCTTCAGACAGGCATTGATGCAATTTCTGATTCTCACAAGAAATCTGTTTTTCAGCTTTAAAAGAATGCTAATGCACCCACACACACACACACACAAACACACACATCAGCCTTAATTAAATCCAACAATCACTTCATAATAACATCCGTTTATAGCGACACGTCTGATCATGATTTAAAGGACATTTACAAACAGAACAATCGTCATCTGTGACTTCCAATTAAAAAACACTGAGTTGTTTCAGCTGTGAGACACGTTCGACTCTTCTTTTGGTTTTTGACCAAACACAGACAGAGACACAAACACACAACACACACACACACACAAACACACAACACACAACACACACACACACACACACACACACACACACCTGATGAACTACGGGAAGTCGTATTAAAAGAGATGTGCCAGAGATTCAAAACTTGCTGATGTTTAACTTGGTTTATTTGCATTTAAAGCTGCAACAAACATTATTACAGTCACATGACTGAAGCATCTGGTTTGGACTCTGGAACATCCAAAATAATTTGATGTAGTGGCCCAAATATCGCAGGTGTGTGTGTGTGTGTGCGTGTGTGTGTGTGTGTGTGTGTGTGTGTGTGTGTGTGTGTGTGTGTGTGTGTGTGTGTGTGTGTGTGTGTGTGGGGGGGGGTTAATAATATAATTATATTTTAGTATTTAGTTTTATAATTCAGTTCTTTATTTAAATAATTATATAATTGTATTTTATGTTTCATGTATAAGCGATGCCACATTTTTTGATGCCATGATTTTTTTCATCACTACCTGGAAATAAAGACAACGTCTGTGTTTCATTGAACATCACGACGTCCACCCACACAACCACCAAACACCTTCCAACCGACACACACACACACACACACACACACACACACACAGACACACACTCCACTCCAACACCCCCCACAGAGACAACCCACCCCCCCACCCCCACACACTGCAGCCTGTCACTGCGTACCTTGATTCGTGGGAACAGGAGGTAGGACTTTGATCTTCGGTTTCCTTCCTCTTTTACCAGGCACCTTAACAGGCACCTGAGCCGGTCCGGGGGCCACGGCGGCGCCTGACGTTTTCCCCCCTCCCGCATTCTTCGGGTCTGCCCCGCCCTCTTTCCTGCCGTCCTTCCCCTTGGTCCTGCGCTCCTTCCGCTCCTTGCCCTTCCTCAGCGTGACCACCGTCGTCGCCTCCTTCTCATCCTTTCGTTTCTTTGGTTTGCTGCTCTCCCTCTCCTCCCTCTCCTCCCCGCCTCCTTTCTCCCGCTCTCTCTTGTCCTTTTTCTTTCGTTTCTTCTTCACCCTGCCCCCGCCTCCTCCATCGTCCTCCTCGCTCAGGGAGGACGGAGGTCGCGGGGCGCCTTCGGAGTGCTTAGTGGCGTGGGCCCCCGCGGCCGCGCAGTGATTGGACGTCGCCGTGCTGCCCACGGGGGTGAGGAGGCGGAGCTGGTCCTTGGGGCCCACGACCAGGTGTCCCCGTGGGATTGTGGGAACTGTGGTTTGTGCGTTGCTGTTTTGGTCCGAGGCAGAGGAGGAGGCTGCTGCAGCGGAGGCCGGAGGCGTGTGCTTCAGGAGGCCAGTGAACATCTGAGACACAAACAAAGTTCATCAGTACAATACTCTCCTCATTCATTCATTCATTCATTCATTCATTCATTCATGCATTCATTCATTCATTAAGAGGTCTAATTGTCTAATTGTCACTAATTAATTATTGCTAGGTTTGATTTACCGTTATTTCCAATTGCTGATGAGCCAGAGATATTTCACAATAAAAGCTTTGGAGCAGCCTAAAAAGGGCATAACCCCCTCCCCTCTCCTCGTGTGCTTTTATTGTGAAACAGAAAAGTAAAGCGAACAGAATTAATTACCAAATGAAAACAGCATCTCTGTTAATGAGAGAGAGCAGCAGAGTGGTGAATAGAGCATCACCTGACTCTGCTGTTGTTCTAATGGAATTAATGCTGTGGAAATATTAGACTGTAATTTACTGTGAGTCATTACACCAGTAATTCCACCTCCACTCAATGTGTTTTACTTGATTAGCAACAAGCTTGTGTTTCTCCTTCTGTCCATTATTTCAATACCAGCTTTTTATTTAGTATGATCACAATTATTCCTCTTTTTCATTCAGTATTTTCATGTAAAAATTGATCAAATAACTGTGTGTGACAAGAAAACATTGCTGGCAAACACTCAAAGAGTTTTCACCCGACTCTCAGCTCCTTCTCTCGTCCCGCAGCTTAACTGTTCGCCCTCCGCTCTCGTCTTTAACCTCGTTTTCAGCAGCAGCTGTTTTCAAACAAAACAACAAAAATTCTCATCCAGCATCAAACAGAAAATTCTGGCAACTAGCTGATGAACCTTGTGGAATATATTGATGCTAAAGAGCCTGATTCTTTATTCTGACAAAGAGCTGGTGGAGACCCAAAGCAGAGCTAAAAAAGAGCAAGTGCTGGGACTATGTGACATTGGTTGGACGGCCAAAAGCTAGAGGCGGGTTGTTAGCGGTTAAACAGCTAGCCCGCTAACTGCAGCTAGCAACAGCAGCCCTGAAGTCTAGGTAACAATATGCACAACTAGTCATGTGATCACAAGTTCAACTAAATCTGTATCATGCTACGCTAAAACCTGTAATTTTAGCTTAGCACATATAACATATATCGGTAATATTAATTCAAAGTTATCAATATTAGTTAAAGGTCAATATTTAAACTTCTTCTGTGTTTTATTTCAAGTGTTGATCCATCAGAAGATATAAAAACCATCTCAGTGTAGTTTCACATCTCCTCTCTCAGGCTTCTCTCTGCAGCTCTAGTAACAACAGGTCGGTGAGCCAATCAGAAGAGAGGAGGCTCTGAGCCTCTCTTCTGATTGGCTGACTGTTTTCTGACTGATCCAATAAAAATATAGCAGATTTCAGGTAAAAACACTCAGAGAAACCAAATCCTGCAAGGTTTGGATGGTGGGTCCAGGTGGGCGGGGCTTGGTGACTGCTTTGTTGTGACATCACAAAGTTCCAGAAGTCCTGACGGCTGGTTTTAAGGCTCAGTTTCTGAATACAGGCTGTGTGCATTTCTCTGTGGACTGAGGCTTTGATACTTTCACAGTATTAATATAGAAGCTAGAGCTGATCTATAATCACACTACACATGGACAGAGACATAAGTTATCAATATTATCTGGGAAGGTGAGACATACATGATATATACTGATATAAAATCCAGTGGAAAAACAAAGATAAGATACAGAGAAAGCTGAGAGAGAAGGAGAGGTGAAAGGAGAAAAGAGGAGGAATGAGAGGGATTTTTTTTGTTACCCTCCTGAGGATTCAATGAATCACAAACAGGAAAGAGTGAAACATGACAAGAAGAAGAATCACAGAAATCAGATTCTACTGACGAGCTACTGGATGTGTGAATCACACTGTGACTAAAAAAAAAAAAAAAATTTGCAGAATATTTTCCCATCAGCCCCTGGGGCGGCACAGCCTCTCTGATACACAGCCCAAACAGCACCACCACCAGAACAACCAGAGTATTAACACTGTTAATTCATCTGCTGTATTTCACCAAACAAAACAAGCGGTGAAGCTGCGGGTCGGAGGACAACGTCGGCGTTACCAATGTGACACGCGGCCAGTAAAGAGAGGCCTCCAGCAGACATACACTTCAGTCCTCAGGGGGGGTTAAAAATAGACTTTATAATACTGACCCTGCTCAGTGCACAGTCAATAACGTAAAAGCATGAAACATGAAACAACACAGCAAATGAAAACGATGGAGGACGACAGCGGCTGAGCACTGAAGCCATCATCAGTCTGAGGCATCAGTCACAATATGACTGCATCATGTCGCATCGCGCTACAGCTGAGCATCGCTCTCTGAATATACAGTTACAGCAGCAGGAGATGTGTGTGTGTGTGTGTGTGTTACGAGGTAGTCAAAAGGTAAGCCCAAAAAATTACTTAGAAAAATTAGAAACAAAATAATAAAACTAATAGTAAATTCAAGTGTATAAATATGTCAAATAAACAAAACACTCAACATTCAGATAATTATGAATATTAGTCATTTGTAATATTAAAAATAATTAAATAAAAAGTGAAAAAAGTTAAGAAAAGAGGGTTCATTAGAAGAGTTGGTGACAAATGCATTTTCTATTATAGTGTGTTATAACCCATTAATTACCTGCTTATCAATGATTATATTGGGGGTATAATAAATGTCATTATTTATAACCACTGATATGCAAAATATTAGAAGAACAGAAGTCACATGTTCAGTAAAAACCTCACCTTCAGGTTCATGTAGTAATTAAATAAGTTTTATTACATTTTGGGTCGTCTTGCCAACGGAGGCTCATATGTCTAACTGTGAAGAATCAAAAGAGACTCCAGATATCTGATCTTTATATTGATCCCAATAATAAAATAATAACTCCAGAGTTTATGTAACCTGGGACAAAAGAAAAACACACGACTCAAAGCACAAGAGGAAACTTTACATCTGTCATTGTGCTGACCCAAAACCCCGGTAATCCAAGACACTGTGCGGTCTGTGACCTCACCGTTTCCACCGTCCACATCCTCCCACAGTGTCCGACCTCCACCACCGTGCTTCAGCAGCGCAGACCTGACGGAGCTGAAACACTCAGCTCAGCTGCTGTTTCCCTGTTACATCATCTGCATGAGGAAAGTCCTGCAGCAGCAGCAGCAGCGTGTGATGTGAGACGGGGATTTCCACCACGGCTACAGGACGTCTGTAACGCTGATGGAGGAAAGACTCAGACTAAAGAAACTTGTGGTTCCTACACTATGTTGTCAGCTCAAAGACATCAGGTAGGAGGCAGAGCGGAGATTTTATCATAAGTCTCTCGTGTCTGCATAAAGACTCACAAGCATAAATATTCATGACTAGTGGGAGGACCTCAAGGTCAGTGTAGCATGTGGGCAAATAGTACGATCCACTTAAATCACAAATGCAGAGATGCTTCAGTCTCCGCCACCAGGTTAAACGCAGCTCGGATTCGAATCAGGAGATGTGCCGCCGCCCCTACGAGAGAAACCCAGCAACTAAAGATTCAGCGTGACGCCGATTTTCATCACTTGCTCTGTGTTTTTTGGAGCCACTTGAGTTTCTGCCACAGTAACAGATTTTTGAGTTTAGATTTTACAGATCCAACGTCTCCTGCCAAGACCGGACTCACCCCGACGAATCAGAGACGTCTTTATACAAAACATATAAACACGACAGTAAACGACTTGTAATGGATCAGAAGGTGAAGCCCAGGTCTGAACCTGTATATCCAATACTGGTGTAATACTGATGTTCATTCAAGAGAGATAAACCTGATAATGTGATTCAATACAACACCACCACTAATGCAACCTAAAAACTGTCTGTTCTTATAACCGTGTTTACAAAAACGGAAAACTTAAACACACAGTATGTGACTTCTGCCACCAGCGGTCTCTCATGAAATAGCGTGGGATCATGGGAGTTGTTGTTGTCTTCGTATGGGAGGTTTTTACCAGCAGCTGAATTATCCTCAGAGGTTTCCTCCTCTCCACAACAAACAGAGCAGCTGATTATAACCAGTAAAAACACTGAATGAAGCAGCGTTTACATTTAAAGTCAGTGTTTCACCGACACTGGAGACGTCAGGGACGAGCTGGGAGCTGAGATTGCTGCTAACCTTTGTTTCTTTAATAACTTATGAACCAGACGTTCAGGAGGGTTTTACGCTCAGCTGAATGATCCTCAGAGGTTTCCTCCTCTCCATCACAAACGGACCAGGAGATTGAAACCAGCAGAAACACTGAATAAAGCAGTTTCACTTTAAAGAAGTGGACACTGGACGTCTTGGAGCTGAGCTGTCTCACATTTCCTCAGCTTGTTTCTCTGATAAATTCAGATCCAAACATCCGACGACTAAAATCCTTCATCTGGATAAAATATAGAGCTGAAAACCACCAAGGTGTAAAAAGTGAATCTTACAAATGTGACTTAAAAATGGATAAAAGGTCAAAGACAAACACAACACTGACACATTCACATAGAGGATATGACGTCACTGACAGGCGACCAATGAAACGGAGCGTTACCATTTATTAACTTATCAACTAATGCAGTTAGCAAATAACAACAACAACTACCCTGTAAAATGAAGTTTAGATTTCAGATTCTCCAACTAATAAGTGGAAAGATCAGGTTCACTGTTTCCCAACAACAGCTTCAAGTCTCACTATCAAACCTACTGAGGCTGCTAGAGTGCATCAGCACCCTCATCCAAAAAATGACTCAGTTTCCCAAAATGCACCAGGGCACGTGGTTTTTAGTTTGTTTCTGTCCGTTTCAACATCTCGTTGTTGCCTTTTACATTTTTCATGTTTTGTTGTCCTTTAATTGTTTACCATCTTGATTTTTAAGGTGGCAGAAGTTCTACTAGTGAGATGTTCGTCTACATCCCGGGGCATTGTTTATGTTTATGTTTGTGTTTATTGTTCCATGTGTGTTTTTATTTATCTATATTTTCCCTCTCAGTCACTGTCGTAACCTGCAGAACGTCTGTAGTGATTTCAGCTCTGTTGAATTGACCGACCAGGAAGACGACATTAGAATGAGACTTCAAGGTTGAGAGCGTTCTGTGTGTGTGTGTGTGTGTGTGTGTGTGTGTGTGTGTGTGTGTGTGTGTGTGTGTGTGTGTATAATGAATCCTGCTTCATAATGAATAATAATGAGCTACCTGATTGACCCCTGCAGTGACATCGGCTCCACTTTGCCAAAGCACAGGAAGGTCGGAGCAGAGGGGTCAGCTGTTCACCTCCACATGGGAACTGGTGTGCAGAGTGTCCTGCTCAAGAACACTTCAGTACGGCAGCCGCTTTCCCAGACACAAGCCCCCGCAACACCACCACCACCACCCCCACCACCGACTAATCTCAAACACCCCGAGGCTCCAACAAAAACCTCCTGCTCTGCTCTTGTTCTCAAAGTATGAACACAGCTGTAAACTCACACTTCTGCTGGAGGAACTCTATGGAAACCTGTGGCTGCTTTTACTTCAACAGCTTTAATATAAAGTACAATCTGCTCAGAGCTCTGCAGGGATGATGTAATTCTGTAGTCCAACCAGGAAGTAAGCATCACCCTGGTTCCCTCCACAAAAAGCCAATGGGATTTTTCCATTTCCAAACAACAGTTTCTGATCTTGACAGATTTCATTCTGCAGAACAATCTTCACTAATGAACCACTCTATGATGTTTCATAATCAGCAGAAATAAGAAGCTAATGGCTAACCACTATGGCTACGTCCACACGACCACGTTTTCATTTTAAAACAGCATCAAACGATCTCCGTCCAGACTATCACACCTGAAAACACACATACACACCTGACCATTCACGTACACTGAGCACGTGCGAGCCGGTGTAAACAGGAAGCAGATTGTCTTCTCTGCAGTTGATTAGTTGCAGACAGCTGAAGAGTTAAAATGCAGAATTTAACTGAACAACAGCTGCTAGCAAAAAACAACAAGGTCAGTAACACTTGTAATTAATTATCCGTGTTGTATTCACCACTGGTAGTCGAGGCTAATGAGAGCCAATCAAGAGAGACCGTGTCCAGGTCTCCGGTCCCCAGAGTTTTCAAACTAAAGCGGGACCAGCAGAGTTTCCAAAAGCTCCAAAACTCCGCAGTCGTAAATATAGCAAGAGAAAACAAAACAAAGCAGTGTGGACGAAGCCTAACCTGGACTGATGAGTAGATCTGTCTCCATATTCAGCGCGACGACCTTTAACGTCCCCGACGACCTCAGGAAGAATTCAGGACTGTGGTATTTACTGACTGATTTTACGTTGTAGAATAAAGCATGAAAATGTCTTGAGCTCGTGTTAAACCACAGACTTTATCTCAGTCATCTGACCAAAAACACATTCAAAAAAACCCAGAGACTTCACGACCAGGAAACAGGAAGTGCTAACATGCTAACTGCATTAAAACTAAACCCACCTCCATGACATCTACCACCAGAGAGAAAGAAACCGAAACCTCTCTAAAACAGAAAAAACAGCAGTATCGACAGAGTGACCGTCAAACAATCAGCCAAACTATCAATGTTTTAAACCGATCAATACTGAATGACAGCTGAGTGTCAGGGAGGACTGAGGGAATGAGCCTTTATCCTCCATCTGAAGGTTGTATCGAGGGCAGGGGAGTCAATAAGCTGCGGCTGTGTGTGTGTGTGTGTGTGTGTGTTTTGAATTGACTGAAGCTGCTGATGGACACTGGAGTGTTTCCCTCTGGTGCAGCGTGAACACAAGAAACACTGAATCCACTTCAGGTCGTGTTACTGTGTTACTACTTCATTTCAATGCAGTTGAAGGGACAATTTACATACAGCTGAATATCAAATAACTGTAATAGGCTCGTTGGAATATGACAATATCTACGGCCCAGTTTATTCTGTAAACAAAAAGGTGCTGTCTAATATTTACTGAGCTCAAGTGTCTCCAGAGAAAAAGCGACTGTTCTACTGAAGACAGACAGAAAATGTTTAACCTGCAAATCACTGCATGCAAACAGGAGCCTGAACCAAATACTGTTCAACATACTCACAGATTAATGTGCATGCAGAGATTAACACAGACTTTATTATAATTATTATTAATGTTACTCCGACTAATCGTTTTTATCGATTTCCTCTGCAGCGCTGCAAAATCCATCCCAGAATATGTTAATGATATGACAAATAACTCACACATCTCTACAAAACGGGCTGAACATTACTAATCACCAGATCTGAAATCAAAGCAGCAGCAGTGTCTGTGAAGAGGAAGAACCTTGAGGAGTCTGGATCCTTGATTCGATGTAAACAAATCAAACTTTCCACAAACTGTGCTGCACACATTAAATTCCTTAAAGCTCCTCCAGTGTAAAGGTCTGTGTCCATGTGTAGTGTGATTATAGATCAGCTCTAGCTTCTATATTAATACTGTGAAAGTATCAAAGCCTCAGTCCACAGAGAAATGCACACAGCCTGTATTCAGAAACTGAGCCTTAAAACCAGCCGTCAGGACTTCTGGAACTTTGTGATGTCACAACAAAGCAGCCACCAAGCCCCGCCCACCTGGACCCACCATCCAAACCTTGCAGGATTTGGTTTCTCTGAGTGTTTTTACCTGAAATCTGCTTTATTTTTATTGGATCACTCAGAAAACAGTCAGCCAATCAGAAGAGAGGCTCAGAGCCTCCTCTCTTCTGATTCTGATCCTACTAGTTGCCTGTTACTTCAGGACAGCCATTGCCAGCTGCAGTTAGCGAGCTAGCTGTTTAACCGCTAACAATGGGCTTGTTAGCTGCGGCTGAACTTTTAATGACGCGATGTGGACGATTCAACAGAAGAGTAGATCATACGCCAAGGTAAGATCGAGCCTCCTCTCTTCTGACTGGCTTACCAACCATTGAGATGGTTTTTGGTTCTTAAAACCACAAATATATCTTCTTATGGATCAACACTTCAAATAAACCACAGAAGAAGAAGGAAATATGGAGCTTTAATTAAGGATACCGTGTGCTACTGCTTCAATAAAAAAAACACTTCAAACATAAAACAAACAAACAAAGAAAAAAAACAATCAATGGTTCAGGACAAGCAGGTTGGCTGGAGATGAATAAACAGGTAGCGACCAGCAGCTGTCAAACTGTTAAATATACATAGAGCTCATCGTACAGTGCGGAGCGCCGTCTGCTGCACGCCTCACTCTGCTGTTTGTGGGCTCCGTCCATCTGTACGTAATGTGAGAGACTGTACGTCCGTATGTTTCCGTGGCAATGTCACCGCCACAAACTGTAGCACATTTCTGCTCTTGGCAGAGGAAGTGACTGTGTTTCTGAAAAGGCGCCAGCGCCGGCTCATTACTGTGATTATGTGGACTTCAAAATCAGAAAGGTTGAGCTCTGATGAAAACGCAGCCTGACATTCCTCTGAGGCCTATAGCAACAACATGGGCTTTTCAAAGCCATCGATTCCCCCCCGAACACACACACACACACACATGTATTTGATGGAGTGACTGCCTGTTTCCTATGACAGCAGAGCAGAGTGATAAAGGCTCTTAAACTGGCTCCTCACCGTATTTAGAAACCAGAGAACCGGACGCACGTGCGCTGTGGAGGGAGTCGCACGCCGGGTCAGGGCGCCGTGGACCGACGAGCGATGCGCATGTTTGTGTCTACTTTCAGATCCTCGTGTGGCGGGTGTATTTTGTCTGCGAGAAGTGTGTGTGTGTGTGTGTGTGTGTGTGTGTCACGGCTGTTGTATAGTCGGCGTGTGCGAGACGTGGAGCAGGTGCATGTGTGTTTTTTTTTGTAACTGCTGTTTTTATGCAGCACGACTGCGATGTGTCGTGAGGCCAATGCAGATGCACGAACAGACTCTCACACAGGTATGAGGAATCATCTCAATGAATCACACACACACACACACACACACACACACAAACACACACACACACACACAGGCACACACACACCACACACACACGGGCACGCACAGCGAGCTCAACGGCCTGTGTGGTTGGGAGAGAGAGAGAGTGGGGGGATGGAGGGGGTGGGTGGGCGGGTGGGGGGTATTGGGGCCGTTGCCATGGAAACTGGCTCTCCGTGCCAAAGCTGCGGGGAGCAGGGAGGCGGACGTAAACACATGGTCACCATGGTAACCCTTTCATTGCCAGTGGCTCCCGACTGTCTGATGGACGGACTGATTACATCTCTGTATCTGATGTCAACCTGTTAACGTCTGAAGGTTTACCTGCGTCTGTACATGTGTCAGTCCACCTGTCTGTCAGTCCACCTGTCTGTCCGTCCACCTGTCTGTCCGTCCACCTGTCTGTCAATGCACCTGTCTGTCAATACACCTGTCTGTCAATACACCTGTCTGTCCGTACACCTGTCTGTCAGTACACCTGTCTGTCCGTCCACCTGTCTGTCCGTCTGTGCACGTCTCACAGAACTGACAACACGTCGTCGCATCTGTCGGTGCATTAACACCGACCACGTATGTGATGGTGTATTCTCCTTTAGTTCGGTCTGATTGGACAGGTGACATCAACACCTGAGTTAAACACAACACAAAGTACGTTGCAGTTTGTCAGAAGTCAAAAATAAAATGAGTGAGAGGGAATTAAAAAGTTTTATGTGTGACCTGATTTCTAAAGCGTCACAAACGTCAAAGTCTTCAGTGCATCGAAAACAAAGTCGAGCCAGGGAGATTTGTACGGCTAAAACCAACTATTATGTTCAATTAATCCGACATGTTTATCTGTCTGAGCAACAAAATGTCAGAAAATAGAAAAAACAAACATCAATATTTCTCTGAGTCCAAAACTAAAGAAAATCACCTTTTCATCACAGAGGACAAAGAAAACTAGTAAACAGTCGTATTTTTCACAGACAGAAACAACTAACTGCTGCTTAATCTGTACAACATGCTACATTTACTGGACAGTGGGATTTAACGCTGCGTATCAATCTGCTGAGGGTCACGCCGCAGATGAAACCCACACACCTGTTGGTTGATCACGTACGAAATGTTCTGCAGCTCTGACACGATGCGGCACCACGCTCAGGTAAAACTACATGAATACAAAAACACAGCGAAGTCGACTTCTTCGCTCCGGTTCAGGGTCGGAAACCTGAGCAGCAAAGTGATGAGTCCGAGTCCCGGAGGTCGGACACCTGGAGGAACAGGTGAGGCGGGCTCCACTGCTGGTTTTAAAGTGAGTGTTGAAGGAGGAGGAGTGGGGGTCATCTACCTTCTGCTGTTGCTGCAGTATTTGGATTAACTGCACAACATACACATCTTAGTCTGCAGGTAAAAATATGAAAGATTTTTCATCTCTTTCAGTGAGACGACTCAAAACTTCCTGCTGCTTTTTTAAAGATTCCTTCTACAACAAGAGGGTGTGCGGTTTTTGTAAAACTACTTGTAATTCTTTAACTTATTTTCATTAACCCCTTTTTTAAGTTTATTTATTATATTGTTTCATTTGATTCTGATCTTTTTACTTGTGTTTGTCGTTTGTTTTTTGTCCCGTTTTGTTGAATTTATCTGTTTGGACGTCGTCGGTTCGGAGACGGACTCTGATACGAACCTGGTACAGTGACACTGTGAGAGAGACGGGGGCTCTGGTGGAGCAGAACAAAAGGGGGGAGGGGGACACACTGTCTCTGTTCAACCGTATCAGTGATCTATTACATTCTGTACGACTTTAAACGCCGATAAGAAAAACACCTTGAACAGAAAGGTTAAATCTACACATGCGAAACAGCCTGAACGCCCTGAATGTTTAACGTTCCAACGGTTATCAGCCGGTAACCATCACTGTTACCAGCTGTCAGTCAAACATGGAGCTAAAGGAGCATTTCTGATCCGTCTCCAAACACATTTTCTCCTTCAATAACTTGAATAATTAACAACAAATGTATAAATTACCGTGACATGGTTTTTTTTTTTTTTTAAAACTGATTTCATGCGTCAGATTTCTCTTCCTGTCGTTAATCCTGCAGATTAACGTCTCGTATTTTCACGATAAATACGATTCCTCAAAAAAGTAAAAGTTATTTACTGGCACGACACACGTCATTAATTCCTGCAGCACTTGTTCCTCCCCCCTGTGCGGCTCCACTCGAGTCACTGAGAGGTCAGAGGTCAGAGGTCAGGCAGGCTGGCAGGGATTCACAGTCTTCCTGAGAAAAGTAGATACTTCCTGTCAAAGAAAGCTCGAAGCTGAGTTTTTCTGGTAAAACACAGGATGCACTATTGAACTAATTAAAAAAAAAAGAAAAGAAAAAACAGCAAGAAAAACATCTGAGAATATTTAACAAAAACAGTTTGAGCGAAACCACAAAGATTTGCTTTCAACTAAACGAGTCTTGAAGATTTTGGTCGGAACAGAACAGATTTTCTTTTTAAATGAAATCTCCTACAGAAGTTCAGATTAGCATCTGTGACGGACTGAAAGCTTCTCCTCTCAAAGACGTTCCTCTGATGACTTCCTTTAAATAGACTTTAATCTGGCAGCGGACAACGTGAGCTCTGGAGATCTCGAGCTCTGGAAACATCAGCCCCGGACCTCGCCGGGCCAACAGTTCTCCCTGCGGGGCTTATTACCTGTTCAGGTTCCCACCTGAGCAGGGGATTCACATTCTGATCACTTACACCTGGGCTGAAGAGTCCAGGACGGAGAGCCACTGAACCTGGAGCCAGGATCGTTTAACCCAGTTTCAACAAGGGCCAAAAAAGCCAAAAATAAAAGTCCAGCTCGGCTTCATCTGACCTCATTTCCTCAAAGGGTTAATCGGGACTAACCAGGAGTTATTGATCATTTACAGCAACGTAATCTAACGAAGATTATTTTATTACCATCAGCCGTGCTTCTAATTTAAATACACTAGAAAAAAAAAGAAAGAAAGAAGTGAAATCATCCAAACCGGAGCGTGTGCAGCGATGAAGGACACGGGTGTAAACTAGGCCACGAGTAACACAACAGAACCCCTGCTCGCCAAGTAGGACACATTAGCATGATACCACAAACTTCACCTGACACAGGAAGGACGAGCGGCGTTCTGCACACCCCGCCCACCCCCCTCCCGCCGCCGTTAACATCCAATAAACTATTCTAACTGAAGATCAGAGGAGGCGGGGGGGACGCCACGCGCTCGTTACCTCGTTGATTCTGATCCGTCTCATGAGTAAATCTCACAGTGGGAATTATTTCCACGAACAAAGAACAGGAGTCGATTATTTTAAATATTCAGACATTAAATGTTCATCTGTAGCTTCTTCCTCGCAGCAGTGATGACATGAATTCCCCAACAGATCGATGATTCATCTTAACATCCTTTAGTAAATGTCACCTCCCAACAACCGGATCTCAAACATACATTCGCTCTGAGGGAGGGGGGGGGGACTATAGAGGCGTCTTTATTACGTCAAACACTGTTGTTTTCATATTGTGTATTATGTGTGTTATTTCAGCCTCTTTTCCCCCACGCCGTGCCAGATTGCTGTAATTCACAGAGGTTCACTCCAGGTTCTCTGCTCACCTTAGACAAACCAGAGGAAGCATGAGTCACCTGAGTCGTTTCAACACCTCCCTTTGAGGAGAGGAAGAGGAGCCGTCTAAACTGTAGTGGAAACTTTTAGTGTGATTGTGTTTTGAAGCCTGTATTCTTGTTGTGATGGTAAAGATTGGTACCATCACTTTGTATGTGTGCTCTCGTGTTAACCTCATGTTAACCTTCCTGTTGTCCTCGGGTCAAACTCGACCCGTCCTCAAATGTTTTTATTTCACAAATCTGCTTTTCTTTCACGTTAATCGCCTGAAAATAACATGGATGGTTCTTCACTGCACTTTCCGCAAATGGAATTAATTATCACTATTTTCAATGAATTTTGGGAGTTTTATTCAAATTTATAGCATCTGTGTTCCTCCTGGGTCAAATTTGAGGAAACACTTTTTTTCTCCATGTTTTTTTTTTTTTCGTGAAAACGACCCTCAAGAGACAAGTGAACATTTTTTATTTTTTAATTTTGCTTTGGTCCCCAGAACAAATAAAATCACTTCTCTTAGACTGATGAAAAAAAGTTAGAAAAATTATCCTTTCCAAAAAACTAAATTTCACTTGCCTTTCAGACCTTCCATAACTGACACAACAGCAGCAGAACGTCTTGTGATCAAGGACTGAGTGGACGGGGCGGGGCACTCTAATAAATTATATTTATTATTAATTAAATCAATTCTTAATCATATTTAGAGGTCCTCATCGTTGGAATTCACTAGGATCAACTTTGAAGTCGTCATCTCCTTTAATAACATTTAAAACACATTTAAAAAAAAAACATCTTTCATCTAAATAAAATGTTTGTCTACATGTTTTTGTTTACGTGATGTTGTGATGCTTTATGTTGGAAGTTTTTAAAGACGGGTTGAAATAAAGGCGAAGACTTTGTAAATCTCTGTTTATCTCCTGCACATTTTCTAAATCTTTTTACTGTGTGAGTCTCACTGTATCTGCTGCGCAAATAAACTAAACTCAACTCAACATGAGGGAAACACTGAATCATTATCATTTCTGGAACGTGGCAGAAAACCATCTAAACACATGAAGTTGCAGCAGAAACTGATCTCGACTCAAACGTCCCGGTTCCTCAAATCACAGACATCAAAACGCCGCAGAGACGAAGCGTCAGTTTAACACACAGTGATAATACAACTTCCTGGTAGAACGTGCTCTTCATACCAGAGGAGGTTTTCATTTCATTTCATTTTCTTGGAGTCAAAACATCAACTAAAACAACTCACCAGTCTTATTTACTCCTTTTCTTTACTTCCTCTCAAACTAAAATAAAAATACATTGGAAAGTGCGTTGACCTGTATCCTTTAAAGAGAACCAGACACTATGAGACGAGGAGCTGTAAAACATCCTGATCAGGCCTGAACCTTTGTGTGCATGTCAATCAGCGACACAAAAAGGTTTTTTTTACATGAGAATAAACAATTCTGTCGCTCACCTCGCTCCATGTTCACTTCCTTTTCCTCCCTGTACAGAAAACGACTCGGCGGACACAGGTACAGGTAACCTACAAGCTAAAATTAGCCGCTAAGCTAACTCCGGATCAGTAATGACCCGAGCCGCTGCTGCCATCCATCTCCACAACAACGGAGCAACTGCAGCCCACACACACACACACATACACACACACACACACACACACACACAACATAGTGGCATCACGTCATGGCTCAATGTGCTTACATGACCAACTACACAAACTCACACACACACACACACACACACACACACACACACACACACAGAAAGAGTTTCTCCCTCAGTCCCACACTGACACTGCATGGCTCAATGTGCTTACATGACTGACTACATACACATACATGACTTTCAACAGTCATTCTTAAACATCTTAAACACACACACGCACGCACACACACACGCACACACGCACGCACGCACGCACAGATTTACAAGCTTCATGGCTCAATGTGCTTACATGGATGACTACGTGCATAAAAAAAAAAAGAAAAATAACAAGAACACACTGACTCTCCTTCATGCACACACACACACACACACACACACGTTACTCTCAGACACACATACACACGCACGCACGCACGCACACACACACTGAGCCTCCAGTGACGTGCTGCAGTGTAGCAGCCTCTGCCAGCCCAGTAAAGCCGAGCGAACACAGCTGAGGGAGGCTGCCTGCAATCACACTGCCTATGAATCAATAATACTGCCTCACAAACAAGCAGCACGCGTGCACACGCACACACACACACACACACACACACAGTCTGTGTCACGAATATAGACCACGAGCGCTGCAGTCTCATCAATGCTGCCGCTGCTTTTCACAGATACAACGCCAAGCAGGCAGTGCTCAGAGAGATGTGGCTAACGCTAACGCTAGGCTAACAGCCTCTGTCAGCGTGGACGGGTCGACACATGTACAACCCCCCGGTACACCTGGGTAATAGGTCAAATTCATTTACGTTACACAAGATCAACAACAACAACAACAACAACAACCACACTTCCTGTTTCTGCTCATATTGACCATCACACCATCATGACATCACAGTGACGTCGACACACCAACACTGTTTTAGACTCGTAGGAACATTTTCGTTTCACTCAATAAAGTTTATTCTGAAAAACAACAACATGTTAATGTGGGTCAGTCACATCTGAGCTGCACCCAGTCCATTCAATAAGCTTCCCGCCCCTGATAAGACTCAGTGCATCAGACTGGGGCAACAGTTATTGTGAAAATGCTGTTTAGCAGAGACATGAACTGAATACACAAACAGAGACGCAACAACTGTGTGAAACACTCAACTTGCAGCGACAATCACAATTTATAAGAACACATTAAAAAAAAAACGAGAAAAACATGGTTTTAACTGCTTTAAACCAAAAACGAAAAATCTCTGCTGTCACAATTAAAAAATGAAAAACAAGAACACCCGATCAAAAGAAATGGTCCAATTGTGGTGTTTGCAAATGTTTGTTTAATTGAGGTATGAAGAAAGGTAGCCAGGTGACACGGAAGTAAAGGTAAATATTTCAAAATAAAAGCTGTAAAAGGCTATTAATTCACACTACACAAGTAAATAATACACAACGCTCAAAACTATCTGTCTGTGCTTGAGTGATGTTGCACTTTTACAGAATGACAACGCGATCCTCTCAGCTTTTATTTTGAAAGATTTACCTTTCCTTTCAGTGCCACCTGGCCACCTTTCTTCATTCTTTGATTAAACAAGGAATTTGCAAAAACAAAAATAGTTTTTTGTAATTGTGACGACAAAAATGGAAATACACCAATTTCCTTTTCTGGTATAAAACGAAAAAGCAAACTGCCTGAACGTACACAAACCCACAGAGGAGCCGACATGATCGACTGAATATTTCAACACCCACATTTACTGCTTCACTTTAAACATATGAAACTATGTTTTTAGGAACCCTTTAATTTCTCATCTGTTTCACCGCCTTCGTGCGTTCGTGTGACGTTTCTGTTTCTATAAATTCCCTGTAGTCACTTTGTAACGTGGCGATCCCTCCGATTCAACTGTGTGACCTTTTACTGCTCGTTTATTGTCTCGTAAAAGCGAAACGCAGCCTTGTTTCAGAAAGTTACTAGAAAGAGGCTCCTGTTCCCCCTCAGTCTCCATCACACTGATAAATCCGGACATAAATCTCGGCGGCCGATTCAAGGAGGCCGACGGTGGACGGTCAGGGAGCTGAGGAGTTCTGTTAATATTTAATCTGCCTTTTTAAAACAAGGGGAGTCTGATGAAGGAGACAAAACTGACTAAAATAATCTTGATGTTTATCCAATCTTTAAACAAAAAGTTTTCTTTAACATATCCATTCATTTCTGAGAAACCCAGAAAATGTGGGCAAGCCGACATGAAACTGGGAAGGAAAAAGGATCCACCAAAAACTTGAGGAAAGGAACGCCACCTGAGAGGAAAGATATGTTTGAAAAAAAAAGATGGAAGGAGGGGGGAGGAGGAGGAGGAGGAGGAGGAGGAGGAGGAGGAGGATGCCTCAGCCATTCAGGTGAGTACGCAGAGATGATCAAAGCGAGTGAATCTGGGCCTCAGACAGAAAAGAATTCAGTCTTTTCTCTGCTTCACCTTGAAGTGCGGAAAAACCCAGTTTCACACAGCAGCTGCTGATTCATGAAACGTGGTGGGAAAAAAAAAAACCAAAACAAAAAAACTGCTCTGCTCTGTGAATTCTTTTTCAGTGTATAGAGCAGTTCAGTTCCCTTTATGAGCATTCATCACATGGCGGGGGGGGACTGTAGTTGTGAACTCAAGGAGAGGCATCAGAGATCAGTTACGATGCTGCAGCATTACACGCATGAACGTAACTTGCACATTAGGCGTTCAGCAGTAGCAACTAAACAAGCTAATTACACTGTGATTTATCATCTCTGTGGGAGATCTGCTGTAAGTTTGAGACAGAATATTGTTACAGGAGTAGAGCGGCTCCCGTCAGGAATAGATCGGTACGTAGGGTCGTGTACGTAGCGACAGAGGCTGGCGACCACAGCAGAGAGTTAGCAGTTAGCGGTGTAGCTGTGAACGTGGCACGAGACCCGAGTTCCCACGTCTCCCCTGACTGCAACTACAGGAGTCATTTTTAGATATTTGATGCGTTTACTGACGGTTTAAAAGAATAATCCTAAAACTTCTTCAGGCAGGAAGGAGTGCAGAAAGATGGAGATGTCCAGACAGAGAGCAGCAAGACGCAGGAGAGAGACTCTGAGGTAAAAGACAAAACCATCAGCTGGCCCTGAATTTAAGAGAGATTATCACTAGATAATAGAATAAATAGAAATGATGGGACTCAGATGTGATGTGATGCTTTTATCTGCTTTGAAAAATTTTAAATATCTGTTCAAGATATTTGGGAAAAAGACTTTATAAATTAAAATATTAATAGTAGTAGAAAATACAGATAAAAATAAAAGTAAAAGTTACATTTTAAAAACTATGAACAACACTAATAACTGCAGGCTCCAAAATGAGTGAGATATCCGAGTTCTCAATTATTCTGAAGAGAAAAAACTAGATTTCATGTCGCTCTTATTCAGAGTGAGGAGCTGAAACATCCTCCGCCTCCTCATCATTTTTGAGAACAAAATGAAAAATCCATGAACAGAAAGCTGCGTTCAGATGATGCGGATCACACGGCATGGAGAATATTCAGCATTATTTCCACAATACTTTTAATTTTGTTCCCCAAAGCTGTGCAGCACCACAAGCAAAAGTCAAGCAAACTCATCAAGTGGCCACAGAGAAGTGACAAACACAATCACCCCCCCCAGACGGCGTTTATCTGTCAGGAGAGCGGTTACAGACGTTTACAATGAACTTCAGATACTACACAGTCTCCACACAACACCTGCCGGATCACTAACCTCACGATTACACAAAAATGTTCCTGTTTTCCCTCCAACCTGGCACCGCAGACGTGTTTTGTTTACGCCAGGAGAGTGTGTTAACAACATCACCATCTTTCCCCCCGTTGTCGTCCTTCCAACACGGCGGCGCAGCAGCCTCCGCGAAACGTTTCCAGAGAGGCAGCGATGACGTTATCGCTCTGCTGTTTTGAGATGTGGCAGGTTGATAACCAGAGATACCAGACACGCCTCGGCTGTATCAGAGGAAATCTCATCACCTCTCCTTCTGTAAACCAGCTGATACAAACTGCTGAACGAACCACACACTCCTCGAAAAACAGACAAACTGTTAAAGGACGCTGTGTCTTTTCTGTTTCAGCTTCAGCTCAAACATCAGGTTCAGATGTGGCACCACAGTCCTGTAATCATCCTGTGACCAAACTTTCTCCTGCTGGAACCATGAGGCTCGTGTGACTGAGGAAATTATCAATACGATCAGTTTTACAGTGAATTACAAGCTTGTGTGAAATCACTTTACTTGATATGTTATTGATTAAGGAGTTCATCCTTTTCAGGCCTCTACGAATGATTATACACAAGTCAAATCAACACACTCATTAAAATGCAGTCGCTAACGACATCACAACAGCTGAGACGAAGAGTCTGATTTAACAGAACAAAGAGACTGTAGCTCTGCTAACAGCTCTGCTAACAGCTCTGTCAGCTACAGTGCTGCTGTGAGCTGACAACAGCTGCTAACAGGCTCAATGCTAACATGCTTAAAGGAAACAAGCTCAATGCTAACACGCTCAATGCTAATACGCTCAATGCTAACATGCATAAAGCAAACATGCTCAATGCTAACACAGTCAGTTTTATCCCGCCAATGCTAACATGCATAAAGCAAACACATTCAGTGCTAACACTCTCAGTTTTATCCTGCTCAATGCAAACAGGGTCAATGCTAACACACTCAGTGCTAACACACTCAATTCCAACACATTCAGTGCTAACACTCTCAGTTTTATCCTGCTCAATGCTAACATACTCAGGGCTAACACACTCAGTGCTAACAGGCTCAATGCAAACACACTCAGTGCTAACAGGCAATAGGCAAACAGGGACAACGCTAACACGCACATTGCTAACACACTCAATTCCAAAACGCTCAGGGCTAACAGGTTCAATACAAACTGGCTCAATGCTAACACCCTCAGTTTTCACTGAGGAAAGAGCCGACTTGTTTCAACTCGTTTCATGTTTGTCTTCATGTCTCTGTCATAAGATGCTGGGGTGTTTCAAAGAAAATAAAAACACAAACGTGGCACTTTCATAAAGATGTAACAGCCGTCACTGCTGGAGCCTGTGGAGCTTTACTGTGTTTGACATTGAGGGTGGTTTCTCTCTGCTCTGCATCACCCCGTCGACCTGCGAGCTGCACCCAGCCTTCAGAAAACTGGCCCACTTCCTCCTGCTACAGTAGGACCACAGAACTGAACTCTCACCGTGCTGCAGACAAAGTGTGGCTGCATTAAATCCTGGTGAAATCTCACTTCAACTGTCACAAGTGCAAAGTTTGTCAAGTCATGCACCACATCAGTGAATTAAAAAAAAAAATAAAAAAATCATGTGCTCCATTTGTACAAATGTGCCGTTTGTTGGGAGAGAATGTGCGTTAGAAAAATATTTCCCGGGGGAGATTCTCTGTGGCAGACGAGACAAAAACCCACAGAGACACGAGAGGAAGGTTCGTGAAAACACTCGCATCTTCACAGATTCACCTGTAACTCTGAGTTACACTTTGTTTGATACGTTTTTTTTGTTTTTTTAATTATTAGATCTGCAAAAACATGTTTTATGTTCATACCCATGTCTGTTTGTTTATTTATTTGTCAGCAGGATTACGCAAAAACTACTGAAGCAATTTGCACCAAACTTTATGGAGAGATGGGACCGGGGTCAGGGAAGAACCGGTTTCAGGGGCGGATGTGTTTTTCAACTTTATCGACAATTTCTCAGGAAATAATGTAATGTAAATTTTTTTAAATATATTTATTATTTTATTTTATTTTTTATTCTTCAATATTTCTGGTGGCGATGTGATTGTACATGTATTTGTGCCTTGCCATTCAGTACAGGATGTCCGGTTCAGTAGAGTGAATGTATCAATAATTTTCTACATGCTGCACTTTCATGGATCTTTTATTTTATTATTTATTTATATATTTGATGACCTCCTGAAGCATATTAAGTAATATCATTAATCATTAGTACCTAGATCACTTTCTGGTGTTGGCATCTATGAGTTTGTACAATTTGGTCAATCCGGATCTTTCGTTTATTCCTTATAGGGTCGCGGGGGAGGGGCTGGAGGGTACACCTTTGGACAGGTCACCAGTCTACCACAGTGCTGTCATACAGAGAAAAACAACCACCACACTCATGTTCACACCTATTTAAAGTCGCCCATAACCTCAACCTGCATGTCTTTGGACTGCGGGAGGAAGGACGGAGGACCTGGAGGAAATCCACGAAGTCTCGGGGAGAACAAGCAGACTTTTTTTTACATTACATCATTTCCTGAGAAACTGACTAAGTTGAATAATGCATCTGCCCCCTGAAGGCACCAGGTTCTTCCCAATCATTCTGTAAAGTTTGGTGCAATTTGCTTCAGTAGGTTTTGCTTAATCCTGCAGACAAACAAACAAACAAACAAAGGTGTGTGTTATTCTAGTATCAGGATGTTGCAATGGGATTGCGTTAATAAGAAACAGTTCAGCATGTTTGATTCTTGTGAGCTGCTGATGAAACACAACAACAGGTTTTAGGATTCTTTATCACTGTGGACTGAAATCTGTCACTTGATTTAAAGAAACCTGGTGATAATCCAGCAGCTAACGGCATCGGATAATAAACCACGGTAACGAGCAAACGATGAGGCCTCGTGCTCAGCTGAGAGTCTGCTGCGTCACCTCACACTAACAGAAACTCTGACTCATCACTCTGCTCCGCTTGACTCATAAATATTACAAAGAGCGAGACGTCGTCCGAACAACAAGGCAGGAAGGAACACCTCGAACACAACAACTCTACAACAACACCAGGAGCACGAAGGCGTCGGCTCTGAGGCTGTGAGGAAGGGACGACGGAGAACGGACGATTCTGTCCAAGACTTCCTGTACTGATCTGGACCTGAGGTAATCCTCCTTTCACAATGCAGGAAACTCAGTTTGCATCATCACTGACAGGTGTACTGTCATTTACAGGTGTATCAAAGACGTGGCATCACAATGTCAAGCAGAAACTGTGAATAGGATTTGGACACTATGTTTTTGTTCTATTGAGGGGATTTTGGAGCCAATCAAAAGAAAAACAAGACCAGGTCAAACCCTCGTAAATGTCTGGACCTCCTCCGATCAAATCCTGATTTTATAGCCACAACGTCGTCTGACAAAATCACTAAACACACAAATGAAGGACAAAGACTGAGCTGTATTTACTGTAACACGATCACTCAAGAGAGAAAGTTACAACAGACACAATATCTGTCATTTTTTTAAAGTTATTTTTTCAGGCTTTTGCCGTTATTACAGACATAGTGAGAGAGATGGGTCACAGGTCGGACTCGAACCGCCACAGTGCAATGTAAGCCCTAATGTCACGTGCTCCACCAGGTGAGCCGCCCGAGACGGACTATCTTTCTTATTTAGTCTCTCACACAGAGCACAGCCTCCGTCTGGGATCCACGATAGTTTACTCTTTATTTACTTCAACTCCAGAACGTAAGATACTTTTATTAGAGGTAGATCTTTATGTCTAACTCCCTCTGTTTGATATGAAGAGTTAGTCATAATCGTTAGTACGAAGCCTCGTTACCAATGACCGACCTCTCTCTCCCTCTCTCTCTAATGTGTAGTTATTCCTCCGCCTCCTTTAGTAATAATGTGTATTTGCTGTAATGGAGGCGAAGCTCAGTGTATTGGAAGCGCTCCTCCTCTTCCCTGCATTTCCTGAGTAGCCGGAAAACCAGAGCGGCTTGGTAGACTGTGGCTCGGCACTGTGCTGACCAATATGGTCAGTCAGTCAGTCAGTCAGTCAGTCAGTCTATAGTACTGGCCACGCTGTTGTGATCCAGCCAAAAAGATTGTAAAAAGGAAATGATTTCAGACGCTTGTGAACGACTAAAAACAAGAATGTTTCCTGCCACAGGAAGCTAAATCTGGAGAGACCTGATCCTGCAGTTTAACTTCACTGAGTAGATCTGCATCCACATCACAATCAACTATGAGACACAGACTCTTTTATACACAAAATTTTCAGAAAGTATTTCTAACAGACAGATGTGCAACTAGAATATTTTAAAAAGCAGAAGTGCCTGAGTAGATTCAGACAAAACACGCACAACGAGCAGACTGTGTGAGGTAAAGCAGCGACTCTTGCTCAGTAGCTCAGCAGGATCCTTCATCAGAATGTAAATAATCACAATATTCATTTTCTCTCCCGGCGTCCTCGTCCTCTGATATTTCCCTTCATGTTTGAGATTCTGTCACAGTCCCAGCAGGACGGGAGAGAAGAATTACTAAACTTCAATGAGTCAGAGAAGAACAGATTTACTTCTTCTCCCTCCCTCTGTTCAACCATCATTCACACAATCAGCAGTTACGGTCCCATATAACAGGAGCCTCTGTTCGGTAACGCGGGACACACTGACCTCAGGATCAAGGTTAAGCTGCGTTAAGTATTAAAAGGGCTCGTGAAATCGTCCAGAATGAGACTGGAGCTTAGAAAAATAAAACACAATCACGTTTTATTTAGTATCAAAGCTGCTTCTTGTATCAAGGTTTTTATAAATGACCTAGTTTTATATATATGTGTGTGTGTGTGTGTGTGTGTGTGAGTGAGACAATACAAACCTGCTGCTTGTCCTTTTTGTGTATTTTCATCTTCTATCCCTTCACTGCATCTGTTAACAGAAGAGGACATCATTCATATTACTTCCAGAGAACAAACTTAAGCTTTAATATTTAACAACAGTGAGTGTGAGTACAGACGAAACACAGTAAGGAGAGCAAATGCACCAGACCGACTTTATACTATAATGATGACAAATACACACAAGTACAGGAGGAAGTGTGCAGGGAATGATGCATTCACTTTCCTGAAAGTCAATATACAGCTCTCTGTTTATTCAGAACAGCTCACACCTTCCTCACCCTCCAGAGGAGGAGGATTACACGTCCTGTTACACACATTCACTCCTGGAAGCATCGAAGATCAACCGACGACTGTTGAACCAGTGCCTTGCTAAAGGACGCTAAATCTGCACTATACGAACAACTTGTGTCATTGAGCTTGCCCTCCCAGCCCCCCAGCCATCAAGGTGTGGTATGTGCGTGGCAGCTGCTGTGGAACGCCTTGGTTTTCATTTCGACGCACATGTTAAAAACGGGTTAGAGCGGAGACAATGCCTGCGTGACAGTTGCGTCGCGTGATCTAAAGATTCGGAGTCTCGCCTATTTTTCAAGCATGACGCGGCTCCCAGCAAAAACAGACGGAGAAAAGACCTGTCGATGTCATAGTGACATCATACCAGTAACATGACATCAAACCGACACCTTCCACTATAGTTTCTATGTGCTGAATCTGATTATATAAAATACAAGTATATTTTTTAACCATTTTAGCAGCTGCATGTGGAGACAGAGACACTTTAGTGACGTTATTAGTCACAAATAAATCAGAAATTAATTTATAATAAAAAGAAATCCGATATTCCAGTAACCTGCGAACTCTATTGTTCAAGTTTCAAGGTGGAGTTTATTGTCACTCTCAGCAGATACAGTGATCAGTACACAGGGGAAGAAACCTGTTCCCTCAAGAGACGGTTTCACTCCTGAAAAAGTACAAAGCCTAGTGAAATTTAAAGAAAGATTTACACTTATCAGCTGAGTAGAGAGGAGGAGGGAGAGGAAAAACCAGTGTCACCACAAACACACCTAATATATTCATGCATATACATATACATATACACACATTACATTGCTTGGTATTCAGTTAGAAAGCCGCTGTAGAAAATGATGGAAACTGTGTTCTAACATGTGTCTGCCTCAGTGTCGTCTCAGATTGGATTTGAAAGTCTTTATTGTCCCCGAGGGGCAGTTTCACTGCAATGTCACTCATCTAGTGCTATTTTTTTTAGTTTTTAGCTGAAATATTTTATTTATACATATTATATTATTTATCTTGCTTTTAAAGTAGTTGATATTGCAGTTTTTCTTTCTTTGTACTGTCACTTTGCTGCTGTAATACTGCAAATTTACCCACTGTGGGACTAATAAAGGAATATCTTATCTTATTTGGTTTGTAACAGTTGTCAATACAACCAATATGCATCATAAATAGAATACAGTAGAGACATAAACCATCTAACATTCAGTAGATTTCATCAGAATAAGTTACAGTAAGATGTAAAGCACAAAGAGTCCGTCAGTATTTGTTAATTGCGACAACGACAACTTGTTTAAAAACCAACATAGATGAGCTCAAGTATTTGTCTTCTTGTTGGAGTCGAACCTCTGAATGGAGAGGGTGATGGGGGTCTGCCAAGATGACCTTTGACCTCTGAGTGGCTCTGACATGATAAACACGGCCGAGATCATTCAAACACTTGTTTTACTAAAGGTTATAAAACGTGACAGCGTCGTTACTTGAGGAAATCTGACATTTGTACTTAATCCTGCACCAATTTGCTTTATGCTCAACAAACCGCTCAAACGATCACTGATGCTTTATCAATAGTTACATTATTAATCAGGTATCTTCCAGCTGTGGCTCATTCTCATCCTGAAACAGGGAAACAAAACAAAACAAGGAAGCAAAACCGAAAAAGATACAGAACACACTGACACTGATTCAGTCTGTGTTGATGAACTGGCAGCAGAGAACAACTTCAGCTTGTGATTCAACACTGAAATGGCACATTCTCACTAAAATAGTCCACTGATGATTAATCATTGGACGGCCATGACACCCACAGCAGGGGGGTCCATACGGCAACAAGCTCATGAGCAATCTCCCTGCTCACGAATAGTAGTAGTATCAGAATTGCCAAGGCAACACAACCTGGTTTTACCCTGATACACACTGCAGGTTAAAGCTGCAACGATTAGCAGGGTAATCAATTAGCTAGTGGACAGAAAAATGGAAAGGAACCAATCCTGTCAACTTGTGGGGACGGGGGACGGGGCTAAATAAACCTGAAACCTAGTCAGTTCAGAGAGACAGTTAGCATTAGCACAACCGCTAACATTGTGTCAGCCACTGCCAGTTACAAGCTAACACACAACATAAACAAATAAGAAGATGCTAACTATGCTAACGGTTCTGATCCGTCTGCTAGTCTCTGGTTCTGGTCTCAACAGACTCCTCCTCTGAGTCTGGGTCTGACTGAGGCTCAAACATGTGGCTGAGTCTCTCTGATGTTTCCTCCTCTGACCATCTTCATACTCTCTGCTCTTTCACCTGTCCACCTGGAGCCAGCAGGTGGTGGGCGGGGCATGAGGCCTCAACCAGGAAGTGAGAGGAGATGAAAACAAAGAAAATAAAGAAAACACAAATCATAGCAGAGGATTTTTACAGTTTAAAACATGTCTGGAGGAACTTGGAAAATAGCAAATATTTAATGATTCCTGCAGCTTTTCGATGTTGAAATTATTTTGCTTTTCTATATATTAGAGTTTTGGTTTAGAGAAAAAAACAAAAAAGAAAATAGTAATTCTTTTATTGTGTTTTGCTGCTATATATATATATATATATAAAAAAAATAATCTATTAATTGAGAAGATAGTTGGCAGATGAATCAATTATGAAAATAAACAAAGTCATTTTCAGACTGATAATCTAAAGGACATCCATGTGCCTGTGTTTCTTAACTACATAACTTCTCGGGGATCACATGACAAGCCGTTTTCCCCTCAAGAAAGATCAAGAGTAGAACTGCTACCAACACGAAAACAGAACAGGAAGTGATAAGAGCTATAAATGTGTGAAAGAAAGACTCCACTTTAGGCTCCGCTGAGGTTTTAGCGGAGAGGTTAGTTGGAGTCGGTTTCACGCTGCAGTGACACAGCACGGCAGAGATGACGAAACAGATTCATTTCAGAATGACTTGAACAGAACGTTTTCACACGGATCCACACTCCGTCTGAGGCGCCTTCTCAGACTGAGTCACAGCAGCAGCGGCTGGGACACCGGGGGCCGGTTTCACTCAGGGAGGTGGAGGTGGACTGAAGTCTCCAGACCCCTTCACTTTAACACTTTCTATTGTAGGTTTCATTTCATACCTGCCTACAACGATTAATATTATGAGATAAACTTTGTACGTGAACATAAAATTAACACGTTTAACTAAACGTCATTTATACAACAGACAGTTCCGACCAAGTAATCTGATTGGACGAGAGTCATTCCATGAGTGCTGATATAAAGTACAACAGCACTGGGACTTTTTGACTACATGTATCACTCCGCTTCACAGGTGTTTTATTAACCGTTTATCAGCGTCGCATTACGCTCGTTATCTATCTTAGATTGAATCAAACAAAGATGAAAAGATTTCCAGAAATAACATTTGAGTTAAATGATGGTCGTCAGGAGAGGATGAAGGGAGACACCTGGACACTTCAGAAACACCAGAGGTAACATGGAGACAGAGTAGCAAGCTAGTGTGCCCTGTGCAGGTCAGGAACATGTTAATGTGTTGCTAAGCAACAGTCCAGCACCAGTCCAGCTGCAGAACTATTTGACTGTTCAAACAAATCATAATTTTTTGTTGTTTATTTAAATAATATGGCGCTCGACCTGCGGCCTCGTACCTATGACCGAATCACAGCCGTGCTGATATTCAGTACGACACTATGACCTCCAGTGTGATATTACTTAATTATATAGAGCCTCTCTGGTCTTAACGACCACTCAAAGCACTTTACACTACTAGTCACATTCACTCACACACACTCTCACACACACACACACACACACACACACTCTCACACACACACACACACACACCGCTGATGCATCAGGGGAAATCTGGGGTTCAGTATCTTGCCAAAGGAAACTTCGGCATGAGGGCTGGAGGAGCCGGGGATCGAACCACCGAGCTTCTGATGAGCGGACGACCCGCTCCACCTCCTTACAGCCTACAGTTATACTTCCTGTCTGTCTGCGCAGAGAGCAGCGGGTTGTGGGTTGCCAGGTTGGGGTGACAGATGGGTTGAATTTGTCTGACAACTTGGAGGAACGTCAGACAAACATGAGACGTGTGGAAGCGTGTATGATTATTTATAATAAAGGTGGATGGCCGTGCTGATTACAGGACACTCTCGGGAAAAACAGGAGTGTTGGCAGGTGAAATATGTTTTTAGAATTTTTTTGCAAATTTATTAAAAATAAAAAACTGAAATCTCTCATTTACAGAAACATTCAGACCTTTCATCCAGTTCTCTGTAGAAGCCACATGCAGCCGTTTCAGCTCCGAGTCTCTACAAGCTTTGACACCTGGATTTGGGCATTTGATCTCTCAGGTCTCCTGAACTCTGGAGCAGGACTTATCTGTACTTGCCCCCCCACCCTGCTGCTGAGAACACCCCCCCCCCCCACAGCATGATGCTGCCACCAACTTGCTTCACCATAGGGATGATATTAGCCAGGTGAGCAGTGCAGAACTCCTTCAGACTGTCTCATGACTTTAACTCAAAGAGAGAGAGAAAGCCTTTCACCTACTAACACGAACTAACAGTCAATGTTTTATTATGAACATATAATTGAATTGTCTATTCGACCCGTTCTCAAATGTTTTTGTATCAGAAATCTGGTTTTCTTTCACGTAATCGCCTGAAAATAACGTGGACGGTTCCTCACTACACGTGCTGCAAATGTAATTAATGATCATTATTTTCATTGAATTGAAACAAGGTCTATTTTTATGTAAATGAGGTTTATTGACCATAAGAGTTGGAATGAAACTCATTACATGAAATTGCAATTATTAGGTAATAATTTTATACTTTGTGTTTTATAAAACAGATCGGGTCAATTTAGGCAGTAAAAAAGTTGTCAGTTGTAAGATCTGAGAAAGAAAATCTGAGGCGGCCATGAAAATGGAAATCGTCTGTCGTCTTCTAACTTGTTTAAAACCAAAAGAAATTAAATTTACTATCACATAAGACAAAAGACATGAAAGATTGTTCAGTTATCAAAATAATTACAAATGAATTTCCCGTCTTATTGAATCATTTCAGCTCGTCACTTTATTCGAGGTTATAATAAATGAACTTTTAGCTGAAAACGACTCGAGAGAAAGGACGTTGATGTTGATGTGACATCATGATGACTCTCACTCCTTTGAGGCACTGAGATACTCATGATCGCCCACAGAGATCTTCAAGGTTTCCCATGAGCACCGTGCCGTATTGATGTATGACATAAGAGGCGAGCTGCTAGAAAGTTTTAACGTCCCAGTCTTTACAATGCAAATTCAACTCCAGCACAATGTGAGTGTTACCACCTTGACTGAACACCTGTCTGTCTGTCCGTCCGTACCTTCATCCCTCCTTTTCCCTCCGTGTGTAACCTTCCCGCCACCAGAGAACATCTTCAGTGAGTCAGTGATTTGATCAGAGAATATAAAAGACTCTGTTTCATCCTCGCTGGAAAATTAAACCACGACCTGACTAAGTACACGCTGAAGATTTGCTGCATTATACCGAGTATGTTGGTGTAAAGTGAGACTTTCCTCATCACTGCTGAGTAAGAAGCAGAAAAATAGTTGCAATATAAATATAATTTTGTGTCATCAGCAGCTTCATTAAAAGTTCATATTTTCTTCCTCTATGTTTTATTTGAAGTGTTGATCCATAAAGAACCAAAAACCATCTCAGTGTAGTTTCACATCTCCTCTCTCAGGCTTCTCTCTGCAGCTCTAGTAACAACAGGTCGGTGAGCCAATCAGAAGAGAGGAGGCTCTGAGCCTCTCTTCTGATTGGCTGACTGTTTTCTGACTGATCCAACAAAAATATAGCAGATTTCAGGTAAAAACACTCAGAGAAACCAAATTCTGCAAGGGTTCGATGGTGGGTCCAGGTGGGCGGGGCTTGGTGACTGCTTTGTTGTGACATCACAAAGTTCCAGAAGTCCTGACGGCTGGTTTTAAGGCTCAGTTTCTGAATACAGGCTGTGTGCATTTCTCTGTGGACTGAGGCTTTGATACTTTCACAGTATTAATATAGACGCTAGGCCTGATCTATAATCACACTACACATGGACACAGACCTTTACACTGGAGGAGCTTTAAATTATAATAATTAAATTACATTAAAACACTAAAAGGTGCCATTTCCTGTGTATTTTCTGCAGTTAATCACTTTTTAAGATAACGTGTCAATGTTATAAATCGTCTCAGTTTGGAGACAAAGTGACTTGGTCCTTATTTTTGACGTGTTGCCTCAAAAACACAGTTATCATCAATGTGCAACAGTGAAGCAGTGAAGCAACAGTCCTGTCAACAACAAGCATTTGACTTCCATCTGTCAGACATGTCTGCTCTGGCCTGTTGCCATTTTTAGACCAGTAATTTAGATTTAACAGCTACTCACTTGCACACCTGTCTCCACTGGTATGCAGCACCTGAACACCTCAGAGCCGGGCGGGCGGGACACAATGACTGAGAGCTTCAGACGCACACTTTCACATCGACATTAGAAAAATAACCAAATATGTAGCTGAGTTAGGTTGAGGTGAACTCTGGGTTTGCGGAGACCTGCATTTACATTTGAAAAGACGTAGAGACTCGAGTCTATAAACAGAATCAACCAGGCTCAAACACACCAGAGCAAATGAAAGAGAGTAAACGTTTTCCTGTTTCACCTCCCTCAGGGTTTAAGAAATCAGATCCTAACCTCTGCAGGGTTTATTTACTTGTACCTGAAGGTGGCAGGTGTCCCGTCTACACTCAGGATTGATATTTCAGCTGCGTTGTGATTTTAATGTCAGCTGTGAATGGGTCTACCGCAGTGACTAAAAGCCACACGATTAATAAACTTTTCATCCGGCACAAAAACTACAAAAACAGCCTCGCTGTCTGACACCGCCGAGCTCTGTTATCTAGCCAAACATCTGAATGGATGGTGGGACTCAGAAACAGGTCAGACTGTGGGACAGCAACTGGTTCCACGAGGCTCCACAACCACTCAGGCTTCTTATAAACTCACCTCTCTAGCTTAAAGGCAAATACCACTAATGTCAAATTCGCCCAGAACACAATGGAAGTATGAATACACACTAAAAGCCTCAGTTCACACTTTTGATTGATCACTGAATATGATTGTATCCAATATTTTTTTTTGCAGTTCTGACTGAAACGTAAAACACAACATTATATTTATAGTATTTTTTCCAATCAATTTTAAAATTTTTTGGGGATATAAAATTGTGCAAATGTCTGTTACGATTCCCTAAAACTCAAGGTGACGTTTTCAGTCGTGCTGTTGTCTGACCTGCTGTCCAACACACAAAGATGTTCAGTTTACTATCAAATAAACCAGCAAAACAAACAAACTAAACATCTATAAACTCCATAAATATCCTCACATTTGAGAATCTGGAACATGGGAATGTTTGGGTATTTCTGTATCAAAAATTACTTCTACCGATTAATTTTATATCAAATAATCGTTTCAGCTCTGGTCACATGACTCTTCATGTCCGAAGATACAGAAACTCAACATTACATTAAATCAACAATATTTTCTAGAATTACTGTTATAATAAATGAGAATCATTGTACGGTGTAACATATATTTATATTTTTGAAAACACTGCAAAGGAAAAATCGATGCAACAGTTGAAGTTAAGCTATTTTGCTTGTCAAATTGATATTTTCATAATTTCTAGCTATAAATAATCATTAGTTATTATGCACATAAAGAGGTATACACCCACAGTCCAGCTGACAGAATTCTTATTCTGTTTTTCCCTCTTCCATGTGACACAGATCTGATGTTTTCATCAGCGAGCAGCAGAAATCTGCATCGAGTCACATGTTTTTCCCAGTTTCTATCTGGACCACCAGGATGTGGGGTGCGAAGTCAGAATCCCGAGGCATGTGACCTACATGCAACTTACATTTGGACGCTGAACAAAGAGGAACGATGTGTATAAATACACAGAGATGTGACTTCTCTCCCCCTGTGTTAGTTCTCACATACGTGTCCATTCAGCATTATTATAATCTAATTATTATTTGCTTATATTTTTTGCATATTCTATTATAATCGAATTATTTTAATGTATTTTTTGCATATTCTGAACATATCTGGTGAAGCCTTTTTGGACTGGCTGCTGCTAAAGTTACTTCTAACAGCATAAACAGGAACATGGTGCACTTGCAGGTACTACACTGTGGTTTGAACAGTACAGGTGTAACACAGCACCAAAAAATGTGTTGTCACAGACTCATGGGAGGGGGAAGCAAATTCCTTCCATACATTTCTCTCTGCAGAAGGAAAGAGTGAGTGCTGCCTGCAGACACCTCAGCTATTATGCAACTCTTTCTTTAGTCATATCTCGTGGTTGCAGTCTGAGATGGATCGAGCGTTTCACTTTGTACCATCAGCTGAAGACAGACAGATGCTCATTTTCCAGCTGTTTTACCCAGCTCTGCAGTAAACACAGGCGGCAGCGTTTTCCATCTCTCCAAACCTAAAGGCTGGTCGCCAGAGTCTGACAGACAGAAACCTCGCGCACAACACAGCAGCTCACAAAGTGCTGTTCAGGCAGGAGAGAGGCAGACAACAGTTATCAGGCAGCAGATGGGTGCACGGTTTTATATGCTAATAATGCAAACTCAACATTTCATTTACTAGGAGCAGGGTGGGGGGGGTGGGGGGTGCTTAGGTTAACAAATTAAATTTTAATCTGGAGGATTATGGGATGTTTTTGCTGTTTTTCTGGCAGCAGATCAGTTTTAGATGTGTTAACTAATCAAGTGACAAATTAATGGAAATACCAACATTAAGTGTCTTAGTGAGGTGTTGTTTCATCTTTAAAGCTCCTCCAGTGTAAAGGTCTGTGTCCATGTGTAGTGTGATTATAGATCAGGTCTAGGTTCTATATTAATACTGTGAAAGTATCAAAGCCTCAGTCCACAGAGAAATGCACACAGCCTGTCTTCAGAAACTGAGCCTTAAAACCAGCCGTCAGGACTTCTGGAACTTTGTGATGTCACAACAAAGCAGTCACCAAGCCCCGCCCACCTGGACCCACCATCCAAACCTTGCAGGATTTGGTTTCTCTGAGTGTTTTTACCTGAAATCTGCTATATTTTTATTGGATCAATTAAAAAACAGGCAGCCAATCAGAAGAGAGGCTCAGAGCCTCCTCTCTTCTGATTGGCTCACTGACCTGTTGTTACTAGAGCTGCAGAGAGAAGCCTGAGAGAGGAGATGTAAAACTACACTGAGACGGTTTTTATATCTTCTGATGGATCAACACTTCAAATAAAACACAGAAGAAGAAGAAAATATGGAGCTTTAAGCCTCCAAAACAAATTCAGTGTTTGCTTGTCAAAGACTCTCAAAGTGTTGAAGTGTTCAGTTGAGACACCACTACAGGGGGAGACGGGGAAGATGGTTGTAACACTTCCAATTTCTCCAATCAGGAACAAATTACAAATCCGCTGATTCACTCTGCACATGCTCAGTTTAGTCCTTATTCCACATGTGAGGAAGTAGTGTTGGAATAAAAAACTTTCAACACCTAATCCTTTTATCATGTTAAAACTAACCCGGACTAAGGGCTGAATTGTCACATGTCGCTCCTCGTGTTTCAGATTACACCATTTATGTTCTTTCCGTGTTGCAGAGAAGACACCTACACCGTTAAATAACAGACACATGTCACTACTTTGTGTTACATTTTGAACACACTGGCTTAGAAGATTCAGACAGAAATGTCAAAAATGTTGTAACCATCTCCGGTCTCCCCGACACATCGTCTCCACATGCTTCTCCACAACTGAGCCGTGAAATATTTCCACTCTGAAGACAACAACACAAAGCCAACACATGTAACTAATTATCATTTTCTTATTTGTATCTTATCTGTATATGTGCCTATGGAAGTGTGTTGTAACTCTTCATCTCCATCACTCATTCATTCATTAACTCTCTCACCCCCGTCAGTACGTCTGCTGGAGCAGGTGATAGCCACACAAAGACCTGTTCACTCTGTACAACACGTTCAGCAGCGTCGCCGCCTTCACCGCTTAACACGTGGGTGATGAAATAGCATGTGTGTTACGCCGCTGTGCAGGACGGGCAGGACGGGCCACTCCCACCACCTGCCTCACTGTATCGTTAAGGATAACTGCAGCATCTGCACACGAGTTCGTACTCATAACAGCCATCTTTAAAAAGAAAAAGAACACATAATCCTTACACCAATCACTGTATTCTGTCAATAAAGCGATTTAATTGCAAGTGAAGAAGACAGACTGTCTGTGATTAATGTGCTAATTCATTCTCTCCTGCACACCTGTCACGAGGAGCCAGTGCTGTGAATAAGACACAAGTGCAGCAGAGATGTTTTTGTTCTCACTCTTTCACTTCGAGCATCTCTAAGGTTCTTGTATCTCGGATCGGTCAGTGTCTGAATTTTGACTTTAATTTGCAGCATTTTCCGTGTAAATAAAAAAAAATATTACTCTACCAACTGGTGTAAATTGGCAGGGGTTCAACTCAGAGCATGAACATCTGCAGGTGTAAACATCTAGCAGTTTGTTTGAGAAAGATTTTCTGACACGCAGGAAGTGAGCTGACACAAAATCAACTCACATCAACAAGCTGTCAGGATTATCTCCCATGATGCTCCACTGACAGCTGATCTCTGGGAAATGCAGTGCAGAAACACCACAGCAATAAAAATGCACATATGCTGACAGAATCAAGCTAATGAATCTGATCAGTTAAGTGCTTCGGGGTATGTGGGACACTCTGCACCCTGAGGCCCACTGACCGACACCGACGCTGCGCTCTGAGCTCCGCCCCGAGAGGCGGGGCCTGTTGGACGCCTCACGCGGGAGGACGCGGAGCCAAAACCAGAGTGACAACAGGACAATACGGCGTCATATACCCTCATCCCTTCATCTCCTGTTGCCATAGAGACACGAAATGACTGTGCAATTTGTCAATCAAAAGATCCATTTGTGTGTGTGAACAGTTTGAATTTCATTTTTCTAAAATGAATTGATACTCAAGCACAAATCTATTTCATATTATCCACGAGCTTGAAAGGAAACTGTCACAACAAATATTTTCCTAAATTAATTTTTTTCCCTTTAACTCCTGCTCCATTATACGAGCCTGTCAGTGTCAAGCATTTTATTTTAGAGAAGCTAATAAAGTGAAATCTTCCAGTACGGCAACATCATGCAAAGTGATATTTTAGTGAACGAGCTGCTTCAGTTGCAGACTGTGTGTGAAACTGAAATCTAGTCTAGAGTCCGGAGCGTCGTCGTCGTCGTCTCCTCCACATGTGGCTCCAGTCATTTCCAGGTGTGAAAGATTCCCGTTGTTACTGTAAATGGAACCGGCAGCACACGTAATAATCTATATCAATTATATCATGTGACAGCGTTTGAGGCAGGACTGTCTGCAGCGAGGTTAAAAGAGCTCATTAGCACCTTTTTTTAAGGGGGAGGGGGAGGGGTCACTGCTGCATCCAAAGGGGACAATAAACATTAAACTGTAAACTCATATTAAAATGATGAGATTTTTTATAGTGGACATGTCATATAAAACATCACGTATTTCTTTTCAATTACACAAAAATAGAATTATAAAATCACACGGGGGGAAGAAACAGGGCGATGAGGGAAGTACACCTGTGTGTTTCAGCAGGGCCTCGGCCGCCACCGGCAAATAACTTCTTTAAACAGTAGTGACTTGTTTCTTTTCAAACAAACCACCTTCGGCAAAGAAATACACACAAGTCCCGAAAGAAAATATAAAAAAAAATAATATACTGCTTCTAAAATATAAATATGAGAATAAACCCTGGTTAGTTTTCTTGCTTCAACACACCATGTCAGATGTTACAGTCCAGCTCAAATATCACAATATATGATATTATCACAGGGGGTTATAACATAATTATATGTTTAGAAATTAATTACATTGTTGTATTTTATGTTTCAAAAATATCACATATGACGTGAAATATCGCAATATTTAATGTTATTGAACATCGGCCCAGGCTTATATGAGAAACCCAATATCAGTATTGATCCCGTCTTCTTTATTTTATTATTTTTTGGGGGAGGATCAGGCGCAGAGAGGCTGTAGTCGCAGGACATTTCATGTTTTGCTGCGTTGTGGCTCAAATCCTGCGTTATATTATCGTGTCCATAGAAACTATCAGAAATTAGGAGGTGATAATGGACAAAATTAATGTCACAATATAAATGTATATAACAGCTTTGTCATCATATTATTTTTAAGTATTCAAAATCACGTCGTTCATCTCATTCAATGCAGCAGTTTCTGACATAATATTGTTTTATTAACCAATAGATTATTATGCAAACGCAATTATTCTATTGTTGCTTCAAACAAGTGCAATTTTAAACAATTTTTCCATATATTGTTGCATTTATATCTTTATTTATATTTTTACTATCACCTTCTTTGGCACATATCCTTACATATTTCTATTTTCTATTTCTATATCATAGTATAAAGACTTATTTCTGTAGTTTATGTTTATATTTTATCATTATCTGTATAATTTTATTTCTTATTCTGTATTCTTTGCTGTGGGGAGCATCTGTGACGTAACCTAATTTCCCCATTGGGATCAAGTTTTCTGATTCTCATCATGATTCTGATGCATTAATATTTTTGTATTAATTCACATGAATGGGAAAGTGGTCTCAGACTTTTGGACGACACTGTGTGTTGAAGTAATCCAGATATTATGGTGTGGCTTTTTTTAATAAAGTAAAAAAGTATAAAGATAAAAAAGTAATTAAAAAAGTAAACTTAATTCAATGTGAGAAAATGCACCACATTGTGGTGAAAATAAACCCAAAATATTGAATTAGTGCTCAGCTCTGCTGGAATCTCAATCACTTCCAGCGGCAACAGAAATAAAATTATAAATTATAAATAAAATGCTTCATTATCTTGAGTTTGGATCCTTTTTAATTGTAGAAAATAAAAATCTGGTTAAGGATTAAAACACTGTGATAACTGTGCAGTCTCACTTAGCTGCAAGTCAGCACCTGTTAATCTCACCTCCACGGTCACTCCATGTTAAAGGCCAGTAACCTCATATAGTTTAAATGCCATAAAAATGACCTTTTAAAATGACAAAAAGATGTTGTCATGCTGGATTCAACCCCCCTAACCCCAACAGACACACCTCACCTCCACCTCCCCACTCCACACTTTGCATAACACACACCTGATGGCCTCACATCAAATCCCACCTGCTCTTTATCTGCTCAGAGATAAAATACATTTAGGTTTAATCCAGTCGCTCAGGTCTCACAACACCTGATAGAGCAGGACACACTTCCTGCCTGATACTACAGGTAACCAACAGTGAGAGCCTTGGTGCCCGAACAGCAGATTTACTACAATACTCCTGTGGCCTTAAGGTAATTATGCATGACAGAGAATTGTAAGAACAAGTTAAGAGGAGGTGTGGACTTCCTGTTCTCCATGAAACTGCCCCTAAAAACCACGAGGAGTTAAAATCTAAGTGGGAAAAGCAGCGTGTGGAAGCTTCCTCCAAGTTTTTGTGCCAAGTTGTTTTATTTCTACACACCTGTCACCCATGAATATTGATGCAGAGCATGCTGTTTCCAGAAATGAAACAGCCGTCTGCTGCTCACTCATTTTGCAGCCTTGTGCAGCAGTACTCGCACAAATACACAAACAAATAAAAACACACACACACACACACACACTAGAGTGCATGTATACGGGGAGGGCCAGATGAAGAGGGAACTCATTTCTACAGAAAAATCTCACCAGTCACAAACACATTTGACCAAAAACCACATCATGATCTGATACTGTTTCGCTGTTTTAGACATTTCTGGTGTCGAAATTAAAGAATTAGTTATTGAAGATTTTGTTTTCTAGTGTAACACAGTAAAACAATTAGCTTGAAAATATACCATTGCTGATTTTTTCATACATTTGCCATATAATGATATATACTGATACATGAATTGACTTTAAAGATCCAGTGTAAAGGTCTCTGTCCATGTGTAGTGTGATTATAGATCAGGTCTAGCTTCTATATTAATACTGTGAAAGTATCAAAGCCTCAGTCCACAGAGAAATGCACACAGCCTGTATTCAGAAACTGAGCCTTAAAACCAGCCGTCAGGACTTCTGGAACTTTGTGATGTCACAACAAAGCAGTCACCAAGCCCCGCCCACCTGGACCCACCATCCAAACCTTGCAGGATTTGGTTTCTCTGAGTGTTTTTACCTGAAATCTTCTATATTTTTATTGGATCACTCAGAAAACATTCAGCCAATCAGAAGAGAGGCTCAGAGCCTCCTCTCTTCTGATTGGCTCACCGACCTGTTGTTACTAGAGCTGCAGAGAGAAGCCTGAGAGAAGAGATGTGAAACTACACTGAGATGGTTTTTATATCTTCTGATGGATCAACACTTGAAATAAAACACAGAAGAAGAGGAAAATGTGAAGCTTTAAGAATAAATTAGTTGCTCAATTTTCAAATCATTTGGCTCCAGCCTCTCAAATTTAGGATTGTTGGTCAGACAAAACAGGAAGAAAAATCAAGAAAAGATTGTTAAATAATGAAAAGAGCTCAGGTTACATCCGCACTGAAACAGACGCAGCTGAACCTGTTTTAGTTTGAAAACTCCGGGGTGGCGTTTTAGTCTGAACGAGCAGAAACTGAGACCTTTTGAAACGATGACTCAGACGACCGCCCAGTGGTGAATACGACATGGATTACGAATTATGAACGTTGCTGACCTTGTTGTCCTTGCTAGCAGCTGTTGTGCATTTTAACGCTACAACTGCCTTTGCTGTTCCTCGTTCGCAGTATTTTCTGCAACTTAACAAACTGTTTACACCGAACACACACATGCCCAGTGTATGTGAATGGTCACGTGATATGTGTTAGGTGTGGGATTATTTCTGATATGGAGCTAAAACGCTCGTATGGATGGAGATCGAAAAAGCAGTTTTGAAGTGCAAACGTATTAGCGTGGATAAAGCTTCTAACCTAGTTTAGATTACAAAAAAATAAAACAAATATCTTATTCATTTTTTTTTTTTTTTTTTTTTTTTTACCATTACAATATCAACAGTGATTTTTTTCTTCTGGATGTAAATAAGCTCCAGGATTTACTTTATAACCAGAGGAAGCGGATGCTTCGGCAGACTTCACTCAGCAGCCGCAGACAGAAATCCTTCCTGGCCGTCTCAGTGGAGAGAGCTGTTCTCTTTTCAATGACCTTATTCCCTTCACTCAGCCACTTGCCCTTGCACAAAAGAGCAGAAGAGCCTAACTGTTGCTGCGCCTGAGAATCATCAGGGGACGGCTCACTTGAGGGACGAGGAGGAGGAGGAGGAGCAGCCGGCTGCGCTAAATCGAACCAAATTCAACCCTGTTTTCCCAAAACCTGTGTGTTGGTGGGTGTGTGTGTGTGTGTGTGTGTGTGTGTGTGTTTGTTAGCATGCACAAAGAGGGGAGTGTGTCTTTAAAATGGAACACAGCTCCTCCTCGCTCCGTCCCTGCTTCAGCTGTACGATGCTCCCACGAGGGGAACAAACAAAGGAGCTGTGGACAGTGTTGTCAGAGGCGGCCTGGCTTAGGTTACGACACAGCGAGACTCGGCTTTCTCCCGTTAAATCACTAATCACCTCCAAATCTCGAGCCTCTGCAGCGTCTCCTTATGACACAGTTTTCACCTTTTCCTCGTGCCAAGCGTCCAGCTGACCTAGTCTGCGGCTGCAGCGCTGTGACATTGACATATTTACACTATTGTGCTATATTTAAGGTCACAACTGAAGCTTTTTCCACCCGCTGAGCCTCATCACCTGGATGAAACCTTCGAGTGAGTTACTACAGGTTTGGAGAAAGACATGCAGCTTACAGCTTGCCTCTGTACTGACTCCCACCTAATGTTCCCTTTAAGAGGTCAACCATTAAATATTTTCATTTGCAATTAGTCTGTTTGTTTGTGTATTTGTCTCTTTTTTTTTTTTTTTTTTTTTTACAATTATTTGATTAATCACTCAGGTTCCTGTCTCCAAATTGTTTGTTTTGTCCGACCAACAAACCAGAACACAAAGATATTACAGTGATTTAAAAACAGAGACAAGCACTAATGAATTTGCCCCTTTTTTCCATTAAAAATGATTTAAAGCTCCTCCAGTGTAAAGGTCTCTGTCCATGTGTAGTGTGATTATAGATCAGCTCTAGCTTCTATATTAATACTGTGAAAGTATCAAAGCCTCAGTCCACAGAGAAATGCACACAGCCTGTATTCAGAAACTGAGCCTTAAAACCAGCCGTCAGGACTTCTGGAACTTTGTGATGTCACAACAAAGCAGTCACCAAGCCCCGCCCACCTGGACCCACCATCCAAAACCTTCCAAATTTGGTTTCTCTGAGTGTTTTTACCTGAAATCTGCTATATTTTCACTCAGAAAACAGTCAGCCAATCAGAAGAGAGGCTCAGAGCCTCCTCTCTTCTGATTGGCTCACCGACCTGTTGTCACTAGAGCTCCAGAGAGAAGCCTGAGAGAGGAGATGTAAAACTACACTGAGATGGTTTTTATATCTTCTTAGGGATCAACACTTCAAATAAAACACAGAAGAAGAAGAAAATATGGAGCTTTAAACAATTATGCAATTACCAATATTCTATCAATCACTCGATTAATTAATAAACAAATCATTTCAGTTCTTCTTCTTTTTGAGTCAACTGTAAAAACAAATATAAAAAGCTATCACCACACACACAACAAACGATCTGCTCATGTCTTCCATTAGCTGCGTTTGCCATCTGTACACTTACTAATTAAGATTACTAAAGTACATAAAAACACGTCTAACGATGCAACCATCTCCTCTTTAGAAGACGCGACAAACAGGATGAGTCAGTTCCGCCTCCACTTAACGCTCAGCAACTTTTAAACCGGAGCAGTATATACACGATGTTGTCTGCAGGACCCGAGCTTCTCTCCGTCTGCTCAGCGTTAAACGCAGAGGAAGGGGAAAGCCTTCGGTTCCAGCTAATTGAGATGCTGATCAACACTAATTGAGATACTAAACTGAGATTCACCCAGTCTGTTTAAAAACTGATTTCTTCTGTTTCCACCCACATCGACAATTAAAATATATATATATATATAAAACACAAAAACCATCTTGATTACAGCAGGGGGTGTGAACACCATGGAAGAGGTTTCTCCTCTATCACCCATTGTTTTTGTTTTTGTTTTGTTTTATGGTAGAAAACAACAGAACAACAGTATTTTTTAACAGTATTTCTTGTATTAAATTTCCTCATGTTCAACACCTGCAGGGAAAACATAATGCTGCACTACGTGTCATTATTAGGAGCCTAAGAATATAGCAAAGAAAAAAGTGATATCTTTGTTTTATGAATCACAAACGGGGATAGTTTTTGATTCAATAACTCGACCACATGCAGCTGTTCTTATGTCCAATAAGCTTTTTAAATAAAGTTATAAATACAGTTGAACCTTCGTAGCTTCATTAGGAAAGAATGTCTCACTGAAGCTACAGTGATTTTAGACAAGCTTTTCATTTGAATACTAAACCATCAGCTCAGGTTTGAGAGCCTGTAACAGCAGCATGAAACACCTGTGTTTGTCAGCATCATATTGCTCTGTTTGAGACGAACTAGACATAAAGTTCCCTGTGTCTATTGAAAGATGGAAAGACAGTCTGTTATTTTACTGTCAAATAAATTAATCGCCACGCTGCCTTCTGATGTCCCAACAAAGGACCTGCTTTTATTCGACGTCCACATGGTACAAACTCATTTTAAAGCAGATTTTCAATATGGAGTTTGTTCACTCTGAAAGTGACTTAAGTATTCTGATAACAGTCAGGACGCATGCGTTTTTCTATTTAGAGTGTGTTGTTAATATACACCTCTGTACCACAAAGCAACAAAATTAAGGAGCTAATATTTACTGCAAAAAAAAACTGCTGCCTGTTTGATAGCTTTAATTGGCAGTGGCTTTCTGAAGATGGAGATTGATTGACATCAGTTTGTATGTTTGTATTTAGGTCACAGTTACAGCGTCTTTAAAAAACAACTAAGTCTGCCGTCACTGTGCAGACAAAACATCCTTAAGAAACCTGTAACCAAAATGTAATTACTGTTAGGTTAATTTAAATTAGACAGACAGAAAGGCAAAGTTTGCTAGTCTTCTACAAAACAGTAAAGTGGTATACAGTATACCACTATATGATGGGTGGGGTTTATTACTTTGCTTCTTTTGCAGCCTTATATATACTAACATCCCTTAACTTCTGTCACCAGAGCACCTGTAACGCTCAGTGCAGATGTTCACCTGTAAAATCTAATGTGATCCAACAGCTCAGCCGTAAATTCAACCTTTACAAATATATTATAAAAAGGGGCGATCTGCACCTTTTAATGATCACAAAGGGGTTTTTAGAAACGCACAGAAAGTTACCTTTGCACTTTACAGGGTATTAATTGTCACATATAAACAAAAATGACAAAGTATTGCCACTAAAAAAACACACTTACTATTACCAAACGAGACATAAGCAGAGTAAAGGTGTACTGTAAAAGAAAGGTCACATGTCCCGTGCCAACGCTGGCTGGTGTACAACGCTGCACTGCCTCTGCTATCTCAATGTTTTCTCTACAAACAGCAGATGAAAACATCTGCCATCGTATATGTCTCACATCACTACGAGCATATGACTGTGGGTGAATATTTTAAATTAATGTAATAAAAGTAGAATTAACTTAGTGTGCACAAATGTCTCAGCTCATGCTTCAGCTGTCTCAACAACTGAGAAGGGGGCAAAAGTTGCTGTGTTTCCCCCCCCACTTGCCCAGGCAACTTATTTTGATGATGGAGTCAAAGTGCAGCAGGAGTTCTGCAAGCAGCCGGTGCAAAGTGTCACGCAATGAGTGAACAAGTAGGAAGACATGACACATTCAGATTAGAGTCTTCAAATAGCCTCGGCTGCGTGTCTTTCTTTTGACTGTGGGAGGAAAGACAAACCAACACAAGGGGAAAACATGGAAACGCAACACAACAAGGTGTGAGGTGTTACACCGCTGGGCCGCCGTACTCAAACACTGCAGCAGCGTCATCCTGAGACCACACAGGTAGACTCCAGAATTGAACCGGCAACCGTTCAGATTACCACAAACCATAAAAGCAGCACTACCAGATTAGACAGATGAGAGGAAAATGAAGACATCCTCATTCCCACCTGCAGATTTTATGCTGAATAGAGAGGATTAGATGAATCTGGGAACAGGGTTTCTTCGTGTTTGACTAAGTAAGACTTTCCAAGTCAAACTGTACTTATTAAGTAGTTATTGATGTTTATATCACACTTTTGTCAGCACTTCCCAGTAGAATGTCACATTAATTCCTAATCATATATTTAATCATTAAGCCGCAACTGGACCTGGTCAAGCAGCAGAAAAAAAGATGGATGGATTGATGAATTAAAAAATATGAATTTTACATAAAGGTGAGCGATCTGGAACAATAGCATCATGGGACTTTTTGATAAATCAGATACAAATACACGTATATGTGATGATTTAAAACTGTTAAAGAGGTATAATCAGTGTATTTTGTGCAATATCATGTCATGCAGACACCCTGTGTGGAGGTCAACCTCCAGCCCAACACCATCCTGAAGCCATGATAGTCTTCACACTTTAGTCTGATTATAATGGGGGAGCCTATTCACCTTTAACAGGCTTTGATTCGTTTTGCATAATTCACATTTGATGCAAATATCCTTATGTGAGACCACTGTGATGTGGTTAGCTTCTGGCAGCCTTTGTCTGTAGCCCAGGGCTGTTACACCTGGCCAGGTGAAAAGTCTGCGGATGGACGTACAACACTTATCCCCTCCATGACTCACTGTGCCCCCGCACACACACCTGGCTCCTGCCGGTACGAATGTTTCGATGGGGGGCTAACAGGCTAACAACCTAGCTTACACCTCTTTGAGGTTTTGGCTAGCAGACGCAGGGGCTAACACACAGCTAGCTTCCCCGTTGTCAGCCATTGGGTTGCCACAAGTTGGGAGAGCTAGCTTAGCAAGGGGGGAGGAAAAAAAAAAGAAGTTCCCAGCGAGCAAAACGGCGACTTGGGATGAAAAACACAAAACACACACACCGCACACACCGACCGAGACTCGGAGACACTGTGTCCTATTTCACGTTAGCACCCGTGGCTACACAGCTAGCTTTCTCCGCTAGCTCTGTAATGTCACTGCATCGCTGTTGTAAATACATTATAACAGCCCTCTCCTTACACGTGTGGACAGCCTCTAAAACTCCTTCTCGGGGACATCTCCCCCCCGATAAAACCCTCCCCGGCGGACTGCTCACCTGCTCCGGACGCCGGACACACGCTCTCACCGGCGAGACATCCCCACGGTTAGCCCGAAAAACACTGGCGCTTTTTATTTCCAAGGACACAAAATCGCCATGACAGTTTAGAAAAATGCATAAAAAATTAGCAGGCAGGGGAGGGAGGGAGGGGAGAGGAGAGAGAGAGAGAGCGAGAGAGAGAGAGAGATGGGGAGGTGAGGGGAGGGAGGGGTGAGAGAGGAGGAGGGAGGAGGGAGGAAAAGAGGAGGAGGAGTGGAACTCAGTGCAATATCTATTTAATCCACATAAAGCTGGAGTTCATTCAGTCTGGATGCCGGAGTCCTGCACTGTTTTGTCACCACAGTCCAGTCTAGACACACACACACACACACACACACACACACACACACACACACACACACACACACACACACACACACACACACACACACACACACACACACACACACCTCTCTATCCTCTACACATCCACAAAGACAAGCCAGTGTCCAAAAGTTAAAGGGCGCTTCTTACCTAAAATGGCCACTGCAGCAGCCAAAACACAAACAAGCTTTTCTTTTTCTTTTTTTTTTTTTTGCTGTTTTTTTTTTTTTTTTTTTTTTCCTTTTTTTTTATTTGCTGGAAGTTTAGCGGCAGCGGCAGCGGCGGTGTGGCTGCTGCAGCCAGCCTAACCTTACCCCGTGGATCCAGTAGCAGCTCAGCATTTCACATTTTTCCATTGGCTGCAGCCTAGCGCAGCTGGCTCCGTGCATATTTCCATTGGCCCTGCAGCTGTCAAGCAAAGCGCAACGAGCGAGTCGACTCTCTCCCGGGTTAGTCTGAGAGCTATCGCGGCAGCCCCCGGGCAACACCATTGTGTATTGTGTGCATGTTTCCCCCCCCCACCCCTCCTTCCTGGTGATTCGCACTCGACGTGAGCCTCGCGCACATTGCCCGTTGTTTATTCTAGGTCGCTGGTGTTGTTTGTTCTGTTGTTGTCCTTACCGCAGACTTGCAGGGAAATCCTTCTCGTACCGGGGGGAAGCTTCCCACCGCACCGCCCGGCTGGCTCCTGCTGCTGTCATTGAAGGAAGGGAAGGAAAAAAAAAAAAAAAAAAAAAAAAAAACAAGAGGGGGAGCGTTCAGTTTTCAACCCCCCCGATGCAACACAACGAACGAGTTTACATTTCTCCTCCGCTGGCTGCATCCACCAATCATGTCGCTTTTTACTCCTCCATCATTACCGGGTTTGAAGGGCGGAAGAAAAGGAATAAGACATTCCACGTCTTTTGCAGATCAGGTTGCGTTTCCCGGATGTTCCGTTTGTTTTTCCGGACTTAAAAATATCTGTTTGTGAGCTGCGGTGTTCGTCTGATGTGGGTCGAAGTGTTCCCGTCTGTTTTTTTAAGAGACTTTAGGACTTTAACTTTCCTTCTGCTTTCGCTTCACCTGAAGTCTTTAACCCGCCTGTCTCTGTCTCCTCAGTTAAACCTGTTAAAGGCACAGTCTGCTCAAGACACAAAATAACACCTCACTTTTATACTTTATACATCAGGGATCTTTGACAAATTATAAAACTGGAGACAATATATTACTAGTTACATTTACTCAGTATCAAAACGCTCAAACTGAAACCTCCAAAACAAATCACATGAATAAGATCAAATATCAACATCCAAAACGCACATTTTGTCCCGAAAACTATGGAGTCACAGGAGTGCCATAAAAGAGAACGAATCTGTAAAAGTATAAGAAAATAAATGTGGAAATATTAACAGGAATGAATAAAAGAATAAATAAGTAAATTAAATAATATGGAAATAAAAAGAAAAATAAATAAAACAATTTAAAAAAAAAAAATGCTTTTACCGTGTTGTTTTTGCTTTTACTGTATGGCACCATGACTCACACATCACATCAGCCTTTGGGTGAGCTACCCTACCCTAATATACCCTTTAATATACTCTATAATACCGTAATATACCTGATGTATGTTTTATACACACTTATACACACACACACAGGTTAATAATAGGTCATAACAACTCATCGCACAGTCTAAATCAGTTGATGGGGTTTTAGTCAGTTGCATGTACACACTCAGTTCTGAAGCAGCACCATTCTGGAACTCACCTCGTAACTGGCTTGAAAAGTCAAAAAGGAAATTAACACCCACTGTTTAGCTGACTCCAGTAGCTTTAACGTTTCACTCGCTGCAGTGATGTATAAGTGTACTCCAGGGGGTGTCAGTACACTGTAACATCACCGGTGGGTGTGGTTACAGGTGCAACAGAGCGCACCGCTGACCACACCCAAATAATCTCATGATAACCTCACAGTGTGTGTCGCCTGTGGACAAATAAATGTGATGGATGCATTTCCCTCCTCATAAAACATTTGCTTGCATATCAGCAGATCCACGTGTATTACAACTGAGCAAACTTTACGTGATGATGAAGACCATGTAATATAGTTAAAAGCTACAGAAAAGACTGGTTAGGAGACACTTAGTTGGGACGGAGTGCATCTACTGAGTTTTCCTCCTGGCTTGACCACACCCATCTTAAACTTGGTCAAAAAATGCTTAAAAGATATATTTTGACACATTTTTACTAAATTATGTGCACTAAGAAATATTAAATAGGTAAAAACACCCAAAAAAATGTGACAATTTTATGTTGACAACATATTTTTTTAATGTTATTGAACAAGAAAGTGACTACTTGTCATGTTGACATAAAAAACATTAAGTACATATTTTAACACCTATTTTTGAAGTTCATTCAACTATAAGAATATACGATAAATGCAAAAAGTATGTGTTGTTAATTGGACTTGAACCAATTAGGTTGTATCAGCTTTATAAATTTAAGTAAAATTAGGTTAAAAAAGAAATCAGAAATCGTTGACTTAACATAAAAAAATCATGTCAGCCTCATGTAAAGTAAACATCAAGCGTTGAACATTTGTGCAGACCTAACAGTGTATTGGGGTTTACAGTGTACCATCACTACACAGAGCACGAGGTGAAAATAATTAATAGACCAAGTGCCTCTAATACATTGTCATGTAGCCTGAAGTCACATAAACTGGAGCTCTGACCTGTATTTCTGAATGAGCGATGAGTTTTTTTTTTTTTTACACATGTTGAAACTCATCATTAACAAGTCCTGAGCCGCCTCGACCCACCTCCTCTCAGCTGGTGTCTGAGAGGACGATCCTGCTCCAGCACGCTGCGCACGGTTCACCTCACACAATCTTTGGAGTGCTGAGGTCTGACTTTTTCAAGCAGATGTCTCTCGCTGCAGTTTGAAGTTTGCTGAGATGCAAAGTTGCCGTATTTGCGGTAACTCTGACGTAACATGAGACCCGACCTGTAAGATTCACTTAAAGAGATTCAAGGTTAAGATAACTATTACAGATCTGAGCAAACTGTTCCAGAGAGTATTGTTGACCTCGCCACGACCTCTAAGTGTTACAGTGAGGTTGGCACTGTTGCAGGTCAGCCGCTCCTTGTATGGAAGAAAAATCTCACGGTGGTGAACTCGCTCCACCTCGGAGAAAAACGGACTGAAATCTTTTTCTGCATCATCAGTGTCCGTGGCTAAATCAGACATACACATCATCCACCAGGCAGCACTTAGCTTAATAAACTCTGCCTCGTAAAATTGATTCACGCCGTTTGCTGCCGCCCCAACAAACACACTTGCGTTGTCTGTGATGGTGGAGGAACAGGAATGAAAGTTGAAATGCTGTTGAAATACACCAGCTCGAGCGATTTCAACACCAAAACATGGCCTGGCTTGCAAACTTTCTGTGGCTTCCCCTGCACATTTTACCTTCTGTTTATACTTATTTATTTCTATTCCCTGTTGTATTGCATGTTTTTCTTCTGTCCAAGTAAAGAAGCAGCGAGAGAAATAATCTGAATGTTTTTTTTCTTTCGACTTTTATAAACCCTTCACCTCACATGTTTTCCCAGCAGCCTTTGCTCAACAACAGCTGAACAACAGTTACAACATACAACAACATATACAGTATATTGTATATACAATACATAAAGAAATACACCAATGCACAATCAATCAATCCATCAATAAAACCTTGTGTAGCACTTTTCATACAGTTCAAAGAGCTTCACAGACGACTGATGAGCTAAAAACAAAAGGACAAATCAAGTAAGAAAACTAACAATGAAATACGATAAAAAAGATTTTAAAAGTTATAATAACATTGGCAAAAAAATAAGAATATTAATCAGAAAATAACATAAAATAGAGTAAAATACAATAATAAAAAATTACAATAAAATAAGTGAATAATTAAAAGCCAGGCTGAAGAGGTGTGTCTTGAGTTGAGCAGTGTAAGAAGTATTCAGGACACCCTGAAGAACAGAAACTGGTATAAAAGATGGATGGACTTTTCTTTATTTTGGTGTAGTTGTTTATATTGATATGAATGTTGTTTACATGGCAAGTTAATGTGAAATTAATCAGCGGGATTAATTGTGGCAGATATGTGATGGTCACCCCTGACAACTTGAAAGAAATATATATAGATATATAGATATATATACATGAAAGTGTGATGAGACTTAGGTAAGAGAAGAGAGAATAGCACGTGCTGCAGTTAAAGACAAACAGTAACCGGAGGTTATTAAGCACATTTTATTAATCCCAAATCTTAAATACATAGAGAGGAAACACAACGTACAGGAGAGAGAAGACTCAAAGTTAATGACATGCAGCAGTGTGATATAAATGCATGGGGAGAGAGAGGGGAGAGGAGAGAGGGGTGCATCATGGGAGTTCCCCCAGCAGCCTAAGCTAAGCTAAGCTTATCAAAGAGGAAAGTTTTGAGTCTAATCTTAAATGTAGAGAGGGAGTCTGACTCCTGGACCCTGGTTCCTCAGGAGAGGAGCCTGATGGCTGAAGACTCTGGGAACCACGAACAGACCTGTGTTCAGAGAGCACAGCGTTGTTCTGTTCGGATAAGAGGGCGGGAGCTACGACGGAGCTTTATCATTAAGGGCTTTGTATGTAAGGAAAAGGATTTTTACAGGGAGCCAGTGAAGCTAACACGCGAGAGAGATATGATCTCTTCTCCTAGTTCCCGTCCATACTCTGCTGCAACATTTTGAATGAGCTGGAGGCTTTTCACTGAGTTAATGGGACAGACTGATAATGAAGTATTACAGTAGGGGTCATGGTTTGTATCTTCCAGTGAAATGTAGAGCTACACGACTACAAATCAACCCATACAGATATATGACATATATGTTCCTATATCAAGAGTGATGTTGCCATATGTCCCCTAAAGAGGATATATTATTATCACATGCATATAGGAAGCTTTATAACATATGAAATATACACAGTAAAATGTGAATATGTGCATATAATAAAAACATCTATGATGAAGTTTTATATGGTACAACCTTACAATACACATTTAATTCATATATGCAAATTTTTCTCATTAGTTTTTACATGTATATTTTTATTTTATATGTACATGCAGTATATTTCATACATAGAAATTCAACATATGTACATATATTACATTTGCATATGGGAAGTAAACCAATCAAACAACCTACAAGTGATTTAAACAAGCTGATTGGTCTGATCACAGGTTATATGGGTATGTAAAAACTTACAGAACAGAAACATCAAACTGAATTTATTCATTTTAGTTTTCCATTATTACCCATCAGCCTCTTAGAAATATCACACATCTCCAGCATACACGTCATTTATTCTCAGCAACAAAAACTTTCCGTTTCTAAAGGCTCATTTTTAAAAATCCCCCTTTTACAATATGTTGCCATGATTTAGTTTAAATGCACTTTAATCAAAACTCTGCTCTCTTTAAGAAGCCCTACATAAACACCATTACCCCTGATTGTTATTGTTGCATTAATAAAATAAAGCTGAGATTTTCAAAGACTTGTATTTGCCTTGTGAGGCCCACAGGCCGCTCGCACTAAGATCTGTGTTTAGAAGCTTCTGGAGATCTGAGAGGCCTCGTTAGATCTCGTTATACCGACATTTGAAAGAATAATATAATCAGACGATCTGAGCCGGAGTAATGATAGAAATGAGTTTCACTCTTTAATGAAACAAAGATGCACTGATTCTCACACCAGGGTTATTTTCTTTTTTGATGTTTTATGATCACGTCGCATGATGAGTGTAATTTTTATGTGTGTGAAAATACAGAGTAAATGACTCTGATATTATATTATCAGGTTTTACTCACAACTTTAAACCAGGCATGAAAGAAGAGAAGCCGATAACACAAAATCAAACAGCAAAACAAATAATAAACAAATAAGATATGCCATACAAAAGCACAGCAGTATTGTATGACTCATTATTACCATGCTCTGGTCCAGAGGAAGTTCTGTGTTTTACATTCCTTGCAAACGCAGCACGAGTTTGTTTGCGACAAATGAGAAAGAAAGAAGAGAGTTCGGCCGGCAGGAACTTAGAGCTCAGAATAGAAGAGAAAATAAAATAAAAACCTACACAGCAGCTGACAATCCTCTTCTTATAGTCCGTACTGTCAGTGTGCTCTTGAGCAAGACACATACTGCCCACTTGTCCAGATCTAGCTGTAATCTGTCTTATTGCATGTACTGTAAGTGTAGAGCAAGTTAGTGCTGGAAAGATAATATGTGTTCATCAGAGCATCCTGTAATATGCATTTGGAAAATCTGTGTTTGGGTAATTGAGTGAAAAATTCCACAAAAAACAAAAAGATCACTTACATACGGCAACTGATTTAAATGCTTTTTACTTCTAGTGTTTAAAAAGCATCATACGCCTCCACACGAGATTTATAATCTTCTGAGTATAAAGTATGTTTCCAAAGAAAGTTAATTGTTATCATTTAAATTTATGTTGTTAAAGCTCCATACTTCCTTCTTCTTCTGTGTTTTATTTGAAGTGTTGATCCATAAGAAGATATAAACACCATCTCAGTGTAGTTTTACATCTCCTCTCTCAGGCTTCTCTCTGCAGCTCTAGTAACAACAGATTTTTGAGTGATCCAATAAAAATATAGCAGATTTCAACAAAACACTCAGAGAAACCAAATCCTGTAATGTTTGGATGGTGGGTCCAGGTGGGCGGGGCTTGGTGACTGCTTTGTTGTGACATCACAAAGTTCCAGAAGTCCTGACGGCTGGTTTTAAGGCTCAGTTTCTGAATACAGGCTGTGTGCATTTCTCTGTGGACTGAGGCTTTGATACTTTCACAGTATTAATATAGAAGCTAGAGCTGATCTATAATCACACTACACATGGACAGAGACCTTTACACTGGATGGCAGCTTTAAAAGCATTGAGTGGTTAATAATCTGCAACAAGGTGAGAGGTATTCATAAAATTTTATCATTGAAAATGATGTAATGTAAAGGTAAGCTGCTACTGAGGGCCATGTTTCCAATTATTTTAATTTTTTTTAATCCTGTTATCTAAAGATCACGAGTTAATTTCCTCAGTATCTTGGGAGAACAGGTGATCAGAGCAGCAGAGGGACACTTCAGGTCTGTAGGTAATTATCAGGTCTGTCAGTTACATGAGAACCAGTTTCCAGTAACATCTAAAGGAGGATGAAGGGGGAGGATTAATCTGAGCATCACCAAACTCCAGCTCTAAGGACATCAGCAGATCCCTAACCCAGTAGCTGAATGGTGGAGCAGGTGACGTCCAATCTAGAAGAAGCGAGGAGGGTAGCCAGGGTCACGACCCCTCTCAGGACACCTGTGAGGGGAGGAGAAAGGGAAATAGTGATGGCATATATAGGCCTCTATTTATCCTGGCTTATTTTGGCCTTACAGCCGATTCTGAGCTGCATCAAATGAAGTCTGGCGTTGAAGGAAGATGAAAATATCCTGTCCAGTGTGTAATCGTCTAGCCCTGCACTCCAGGCTCCTTTCAGTCGTGTCATTGATGGACCCGGGACCACAGAGAGACGGACATAAATCTTTGATATCACACCTCCTGACATCTTGGCCCAGTTCAGGGGATCATCTGTTATGGCGGGGGGGGGGGGGGGGGGGTTTAAGAGGGAAGCTGGGAGGTCGGGATCAAATAAAAATGTCTGACTTGAAGGAATTAGAAGTGACGTTTCGCTGGGTGCTGATATTTAATCTGGAGACGAGCGAAGGAGGAGAAGAGGCTGTCAACATGAAGCAGAGAGAGAGAGAGTGGTAATGGTTATCTTCCTGAGATAGCTAGTTATTATATGCAAGTAAGTTATTAAAAGTAATTATCTATTCTTCTACAAACTGCATATTTTTAAAGCTCCATCCAGTGTAAAGGTCTGTGTCCATGTGTAGTGTGATTATAGATCAGGTCTAGCTTCTATATTAATACTGTGAAAGTATCAAAGCCTCAGTCCACAGAGAAATGCACACAGCCTGTATTCAGAAACTGAGCCTTAAAACCAGCCGTCAGGACTTCTGGAACTTTGTGATGTCACAACAAAGCAGTCACCAAGCCCCGCCCACCCGGACCCACCATTCAGATCTTTACAGGATTTGGTTTCTCTGAGTGTTTTTACCTGAAATCTGCTTTATTTTTATTGGATCACTCAGAAAACAGTCAGCCAATCAGAAGAGAGGCTCAGAGCCTCCTCTCTTCTGATTGGCTCACCGACCTGTTGTTACTAGAGCTCCAGAGAGAAGCCTGAGAGAGGAGATGTGAAACTACACTGAGATGGTTTTTATATCTTTTGATGGATCAACACTTCAAATAAAACACAGAAGAAGAAGAAAATATGGAGCTTTAAATTTTGTGTGAATCAACATGGCTGTAGACAGCTAAATACTAATTACCTTGGCATGGTTGACCTGCTTGTTCCCTTTACTATTTTATTAATATCTTTGCATTTTTCCCCCACAGTTAAAGCACAGTGTTATCAGTGTAACTCAGCACTTCCTGTTTTCAATATCTTGCGATTCAGTAGAAAACACACTTCTCTTTTCTTTGTGCAGTTAAATACTAGAGCGCTTTATTTTGGTGAATTTGTTCCTAGTGTAATGTTATAGATTTTAGTACGTAATCACTAATTAATAATGTCAATAGCCGGTAATATTTTTGTTCTTTATCTTATTTCAGTTTAGTTTATGGTAAAGATTGTAAATTCAAATTCTTCTTTTGCATTTATCAACAGGAAGTGGTGAATGACATTGATATAGGCTGAACTCACTGTGGCGCAACAAGCTGATGGTACCGCACCAACACAAACACATCGCATCTCTGAGCAGAGGGTGCAGCAGCGGAGACCTTTGGCAATGATGTTAAAAACTACACCATGAGATAATGGACAACTACTGTCAACAACTTCCTCTCACACACACATAAACACAGAACCCACAACAAAGAACACGACCAAAGTCAACCCCGTATATAGAAAGAATCTGATGATTTCCATTTGCTGAGTGATTTTGTCGACTGATTCAATGACAGTTGGAAAAACGGATTTGGAAAAACTGAGTCACGATCTTGCGTGGGTCTCGCAGGAAGACGGATGGACACGGTATGGATCACAGGAAACTGCTGCCTGATGAAAGTGCGTCTGTAGAAGCGTCTAACCACAGCTGATTAAACGCACATTAACTCTAATGTCAAACTAACAACCACAAAAAACAGACCAGAAATCTGTATGTGTCCAAGTTAAAAATTAAAGATGAGGTTTTTTGCTATGCATGGTAAGTTCACTTTAAATCACAGCACGCTAAACGCTGCAAGGTGCAGTCACAGTGCAGCAAATGTTTCTGGCAGATGAGCATCCATGCATACATAATTAGTGCTCCAGCCATTGTAGATGTTTACCTGACTCTGTCTATCCTGCATTTTCTAAATGATGTCTCTTCCGGGGGTTGCGGGGATGAGAGCAGCGCTGCGTCACGCATGTAAAAACTCGGATTTCTTCCACGGCTGAATGTGGATGTGAATATCAACACACTGCCTTTATGCCTTTCCTGCTGAATTTGATAATAGCAAAAGAAGAAGGCACACCCTCAAACTATCCCCCGCTCACACTGACAGAACCACTGCAGCCCATCATTTATTAAAGGTTTCGGGCAGAGCTGAACATGCATATTGTCATTTAAAGCTCCGATCTATTAAAATACGACTTGTTTGCAACATCGTTTCGGTGAGGAAGCACAAAATCTGAATTTTACAGATGTAGTTTGGAGTTAAATCCCAGACATGGACTGAACTATCCATATACTGCAAGAGAGAAAACATGAAAGTACATTGATATTAGTTGTTGCCCTTTAGTTATTAATCTACCCTCAATCTGATTAACCCTTCTAGTCAAACGCAAATGAAGCTTATAATCATCAGAACCTGGACCGTCATCAGCTTCTGCTTTTTCATACAAGGCATCAAAGTCGTGTTGCAAACTTCTGAGAGACTGAGGGTTTTTCCTGGACTCAAAGAAACCATGACTGAATTTCTACAGACTCATCAGCACTAAATTATTTGGGAAGATGATCTTCCCAGAAACGATCAGGCCCCAAATCAGTCTGATTAGTGTGCAGCAGGCGTTCAGGCAGTAAAGAACTACCACTAAGAAAACTACAGTCTAAGCAAAGAACCACATTAATATAGATCCATCTGGTAATACATCTTTTCAGTTTTGTTTTGGTTTCATTTGTTTTTCCTATCACAAACAAACATGCTTTTAGAAAACACCTGCTGGTAAAACTTTACTTTAACGTGCTGCAACAAAACTTCCATCAAGAGAAACAAGCTGCAAATTGAGAAACGATGCAAATTTAAAAACACATATGAAAATTCCAAAACAAATCCAACAACAGAAACGTGCTGCAGGAAGACAAAACAGAAACATGAACAACAAACACGCTGCAAATACAGACACGACGCAACAACAAACGCAACAGAAAAAAATTACAAACTGCATTTTCAGACATCACAACGGAAGAGCTCCAGGCCTCTAGGGGGAGCTCTAAGTGGAACACCTTGAGCATTAGCTTGAGCTTTGACCCAAGAGGCCAGACCTACAGCCGGACCTTTGACCTTTGACCTTGGACCAAACGAGAGAGTAAAAGGTAGGAAAGAAGAGGCGACATGAGAAGGTTTGTGTTCTTTTTTTACATTTATAAAAGAGCAATATTATGAAAGAGCAACAGATAATGTAGCAAACGTTAGCATTAGCTCATATACAGTCTATGGGTATTCCGCCCCCCCTAGAGGCCTGGAGCTCTTCCGTTGTGATGTCTGAAAATGCAGCATTTTTTTCTGTTGCGTTTGTTTTTTGTTGTTGCATCGCTTCTGTATTTGCAGCGTGTTTGCTTTTTCATGTTTTTGTTTTGTTTACATTCTTTTGTTTGTTTTTGTATTTTGTGTTTTTGAATCTGCATTGTTTCTCAATTTGCAGCTTGTTACTCCTGATGAAAGTGTTTTGGGGCCGTGGCAGCGCGTTTGCCCCACTGTATTTTAATCCCATTTATTTTAGCACTAACAAGCAGAACATTAACAATTAAAGATGTTTGAGTTGTTGTATAATGTGTTCAATAACTCTATCCTGCTAATAATTAATAAATACAGGAAGTGGGAGTGAAAACAGTGGTTTCACAGTTTTGAACGGACATTACATAAAAGTTTTTGAGAACGTGAATATGATGATTTTCTCCGTTATCAGTGATTCTTTCTGTTATAAACTGTGTTTCCTGTCATAAAAACCATTATGTTTTTGTCTTGTTTTCATCTGACAACATAATTACAGAAGTGTCAATCAGAAAAACCTGAAGTGAGCGTTCGACTTTACTGGAACAAATTATCACAGAGGATAAGAAACATACATTTGACCGAGCAGAGCCTCCATATCTGTATCTGTCTCTTTCATTTGGATATTCACATATAAAACAAGAAATTCAGCCATTTTTTATTTCTTATGTTTATCCTTTTCATACTTTCATACATCACTTATTCTAAAATACTTGATATTACTTGATATTATTGTTTAATTTCTCCCATTTTGTGAATCAAAGACCCAAACTATTAACTCTTATTTAAAATGAAAGGACAAATGAACGAGGTAAGAGCAGCTGTTTGTGGAGAGTTCGTCTGGTCGCGTCTGTGTGTTGGAAATGAAGCTGTGAGCTGTGTTTCTGAACACAAAGCCCATCAGCGAGCGCCACGCAGTTTGGCTGAGGAAGAGTTAAATTATTCTGCATCTGTTCCATGCACCCCTGCAATCCCCACAGATCCTGCCTGCCTTCTCCTCCCGCTTTTCCTCCCTCTCCTCCCCCCTTCCTTCCTCCCCTCGCTTGGCCCCGAGCCCGGAGAGAGCTGCAAGGAGGAACAGATTTTTTTTTTTTTCAGTCTCCCGCTCCCTAAAAGAAAAAAAAAAAAAAAGCTCAGATCTTGCGTCTCCCCAGTTTTTGTTACCCAGATGTAAAATGTTGATTTCCATTTTGTAATTTCCATCTTCTCTGGTATCGGAGTCGCAGCGACCTCCATCATAAAGTACAATGTGAACTCATTTCTGCATCTTTGTGTGTGTGTGGTGTGTGTAGCTCGTGAACTCATTGGCCTCCCGTCCCACATGGCTGCAGAGTATCACATGCAAACACAAACCACACACACGCACACAGACACGCACACGCACACGCACACGCACGCACACACACACACACACACAGAGGCATCATCTGCTCCTGAGTCTGAGTTTCTCTGTTCTGCTGCTGCAGGTAAACAACCTCAGCATTTTCACTTTCTGGTAACTGATGGACCCAGAGAGACGAAATTGAACATTATGAAAAAAAAAAGGTGAAATTAAACACTTTTTTGAAAAAATAAATCAATTAATGAGATCAAATAAACAGACTAAATTAAGATGTGCTGGATGGATAAATAAACATAAATTTCCTCATTGGTTTAAATGTAAAAATAGAAACACCTGTCGAACAGCATCACAAACTACATCCACCACAATGATCACACAGTTGAATCCACATCAATGATACTAGAAACTGACTGTATATTTAAGTTGAATAACAAAACAAATGTTCTACAAAGAAATCAAGAACTCTCCCTGTCCCGTCTCATCCAGTGCAGTGGCGCCGGCAGCTGTCATCCTGTACGCTCTGTGCATACATGTTTTTAAATGATTTTGTTTGTTTTCTTCTTCTTCTTCTTCTATCTTATCTTGAAAATAAAATTGTGACAAAATGAGATCCTGTCCAATTTTTTGGCTGCATCCACTCACCAACGTTATGAGTCTAGATTCAAAAGGAGGGCAGGAGATAAAAGAGGACAATGTTGACACTGCAGATGAGGAGAACTGATGAAGATCCATCAACCTCTGAGGCTGAAACATCAACACTGAAGAACCAGAAGCTGCAGTTCCTCTAACGACCACTAGAGTCTGGCTCCAACAGTGAGTCAGTCCCCATAGACTCCCATGTTAAAATGTCCAACTTTACAGCAGAAATAAACATGTTTACAGCCTGGTACAAAAACTGTTTTGGTCTGTAGAGCTAATTTCCTCCTTCATGACACCTGTTTATATAACTCACCTGTTTGCATTTTATTAAGGACTACAGTTATGGAGGATTGAGGGCGTGGCCTCTTTGAGTGACAGGTGGGTGAGCGTATGCTTGCTACAAACCAGCATTCACCAAAGTTTCAGTCCACACAGGCTCCTCCTCTTTGACCATTTTTGGATTAGCTGGGAGTTAGGGGCGGAATCAGGCACTGCCAAGATGGCGACGGTGGAGCAGCTCACTTCAAAACTGCTCTTCAGAAACCTGTGGCTGACGTCACAGAGGCTACATCCATCTTTATTTACAGTCTATGTGTTGGAGTTGATGCGGAGGCCATTCTATAAGAGTTTGATGTAACGTTCAGACGCAGAATGAACTTCAGATGTGTAGGAATACTATTTCATTTAATTGTCTCATGGTTTTTTGATTGTTTATTGTAGAAGCTTGGTCTCTACTAGTTAGTTAGGCAACTGAAGAGATCATTAGCAAATTATATTATGCGCACTGACTTTATTAAGTAGACAATGACAGGAAACCATGAATTACAGCAAAAGCATGATATTTTGTTACACTACACATTACCTGTTATAGACAAAAAACTATATCGATAATAGTATAATAAAAAGCAAGCAAAAATAAAAATATAACACCAAAAAATAAACAATAATACACAACAGAAGGGTGTCCTAAATTTATGCAACAACAAAAAAAATTACCCTCCATCTTTCAGTGTTTTATTGAGGCTATTCTATGATCACTCAAAGAGAATCTGTGATTAAATCATAATCCATTATCTCTGTCAGAACTATTTATTTACTCACTCATTCTGTCGTTACCTCCGAAACAATTTCCAGCAGAGCGCTTAGAAATAAAACACAGAAAATTGATTTCTTTTAAAAAACACCCCATAAAAATCTATAAGTAAACTTACCAACAAAGCAAAATGTTAATGAGCAATATTTTAAGTTTATTTCATATAGAAAGGTTGAAATTTAAAAAGAAACTTTGATTTTTTTTTTTTTTGTGAGAAAAGTCAATTTAGGTGCTGGCTCATTTTACCATAACCATCCAGCTAAAATGGGGCGGGCACACACACACACACACACACACACACTCTCTTATACAGCAGTTACACAGAAATTGGGGTTGTAAAACAGATTCATCTGTCTAGATATGCATCCATGCAAAATCATTTTGAAAATGCATCATCTGTTTTTTTTAGACAGGAACGCAAGACAAGACCGACTAGATGAGATGTTAAGACCGAGCTACAGAAATGTTCACGATTCTTGGTGTTTTGGGGTTTTTTTTGTCAATGACATCACATCACATTTTCATGGACACGATAACTCAGTAACACCTTGACGGAACTTTTAAATAATTGACCAAAGAGTGGCCAATTTTAGTTGAATCCACCTGACCCTTTGACATCATTGGTTTCCAGCCTGCTGTTTAGTTACTTTTAAAAACGTGCTGGTGCATGTTATTCTATACAAGAAGATTAGTGAAGATTATAACATGTTCTGTTTTACAGTGGGACTAACAATACAGTATCTGATCTAACAAAGTCATCTGACTACATTATTTCGGTTTCCTGCATTGTGTCTTTGTAGCTTGTACAAAAACATAATCAATGATATTTCACACTGACTTGTCGGACTCTTCCTCTTCTTTCCTGGGTCGAGTCACCCACCTAAGTTTGACGTCAATCCCTGAAGCCTTGAACTTGTCACACATCTGAGAGGGAATAGAGGAAACATTAGAAGCTTCATAAAAGCTTACAACTAATCAACTGCAGAGTCGACAGTCTGCTTCCTGTTTACACCGGCTCGCACATGCTCACCGTGATCGCTCATGTATGTGTGTTTTTAGGTGTGATAGTCTGGAGATCGCCATTTTAAAATGGAAATGTAGTTGTGTGGACGTAGCCTGAGCCCCGAAGCCTACGGTCTGATACTGTGAACTGATCAGATGAACAGACAGAAGTTCTGATACCTGAGATTTAGTTGTGTAGAGGGAGGAGGGAGTTTTACCTGCTGGAGAATCTGGTCATTAACAGCAGGATCTGAAAGGGCAGCAACAGTCTGAATCTTCATCTTCACCATGGTCATCTTCACCCTCAGGTCTGTACAGTCCAACAAACATATATCCACAAATCAAGGACGGAAATATTATTGTGTTGTGAAAAATCAAAGGAAGATTGAGATTCATGTTTTTTTTTCACCTTTACGGCACCAGAAGGAAAATTTAGAGTTACAGTCGCGATCAACCCAACCGTGGCCTGGACTTTCAGCAGCACAGTGCTTGCCACCACCATTGTTATTTGGATGTCCATGTTTCCAGTTTCTGAAGTAGCTGCTTCTCTTGTCGGACCACCTCCATGGTTCTCGGTACAAGCCAATCCAAGCCTGTCCTGATATCTTTGACCTCACTTCTTCGTTTTCCCGAGCATTCTCAATCGTAGCCAGGCCTGTATAGTGTGTTCTGCAATAAATCTGGGCATCCATCCAAGTCACTTTATTGGTAATAAAAGTATACGTTCTGTGGCCTGGAGGATTTGTATCTACAATAGAGGAAAATAACTTACTTTTAGAAAGAATTTGTAACACTAAGTCCACTGTTGTCACAGTATTAAACTGCAGAAATAACCAATAACATAATAGTAATTTTCTTACCGTTGAAGCAAACAAACTGTTTTTTAATCCAACAGCGATCGTCTAACCATTTTCCATTAAAAATATAAACACATTTCTCCCGTGCGTAAGTAAAAGTTGGCTCATTGTAGGCCCAGTTTTGGTAATCAGTTTCTGACGTTGTACCAGTTGCTGACCATCTCCAGGAGTTTGAATCGTTGCCCATAACTCCCTTCCAGGATTTCGGGTCATCAGTCAGTCCAATCCACGACCACAAGGTGCCCAAACCCGGTCTGTTTAACCTGGTTAAGTCATCAGCACTCTCAATGGTCACCAGATCAGTGTAATTCTCTCTACAGTAACGCTGAGCTTCGTTCCAGTTCATTGACAGGTTGACATAGTGGAACTCATACAGGCGCGTGTCAGAGCAGGTAGTGACGCCAAATCCTAAGGGTTGATGATAAAGGGCATATTTAGATGTAAACTGTAATAATCATGATTGGAACAGTTGATCTGAATATTGTAAGCATATACAGTATAGTGTAATATGTTCTTATGTAATGTATGTAGGCTACATTTACAGTATACATACTGAATACTTTAGACAGTGTACATATATATATATATATAATTAAATACATACATACATA
>NW_019174561.1:2678-11274 GCF_002260705.1 Seriola dumerili | reverse complement strand
CACAAGCCAATCCAAGCCTGTCCTGATATCTTTTACCTCACTTCTTCGTTTTCCCGAGCATTCTCAATCGTAGCCAGGTCTGTAATAGTGTGTTCTGCAATAAATCTGGGCATCCAGCCAAGTCACTTTATTGGTAATAAAAGTATACGTTCTGTGGCCTGGAGGATTTGTATCTACAATAGAGAAAAATAACTTACTTTTAGAAAGAATTTGTAACACTAAGTCCACTGTTGTCACAGTATTAAACTGCAGAAATAACCAATAACATAATAGTAATTTTCTACCGTTGAAGCAAACAAACTGTTTTTAATCCACAGCGATCGTCTAACCATTTTCCATTAACAATATATAAACAACAATTTCTTCCCGTGCTTTTAGTAAAAGTTTTGGCTCATTGTAGGCCCAGTTTTGGTAATCAGTTTCTGACGTTGTACCAGTTGCTGACCATCTCCAGGAGTTTGAATCGTTGCCCATAACTCCCTTCCAGGATTTCGGGTCATCAGTCAGTCCAATCCACGACCACAAGGTGCCCAAACTCGGTCTGTTTAACCTGGTTAAGTCATCAGCACTCTCAATGGTCACCAGATCAGTGTAATTCTCTCTACAGTAACGCTGAGCTTCGTTCCAGTTCATTGACAGGTTGACATAGTGGAACTCATACAGGCGCGTGTCAGAGCAGGTAGTGACGCCAAATCCTAAGGGTTGATGATAAAGGGCATATTTAGATGTAAACTGTAATAATCATGATTGGAACAGTTGATCTGAATATTGTAAGCATATACAGTATAGTGTAATATGTTCTTATGTAATGTATGTAGGCTACATTTACAGTATACATACTGAATACTTTAGACAGTGTACATATATATATATATATAATTAAATACATACATACATAAACATACATATTTGTATGGGCTAGATATATATGGCAACATATGAAATTATTCCAATTTCTAACATGTTTCATAAATAATTTTTACAATTATATTTTTTAATTTATATGACATATATTTCATATATGGAAATTCAATATCGGTACATATATTTGTGTATGGGCAATCCTATCTTTATGAGTGAGATATGGGTAACTTTTAGTGAAGAAAAAGGTTTTTCAAAACTGAAGATTTTAAAAAGAAAATTCGAATGAACGCTGCAAGGCTTCCTGTTTGTCTTGCCGCTATACTTAACCCTCTGGAGTCCATTTTGATGATTTTTTTATGCATTCATTTCTGTCAGACGTTTTAAACTGTCCCTAGCCAACATGCGTTGTATCCTTTTTTTTTTCAGCACAAACTTCGCTGACATATGTAAAAAAAAATTAAAAAAAAAGAAACTATAATACAGTCTATTTACATGTTAAAGGATTTTATTACAACTTATGTTTGTGCATTTTCCTTAAAATTATAAATCATGTAAATCATGGAAAATATTAACAATTCAGATTCTGCTATTGTGTATGAAAGTCCCACATCAGCACATTCAACTGATTTCCTCAGCTTGTCTCGACATGATATAAAGTTGATATAAAGTTACTGTAAATAAAACAGTGGCCACGGACTCCAGAGGGTTAATACACCTCTGACATTCTACACAAAATTACGAATAAGGATGGTCAGAGGACTTCAAATGACTTCACAGCTGTATTATGATGGATATGAACGGAAAAACCAAAAACAATCAACATGAAATTAAAGCAATCAGAACTCTTACCAAAGAAGACAAAAATCAAAAGCCCTGTACAGTCCATCTCTGAGTTCACTGAAAGTAAAAAGAGAAAAGGAAGACATAAAAAAGTAGTAAACAAAAAGAAAAAGAAAGTATCAAGCACTTACCAGGACAGCAGACATTAAAGCAGAAATCCACCTTTAACAAAAGCATACATACAACACATGCTATATTTTGAAAAAGCTTGATCATGGTTTTACACTTGGTCCAATATTTATAAAATAACTGTTGTGGATTATAGGTGATGTAAATTGTATTTAATAAATGTAAATATATTTCTGTTGTGTTTCAAAGGCATTTTAAAAAATATCAAAATTACTGAGTGAAACGTATGTAAATGATTCACACTGGGAAACTTTGAGTTTGTTAAAAGGTTAAATTCCACAACATAAAACTAAAATAACAATAATAACAATATACATTTGAAGTTGATAAATTTGATTAATATTCTAACTGATGGCACATTCATTGTAATAGTAGTGAAAGTAAAAACAAAACATTTGATCAATTTGATTGAGAATAATAATAATGATAATAATAATAACAAAGAGAAAATAGAAAATATACTCACATGAAACAAATCCAGCATTTGAAATGAAACAGAACAGAAGAAGGAGATGTCTGCTCCCCTCTCTGAGAAGTGTCCAGTGATGTGCTGAATTCTATTATACTTCTATTATAATCATATTTAAATATTCAAATCAGGAAAAGGTAACTTCCTATACAACCATAATTTATGTTGTATCATGTTGAGGAGTTTGCTTTATCTTTATCTTTCTTTTTTCCCTGTTCTTTGGGTTGAATCTTTAAAAAATGTTGTTAAAAATTGTGCTTTTGACATCAGCCAAAAGCTGCGACAGACTTTATACTTTATTCCTCACATAGATAATAGTACAACTCTCTGAACTAGGTGGGTTTCCATACATGTATTTTTATTAGCATTTTATGTGCATAAAAAACACAGTGGAGTGAAAATGCCAGAAATTTTAGAATTATTTTTGAAATATCCCAAAAACTTTTGTGTGACTGAGGTAAAAGTTGGTGTAATTGTTAAAAGCAAAATGTGACAAAATGTGAAGATGGAAACAGATTTATAAGGCAAATAAATCATGACATACACAAAGCTTGTGAATTAAAAGACAACGGCAGATGAAAACAGATCTGTGTGGAGCAATGAAGAAACTAACGTTCTTTAAATTAATACACAAATGTTTTTATTTGTTTTTCATCCATCAAGGTTTGACCCGGACTCTTTCAATGAACACCACCACCACTAGTGGATTGAAACACACAGTATTTTGCATTTTCTAAATTTGCACTACATTTTGATGGAAACTGACTTTTGGCTGTAAGTATCTCTCTCAACTCTGAGTTTAAAATCTAAACTTGCTTTATTGTCAAAGAAAAGTTATATTATGAAAACTAACTAATTTCCTTGAGGTTGGAAATGCAACAATACAACAAGTCTTATCACTCAGATCTGTAGGTAAACATCTGCCACCACAATAAGACTGTGTGAGACAATAATGTGGCATCAGGACTATATTTAAATAATCAAATGAAGAATGCGACAACCGTCATTTTGGTCAAAACATGACGATAAGCGACCAAACATTTCCCTGTAACACTGCAATGATGTGCTCTCACGTTCACATTCACACACTAACATTATATGGTACAAGCTTGACTATGGTTTTAGACTTGATCCAATATTTATAAAATAATTGCAGTGGCTTATATGATGTAAATTGTAATTAATAAATGTGAATATATTTCAGTTGTGTTTCAAAGGCATTTAAAAAAATATTCCAATTACAAAGGTTCTTCAAGTACGAGCATGTGACCTCACAAATGTTGTGGAGGAACTCAAAGGCTTTAAAAGAACCCATAATGTAATGAGCCAAGAAAACACCTCCATTACAGGTATTTACAGTGTTGTTACTATTACACAACAAAAACAACAGTTTGTGTCAATTTATTGTTAAAATTAACATGATCTCATCTGAAATTACTGTTGGCCCATTTTACCTGATCACTGTGTTGTACTCCAACTCATATAATTCCAAAACAATTATATTTTTTCACATTTTTTGAATTGATAAATATTCAAGAGTTATAAAGGTATAAATATATCATTAGATCTCATGCATACCTTCTTTGATGGCCTTTTAAATAATTGACCAAAGAGTGGCCAATTTTAGTTGAATCCACCTGACCCTTTGACATCATTGGTTTCCAGCCTGCTGTTTAGTTACTTTAATATATCATTAGATCTCATGCATACCTTCTTTGATGGCCTTTTAAATAATTGACCAAAGAGTGGCCCATTTTAGTTGAATCCACCTGACCCTTTGACATCATTGGTTTCCAGCCTGCTGTTTAGTTACTTTTAAGAAGTGCTGGTGCATGTTATTCTATACAAGAAGATTAGTGAAGATTATAACATGTTCTGTTTTACAGTGGGACTAACAATACAGTATCTGATCTAACAAAGTCATCTAACTACATTATTTTGGTTTCCTGCATTGTGTCTTTGTAGCTTGTACAAAAACATAATCAATGATATTTCACACTGACTTGTCGGACTCTTCCTCTTCTTTCCTGGGTCGAGTCACCCACCTCAGTTTGACGTCAATCCCTGAAGCCTTGAACTTGTCACACATCTGAGAGGGAATAGAGGAAACATTAGAAGCTTCATAAAAGCTTACAACTAATCAACTGCAGAGTCGACAGTCTGCTTCCTGTTTACACCGGCTCGCACATGCTCACCGTGATTGCTCATGTATGTGTGTTTTTAGGTGTGATAGTCTGGAGATCGCCATTTTAAAATGGAAATGTAGTTGTGTGGACGTAGCCTGAGCCCCGAAGCCTACGGTCTGATACTGTGAACTGATCAGATGAACAGACAGAAGTTCTGATACCTGAGATTTAGTTGTGTAGAGGGAGGAGGGAGTTTTACCTGCTGGAGAATCTGGTCATTAACAGCAGGATCTGAAAGGTCAGCAACAGTCTGAATCTTCATCTTCACCATGGTCATCTTCACCCTCAGGTCTGTACAGTCCAACAAACATATATCCACAAATCAAGGAAGGAAATATTATTGTGTTGTGAAAAATCAAAGGAAGATTGAGATTCATGTTTTTTTTTCACCTTTACGGCACCAGAAGGAAAATTTAGAGTTACAGTCGCGATCAACCCAACCGTGGCCTGGACTTTCAGCAGCACAGTGCTTGCCACCACCATTGTTATTTGGATGTCCATGTTTCCAGTTTCTGAAGTAGCTGCTTCTCTTGTCGGACCACCTCCATGGTTCTCGGTACAAGCCAATCCAAGCCTGTCCTGATATCTTTGACCTCACTTCTTCGTTTTCCCGAGCATTCTCAATCGTAGCCAGGCCTGTATAGTGTGTTCTGCAATAAATCTGGGCATCCGTCCAAGTCACTTTATTGGCAATAAAAGTATATGTTCTGTGGCCTGGAGGATTTTTATCTACAATAAAGGAAAATAACTTACTTTTAGAAAGAATTTGTAACACTAAGTCCACTGTTGTCACAGTATTAAACTGCAGAAATAACCAATAACATAATAGTAATTTTCTTACCGTTGAAGCAAACAAACTGTTTTTTAATCCAACAGCGATCGTCTAACCATTTTCCATTAAAAATATAAACACATTTCTCCCGTGCGTAAGTAAAAGTTGGCTCATTGTAGGCCCAGTTTTGGTAATCAGTTTCTGACGTTGTACCAGTTGCTGACCATCTCCAGGAGTTTGAATCGTTGCCCATAACTCCCTTCCAGGATTTCGGGTCATCAGTCAGTCCAATCCACGACCACAAGGTGCCCAAACTCGGTCTGTTTAACCTGGTTAAGTCATCAGCACTCTCAATGGTCACCAGATCAGTGTAATTCTCTCTACAGTAACGCTGAGCTTCGTTCCAGTTCATTGACAGGTTGACATAGTGGAACTCATACAGGCGCGTGTCAGAGCAGGTAGTGACGCCAAATCCTAAGGGTTGATGATAAAGGGCATATTTAGATGTAAACTGTAATAATCATGATTGGAACAGTTGATCTGAATATTGTAAGCATATACAGTATAGTGTAATATGTTCTTATGTAATGTATGTAGGCTACATTTACAGTATACATACTGAATACTTTAGACAGTGTACATATATATATATATATAATTAAATACATACATACATAAACATACATATTTGTATGGGCTAGATATATATGGCAACATATGAAATTATTCCAATTTCTAACATGTTTCATAAATAATTTTTACATTTATATTTTTTAATTTATATGACATATATTTCAAATATGGAAATTCAATATTGGTACATATATTNCTTTAGACAGTGTATATATATATATATATATATATACATATATAATTAAATACATACATACATAAACATACATATTTGTATGGGCTAGATATATATGGCAACATATGAAATTATTCCAATTTCTAACATGTTTCATAAATAATTTTTACATTTATATTTTTTAATTTATATGACATATATTTCAAATATGGAAATTCAATATTGGTACATATATTTGTGTATGGGCAATCCTATCTTTATGAGTGAGATATGGGTAACTTTTAGTGAAGAAAAAGGTTTTTCAAAACTGAAGATTTTAAAAAGAAAATTCGAATGAACGCTGCAAGGCTTCCTGTTTGTCTTGCCGCTATACTTAACCCTCTGGAGTCCATTTTGATGATTTTTTTATGCATTCATTTCTGTCAGACGTTTTAAACTGTCCCTAGCCAACATGCGTTGTATCCTTTTTTTTTTCAGCACAAACTTCGCTGTAAGTCTGACAAATTATAAACTGCTAAAAACCCAAGATATATAAAATATAACACAGGCCCCTGTGAAAATGTTCATATCTTTAGTCATAATCAATTGAAATATTATTATAGAAAAGCTCAAAGTTGTAAAAACTATTGTTTTATCATTTGTACACATCAATATAGTTGACATATGTAAAAAAAAAAAGAAAAAGAAGAAACTATAATACAGTCTATTTACATGTTAAAGGATTTTATTACAACTTATGTTTGTGCATTTTCCTTAAAATTATAAATCATGTAAATCATGGAAAATATTAACAATTCAGATTCTGCTATTGTGTATGAAAGTCCCACATCAGCACATTCAACTGATTTCCTCAGCTTGTCTCGACATGATATAAAGTTGATATAAAGTTACTGTAAATAAAACAGTGGCCACGGACTCCAGAGGGTTAATACACCTCTGACATTCTACACAAAATTACGAATAAGGATGGTCAGAGGACTTCAAATGACTTCACAGCTGTATTATGATGGATATGAACGGGAAACCAAAACAATCAACAGGAAATTAAAGCAATCAGAACTCTTACCAAAGAAGACAAAAATCAAAAGCCCTGTACAGTCCATCTCTGAGTTCACTGAAAGTAAAAAGAGAAAAGGAAGACATAAAAAAGTAGTAAACAAAAAGAAAAAGAAAGTATCAAGCACTTACCAGGACAGTGAAACGAGTGAAACGTATGTAAACGATTCACACTGGGAAACTCTGAATTTGTTAAAAGGTTAAATTCCACAACTTAAAACTAAAATAACAATACTAACAATATACATTTGAAGCTGATAAATTTGATTAATATTTTAACTGATGGCACATTTATTGTAATAGTAGTGAAAGTAAAAACAAAACATTTGATCAATTTGATTGAGAATAATAATGATCATAATAATAATAAAGAGAAAATAGAAAATATACTCACATGAAACAAATCCAGCATTTGAAATGAAACAGAACAGAAGAAGGAGATGTCTGCTCCCCTCTCTGAGAAGTGTCCAGTGATGTGCTGAATTCTATTATACTTCTATTATAATCATATTTAAATATTCAAATGAGGAAAAGGTAACTTGTTATACATCCATAATTTATGTTGTATCATGTTGAGGAGTTTGCTTTATCTTTATCTTTCTTTTTTCCCTGTTCTTTGGGTTGAATCTTTAAAAAATGTTGTTAAAAATTGTGCTTTTGACATCAGCCAAAAGCTGCGACAGACTTTATACTTTATTCCTCACATAGATAATAGTACAACTCTCTGAACTAGGTGGGTTTCCATACATGTATTTTTATTAGCATTTTATGTGCATAAAAAACACAGTGGAGTGAAAATGCCAGAAATTTTAGATTTATTTTTGAAATATCCCAAAAACTTTTGTGTGACTGAGGTAAAAGTTGGTGTAATTGTTAAAAGCAAAATGTGACAAAATGTGACAATGGAAACAGATTTATAAGGCAAATAAATCATGACATACACAAAGCTTGTGAATTAAACGTCCAATTAAAAGACAACGGCAGATGAAAACAGATCTGTGTGGAGCGATGAAGAAACTAACGTTCTTCAAATTAATACACAAATGTTTTTATTTGTTTTTCATCTATCTGTCACACCGTGGTGAGGTTGTCTTGTCTTGGGTTTGTTTTGTCCTGTCATTTCCTGTTTTATTTTGAAAATTAATTATCCTCTCGTTTCAGGTCACTTGCCCTTCCTCATGTGTCTCAGTCTGATTGCCCTAAGTGTTTCCACCTGTCCCCTATTTCCCTCCATGTGTTTAAATAGTCTGTGTTCCCCTTGTCTTGCGCCAGAGTGTCATCGTCCTTGTCCTGCACCAGAGCCTTGGTCCATGTCCACAGCCATAGTAATCGCCATAGTAAGCCGTATGTTCCTCGTGAAGAGTCATTTTTTTGTTTGTAATTTTTTCCTTAGCTAAAGTTCATAGCCCTTCGTTTTTCCTCGTTCAAGAGTGATTTTTTGTTTGTTAATTCTTACCATAGCTTAGATTCAT
>NW_019174561.1:0-2593 GCF_002260705.1 Seriola dumerili | reverse complement strand
ATCAAGGTTTGACCCGGACTCTTTCAATGAACACCACCACCACTAGTGGATTGAAACACACAGTATTTTGCATTTTCTAAATTTGCACTACATTTTGATGGAAACTGACTTTTGGCTGTAAGTATCTCTCTCAACTCTGAGTTTAAAATCTAAACTTGCTTTATTGTCAAAGAAAAGTTATATTATGAAAACTAACTAATTTCCTTGAGGTTGGAAATGCAACAATACAACAAGTCTTATCACTCAGATCTGTAGGTAAACATCTGCCACCACAATAAGACTGTGTGAGACAGTAATGTGGCATCAGGGCTATATTTAAATAATCAAATGAGGAATGCAACAACCGTCACTTTTGTCAATACATGATAACCAACCAAACATTTCCCTGTAACACTGCAATGATGTGCTCTCACGTTCACATTCACACACTAAAAATATATGGTACAAGCTTGACTATGGTTTTAGACTTGATCCAATATTTATAAAATAATTGTAGTGGCTTATATGATGTAAATTGTAATTAATAAATGTGAATATATTTCAGTTGTGTTTCAAAGGCATTTAAAAAAATATTCCAATTACAAAGGTTCTTCAAGTACGAGCATGTGACCTCACAAATGTTGTGGAGGAACTCAAAGGCTTTAAAAGAACCCATAATGTAATGAGCCAAGAAAACACCTCTATGGGACAACAAAACAAGGCCCTGGAACAGGAAGCCCAAGAGCTTAACAAAAAGCTGCCTGATGGACAAGGAGGAAATGAGGCATGATTGTGAGGTTTTGTAGAAAGAAAGGTGAAGTCCATGAAAAAACAACACAAGGCCATAGAAAGAAAACTTGAAGAGGTCAATAAAATAACTGTGTGATCAGGAAGTGCCCTGAGAAAAAAGACAACTCTTTTCAACAAGTCCAGGAAGGCAGGAATATTCTCCACAAGCTCTTTGAAACCAATGAGTCTTTGAAGCAGTAAATTAAGACTCTGATGAAGGAAAATGACGACCTCCAGAGGGAGAACCAGTCCCTTAGAGACATTCCCCGGGAGTGGGCCTTTGAACTCAAGGCTGTAGCTGACGAGTTGACTGAGGAGTACATGGTCTAATTCACTGTGAACTGGCAGAGGTGGATGACACGTTGATTTCCTTTCTGGTTTTCCTAACTGGTCCACTACCATCTTTGCGGCTTGCAGACCTGGCCTCTTCAGACCACGAAGCTCTGCTCTTCAGAATTCGGCCTCCTTTAGATTCCCACTGTGGACTGGGAAATCTCTGTCTTGTCTGTTTGTCAACTCATCCAATCAACTTCAAACTTGGCAGGTGTGTTGGACCATCTTAGCTTCTCTCTTCATATGAGATCTGACTTTAAGGTGCTTCTGATCACTTATAAGGTTCTACATGTGCATAGATCTGATCTTTTTCAACCCCCCGCTGAAATCAGACAGTCTGACAAACTTTAAACTCCTTTTCTTCCCCTTTACTTTGCTTATTCTTTGATTTCTTCAGGCTCATGTACCTGTTACCATGATCCTCCTGGCAGGTTTGTCTCAGTCTCATGAATCTTTTAAACTAAGTCCTTAAAGTCCATGCATGTCCTGTCAACAAGATGGAAACCACTGCATCTCTAATCCTCTTTAATTCTCTCTATTCTCTCTTTTCACTCAGGCTTCTCTCTCTGAACTGGACTCTGCTGACCACCCTCTCTCCCTTTCCTGACTGTCAGTGCCTCATTCCAGATGTTTTGGATTTGGATCTTCGTCCTCCAGGAGATTCAGCCTTGTCTCGTTTCCTTGTCTCTTTGTGTAGTCTGTCCTCTTTCCAGGTCTCCAGGTGGAGAGGGAGATGTGTGGCTCAGATGTTGGAAGCTGCTCAGCATCCTCCTGGATCATATCTATAATATTGTCATTCTGATTTTTATGTTTGTCTGTTCTGTCATGTTCTGCCATGGAAGAAGCATCCTTCTACTGTTGGTCTTCATGGAGTTTCTTTTATCTTTTTCCCCATTTAAGGGTTTTTTTGGAGAGTTTTTCTTCATTTAAACTGGAGGTCTCAAAGGAGAGGTTGAAGCTGCTTCAGGAAAATTTGTGATTCCTGATTTTGGGCTACATAGAGAAATAAAATTGACCCTGATGTTTCAAATTTTCACCTCCTGTGGGTGAATGAGAAAATGGGTGTGATCATGCGTTGCCTGATGCATTTTCATACCAAGCTAACACTGGTATGTGGAGTATCAGAACAAAGCACAAACACTGCCAGTGTCAGAACTTCTGAGGAGTTTCCATTTGCATACACATAGAGCACAGGAATAACATGCAAACACTGCAATGATGAGCTCTCACGTTCACATTCACAACCTAAAAATGTATGCACCCATGGAACACTGCATGTATTTTTAGTTAGCTGCTTGAGCTCCAAGCATCCCTCACATGTCCTACGTTATTTTCTGTCTCAACCAACTCAAAATGGAACTGTGTATAGAATTATCTTAAGGCAAAACTTAGATTATGTTTCGTCAGAGTCATCAGGGCTCAATTTATGAGGGGCACTGGGGGGTCCCCGGTGTATTATATATTATTATTATTATTATTATTATTATTATTA
>NW_019174560.1:0-240 GCF_002260705.1 Seriola dumerili | reverse complement strand
ACATGGAGGATCAGGCTGGTCCAGATCACTGGTGTTTGGACCTGATGGGCGGGAGGCGGGTGTACGATGACGTAGCAGAGGCCGGCTGGAGTTTGCAGACGGGGGCTTTAGCTGATCTGCTGATGGGTGGGAGGCAGGTTGGCCTCAGCTCAGACTCAGTGGTGTTGATCCTGGTTGAATCCTGTGTGCGGGGCCTTGGAAACACTGCCACTCTCCGGCAGTATTTTTCAGGGATCCCGA
>NW_019174559.1:0-110 GCF_002260705.1 Seriola dumerili | reverse complement strand
ACAGGCTTTGGGATGGATATATTTATGTAACATATGTCTATAATATAAAACACATACTAAAATACATGTATCTATTAGATAGATAGATAGATAGATAGATAGATAGATAG
>NW_019174558.1:0-107 GCF_002260705.1 Seriola dumerili | reverse complement strand
TTTAATCATTGGAAACTATTTCTAGTGTTTCTTTTTTTTCAAGTCATGTGATCATTCATCATCATGATCATCAGATTGCATTTAGTTGAGTATCACCACTGATGTGG
>NW_019174557.1:988652-1225957 GCF_002260705.1 Seriola dumerili | reverse complement strand
CTCATAGTATAATAAAGCCTAAAAAGTCAAACAAAAAACGACATAGATAGGTATGGCAGAATAAAATGAAAAACAAACATAGTATAATAAAGCATAAACATCAAAAAACGTCATAGTACGCAAGGTACGAGATGTCATAGTAATATAAAGCCCTAAAAGTAAATAAAAATGACATAGTATAGTATGGCAAAAAACATGAAAAAACGACATAGTATTAGTATGGCAAATTAAAATGAAAAACAACATAGTATAATAAGGCAATAAAAAGATCAAAAACGTCATAGTACAGCAAGGTACGAAGAGGTCATAGTATAATAAGCCCTAAAAGTAAATAAAAACGACATTGTATAGTATGGCAAAAAACATGAAAAACGACATAGTATAATAAGGCATAAAAACATCAAAACGTTCATTATGACGTCTTTGTACCTAACTGTACTTTGATGATTTTGATGTTTTTAAGCCTTATTATACTATGTCGTTTTTCATGTTTTTTTCCATACTATACTATGTTGTTGTTTTTTACTTTTAGGGCCTTACTTTAACATGACGTTTTCATAACTTACTATATTATGTGATTTTTTCAGGTTTTTTACCATACTGTACTATGTCGTTTTTTCGTGTTTTTTGCCATACTATACTATGTCGTTTTTTTTTTTTTGCTTTTAGGGCCTTATTATACCATGACATCTTCATACCTTACTACACTATGTCGTTTTTCACTTTCATTTCCTATACTATACTATGTCATTTTTTGATGTTTTTTGCCATACTATACTATGACGTCTTCATACCTTACCATTCTATGACTTTTCCTGATGGTTTTATGATATATTATACTTTGTTGTTTTTTCACTTTTAGGGCTTTATTATACTATAAAGTCTTCATACCTTACCATACTATGATGTTTTCTGATGGTTTAATGCCTTATTATACTATGTCGTTTTTCACTTTATTTTGCCATACTATACTATGTCGTTTTTTCATGTTTTTTGCCATACTATACTATGTCGTTTTCTTTTTGCTTTTAGGGCCTTTTTATACCATTACGTCTTCATACTATGATGTTCCCTAATGGTTTTATGGTTTATTATACTTTGTTGTTTTTTCACTTTTAGGGCTTTATTATACTATAAATTCTTTGTACCTTAATATACTATTACGTTTTTTGATATTTTTATGCCTTATTATACTATGTCGTTTTTTTACTTTATTTTGTCATACTATATTATGTCGTTTTTTCACAATTTATGCCTTACTACACTATGACGTTATTTATCAGTTAATATACTATGGTGTTTTTATGCCTTACTACACTATGACGTTCTTTCAATCAGGAGAGACTAATAAGAAGAACAAGAGAGTATGAGAAGGAAAGTAAAATTAAATTTATTGTGAACAGAAAGAATAGATTTTTAGCGCTCAGACCCTGTCAGGAAATGGATCACTATGAACAAGATTCACAGGTTTAAGGTCCTTCCAATAATAGGAATCTTCCCCCGCAGTCTAGATACTGGTGGTGGTGATGAGGAATGGAGCTCAGGAATGGAAACGTCTTGATGAGGAAACTTCTGATTGGATTGTTTGATTGGAGATGGTCTGTCGTCCATGGTTAAAGTGGAGAAGGGGTAGAGGTGGGTCACAGATTATTTTGCGGTGCTGAAATGACAGCTGAATGACAGCAGAGAGAGAGACAATTTTAAAGTTTGACAGCTTATGGGACATTGGCTGAAAGCCACCGTATAAGGTTGTGATTGGGTAAAGATGTGAATCAGTGGGTTGAGGTTTTAGATAGTGGGAAATGTTGCTTGTTAGAAGGCATGAGCAATGAGATAGTCTTCCTGACTGAACTTTCGCTAAGCTTCATTTATCCCTTTGTATACTATGGCGTTTTTATGCCGTCGTCTATGCCTTACTATACTTTGACATTTTTGTGCCTTACTATACTATGAAGTTTTTTATGCCTTGTTATACCATGACGTTTTAATACCATATTGCACTATGATGTTATTTATTGTTTTTCAGATGTTTTTTTATGCCATACAATGACATTTTTATGGCATTTTATTTGCCTTACTATACAGTTACATTTTTATGGCACTTTATATGCCTTACTATACTATCACGTTTTTATGACGTTTTTATGCCTTACTACACTATGATGTTTTTCACTTTATTTTGCCATACTATACTATGTCGTTTTTTGATGTTTTTTACCATACTATACTGTGTCGTTTTTTTACTTTTAGGGCCTTAATTTACCATGACATTTTCATACCTTACTATACTATGTAGTTTTTCACTTTATTTTGCCATACTACACTATATCGTTTCTTCAATTTTTTTGCCGTACTGTACTATGTTTTTTTTTTCACTTTTAGTGCCTTATTATAGTATAAAGTCTTCGTACCTTAATGTACTGTTATGTTTTTTGATGTTTTTATGCCTTATTATACTATGCCATTTTTCACTTTATTTTGCCATACTATACTATGTGGTTTTTCCATGTTTTTTGCCATACTATAGTATTTCTTTTTTTTTTACTTTTAGGGCTTTATTATACTGTGACGTCTTTGTACCTTACTGTACTATGACGTTTTTGATGTTTTTATGCCTTATTATACTTTGTCGTTTTACCAACTTTTTTGCCATACTATACTATGTCGTTTTTTTCACTTTTAGGGACTTACTTTATCATGACGTTTTCATACCTCACTATACTATGTTGTTTTTCACTTTATTTTGTCATACTATACTAAATCGTTTCTTCACTGTTTTTGCCATACTATACTATGTCGTTTTTTTCACTTTTAGGGCCTTACTTTACCATGACGTTTTCATACCTTATATACTATGACTATATTTGATGTGTTTATGCCTAATTATACTATGTCGTTTTTCACTTTATTTTGCTATACTATACTATGTCCATTTTTTCACTTTATTTTGCTATACTATATTATGTAGTTTTTTCACGTTTTTTGCAATACTATACTATGTCTTTTTTTTTTGCTTTTAAGGCCTTATTATATCATGACATGTTCATACTTTACCATACTATGATGTTTTCTGATGGTTTAATGCTTTATTATACTTTTATTATAATTTTTTAATGCCTTGTTATACCCTGACATTTTAATACCTTATTGGACGATGATGTTATTTATCCCTTACTATATTATGACGTTTTTAAGATGTTTTTTTATTCCTTACTACTATGTTTTTATGATGTTTCTTACGCCTTACTATACTATGATGTTATTATGCCTTACTATACTATGACAGTTTTTATGCCTTATTATACCACAACATTTTTATGCCTTACTATACTATCACATTTATTTGACGTTTTTATGCCTTTCTATACTATGAAGCTTTTTATGCCTTACTCTACTGTGAGTTTTTTATGTCTTCTTCGACCACGATGTTTTTATGCATCACTACACTATCACGTTTTTTATCCTACTATACTACTTACTATGCTATGACATTTGTACATCCTATTATACCATGATGTTTTAATGAATCATTAATCAATGATTTTATTTATGCCTTACTATACTATGACGTTTCGTATGCCTTATTATTCTGATGATTTTTATCCCTTCCAATGGCATTTTCTTGCCTAACTACGGTATGATGTTTTATTACATTGTTATGCCTTACTATACTGTAACTTTTTATTTTATGTCTTTTTATGTCTTTTTATACTGTGATATTTTCTGTGTGGAGTTTTTTCTCCCTGTGCTTGCATGGGTTCTCCCCAGGTACTCCAGCTTCACAGTCCAAAGTCACTCGCATTAGATTATTTGGCGATTTTAATGCCTTACTATACTATGACTTTTTTATACTTTAGTATACTATGACTTTTTTATGCAAGTAATGCAGGATACAACTTTTTTCCCCATTTGTAAAATTGACCAGCATTAACATGAGAGACAGGTAAATGTGTTTTTCTTCTTTTATTAAAAAAAAAGCCAACAAGGCCAAAAATAAACAAAGCAGTGTGGAGGCTTTTGTGAATAAAACCTAAAGGTTTGTAAAAACAAGTTGTTGTGATGGAGAACATCATCCTCTGCAGACTGTGTATAGCAAGAGAAAGGCAGTAGCAAAATAAATTATGGAATTTTCCACTGAGAAAGAAACAAACAGTGGTGTGGTGTAAGGAACAAAGAGAGGTTCTTCAGCATTTTCCAGTAACATGTAGTACACAGTCAAAAATGATAAGCACGGCCCTACAGCAGGGACTCAGGATACAGGATGCCGTACACACAAAACTGAGCAGGTGTCAAAAGGTTTGACTGAACATAAGTTAAATAATGGCTGTACAATGTAAAGGTTAAACTGGCCTAGCTGGAACAAGCACAATTCATTCATATAATATGCACTATATGTATTTACAAGCCAGATGACAACAACCTAAAACCTTTTCTCATACATTTCTACAAATAAATAAAAGAATCTCATACATATTTACAACATTTTTTGATTAAAATATACACGTGAAAAAGGCAACACCAGAGTGAACTTAAGAGTGTTTTACAAAATATTTACAGAAATTATTTACAGTGTTACAATTTACAGTACAATCAGTTTTTACTTTAACTATCTTCATTTAAAAAAAAAAAAAAAAACATTTTCTTCATTTTGGTTGACTTCAGAAAACTCAGCAGCTTTACCATTCACAATATAAACATATGTAACATAAGCACACTGATTTAAATGTGGTTTACCTCTAAAAAAGACTATAATGGGTGACAGTAGACAAATGCCTCTGATATCGGAGCCAACAAAATGTGAAAAGCTGTATCCACAAGATGAGAAGGCTACAATATATTGTAATGGGGGCCATCACTGCCTCGGGTTAAAGCACTATGATATTCACTACCACAGTAATTGGTTTGGAAGGTAGTGGGGTCAGAAAGGCATTTACTGTACATACATCCCATAAACTTCACTAAACCACCAGAGTGTGGATGGAAGGCACATAGACGTGTTAAGACAGTAAAGGTCAGGCTTTTCAAGTTAAACTTGCTGAACATAGATTGTGAGTTACGTGTATTTTGGTAATCAACATACTGAGGCGACCTGTTGGTGGTAAAGAAAGCAAACATCTGTACCTTCTTAAATAACAGGATGCTTAGCCAGACAGTTTTAGCCTAGCTTCAACATGATCTTCTGAAACCATACATTAGACCACGTATTGTGGTCTGACAAAATGGCTTCCTGTAGTTAGGCTCCATTTTGTCATACATTTCAAAGATTTTTTTTTTCTTCTTCTTGTTTTTTTTTCAGGCCTTTCTTCAGACTTGGACGGCACAGTGCTGAGGTCAGAAACATAAGCCACAAAATGAGGTCACTGGGGGAGGGAGGGGGTTGTTGAGCAGCAGCAGCAGAAAAAAATTGGCCTTTGTTTCTTCATGTTTGCATCGGGCAAAAAAAATCACTTTCAATAAAGCTAGTGTTTTCTTCATCTTTGGCTCATGCAACATCCATGTCCTCCATGCTCAGCATTTGCCTCTGTAAAAAAAAAAGTAACACTGAATAAGCAAAACTGTGAAAATAAATCCTTTCATTTTTAGAGGCAACATCTACTGATAAATGATAAAGTGGCACCAAAGTGAAGATACCTGAGGATAAACATAGCCGTCAGAGCTGTTCCTGCAGATGTGTAACTCGTCCTCTGTGGTTTTCTGGTACACTGGATTGTCAAAGTGGATGGTGTTGGTGTTCTTCAGACGCCAGTGTCTCCATAGCAACACTGCTCCAAACACCAGCAGGGAGATGACCACTGCAGAGCAGGAGAAGAGTTGGAGGTCATTTACAGATTGCACATGATTGCACCATGTTTGACAGGAGAGCTGAAATGTAGAACTTACTTATTGGCAACACAACATAGAGAGCAATAGGGTGGGATGAAGGGGCTTCTGCAGGCACTGCTGCCAATCTGTTACCTGAAAAAACAAAGAATAAGTTTTTTCTTTACATAATTCCTTATGAGAAGATCAAAACCATTCTCATGTGTTTGTGTTAAATCCCACTGCATGAAGCTACAGCCAGCAGACGGTTATCTTAGCTTAGTTTAGCAAGCAGTGGAGAAAAAAATATGCCCCATCAGAGTCCCACTTTACCCTCCATAAAACCACAACGTGTTGTTTTTACATTTTGGTTTGTCTTATGTTTTAGTCTTTATACTAAGATAAGTTGACTGCTAGTTGTAGTACAGTATTTACTGTACAGTCATTGGAGTGACATTATTCTTCTCAATTAGCTCTTAGCAAGTGTTGTTTTAGAAAATGACATATTCCTTTAACACTATAATTTATTATGTTAGGGATCACATAGAGTAGAAATTCATTTTTCTGTACCTTGACCAGTGGCAGCAGGCAGCTGTGTGCTCTGTGTGTGCTGGGTGGATGAGGTAGATGTCAGTTTTTCAGTAGCTGTGGTGGTGGTGGTTGTAGTTGTAGTTGTTGTGGTAGGGGCAGGCTGCCTGGGTGTAGTAGGCTTGGTGGAAGTTTTAGGCAGGAGTGGTGTACCCGTTTTGTTTTCTGCAGCTGGAGGGGGAGCTGTGCTTGCTGGGAAAGAAAAATGTTAGGGTTACTATGGTGATTATGTGTTAATTATCAGTTTATTGTTGTAAAGCCATGTGCAGGGGACATTTACCTGTCACACATTTCCTCATGTCAGGTCCCATGGTCATGTTGTCAGGACAGGCACAGGTGTATTTAGGAGAGTGCTGGTTGATCCAAGGGGCAGGGAGGCAAAGAAACTCACAACCTCCATTCATACTGTTACTCTCTCTGCACCAGTTGGTACCTACATAGCAGAAAAGTAGGTACAATAAGTATTAGAAAACATTATATGGTCTTAAGAGTTTGTTGTTTGTTATGATAACTCCCAGATCTAGTGATGTGTCTGTACCGTTTGGCTGTTTGAGGTTGTGGTACAGTATGATGTCCTGTGGCTGGTCCAGGTCCCTTGCCAGCTCGATGATGTCCTTTCCCGTCAAGCGGTTGGCACTAAAAACAGCGCCATTGTGGATGTCTGTCCAAAACACTTTCTCCTGTTTAAAGGGAAAGAAATGCAACTTGAATAATTCTGTAGTTATTTGCTGAAGTTCCTCAAACACACATGGACGAACTATTAACACTGATTAATACTCTGATTAAGACTAAGTACCATGGATCCAATATTATGAGGATTAAAGTGCACACATAGCAGTTAAAGCTCTGGCTTTACACTTTAAAACATTTCAGCCAGATAACTGCATATGAACCGGATTACTGAATGATTGGTTTGAAATACAGATACAGAATACATACTAAAGTAGGCTACACTTATACTGAAATTGTGTTTTTTAAGATGAGGATGGTCCAAATTTTCCTTTGAAGCAGCATTATGATTCAGACCATAATTATTCATTTTATGCAGCCTAGACATTTTTGTCACAGCATGACCCAAAATACCTTCAATCCTCAGTGACTTCATTTTCATCTGGGGATAAATTTAGTTCATCACTAACCTCAAAGACAGTCAGAGAGATGGGGTGGAAGAGCTTCTCCTCGCTGAAAATGAGACTGTGTCGCATCCCTCCATTCACATCGATGCTAGAGAGCATGTGCATCTTGGAGTCCACCCAGTACAGACGCTGGTTGACCATGTCTGTCCAGCAAGAGACACAGATAGATTTGACTGGTTATCATGACTGTGTGCTCACTATACAGTTTGAATTGAAATTAACGGGTTCCACTAAATGCAATTAATAAAGTTCTGCTTACCTAGGGTGATGCCATTGGGCCACAAAATGTTGTCTGTCACCAAGGCAACACGATCCGCTCCATTCAGCCCACTCTTCTCTATCTTAGCCTGCTCACCCCAGTCTGTCCAGTACATAAAGCTAAAGAGGACACGGAACAATTCATAAAACAATGGAATCACAAATTACAGATAATCAGGAAGCAAAACAAGATCTGCAACCTGACAAAAACTTTCACTTACTTATTTACTGGGTCCACAACGATGGCTCTTGGCTTCTCCAGGTTTTCTGTGAAGAGGGTCTTCCTCTTGCTGCCGTCTGTTGCTGCCACAGAGATAGTCTTCAAAATCCTGTCAGTCCAGTAGATGTTACCATGGATCCAGTCCACAGCAATACCCTCTGCGGACTCAATCCCACTGCCAATTACTACAGTGTGGTGAGAGGAGTTACTGGCCATGTCGATCGTGCAGCTGTTGGGAAGGAGATGAGGGTGGAGGGATTCATTTTAGAGGGAGATATCACTTGAACCAATCTTACTTAAACCAATGGACCACAGACTGACAAGGTTTCAGAGTCTTTCTAACCTGAAGATTTTCTTTAGAGACAGGTCAGACCAGAAGATCATCTTGTTTGGCATATCCATGTCCAGAGCCAACGCACTTTTCAGCTGTGGGATCACACTGACATACTCGGTGCGGTCCATCGTCATCTTCCTCACCTCGTGTCTGTTGGTGAAGTACAGGGTGGGTACGGTGCCTGGAGGACACAGAAGAGAAGAGTCTTCAGACAGGACTACAAATCTCAATAGGTCATTTCAATTTCAAAAATTTTCACTTTCAAACATTACCTGATTCAGCCTTGCAAGTCTTGGTTGCAGGGTCGATCTCATAGCCATTCTTGCAGTCACATTTGTAGGTGCCCGGCAGGTTGATGCAGATCTGACTGCAAGTGTCCGGTTCGGCACATTCATCAATATCTGCAGGTGGAGAAACACAAAGTCAAGCAGCTGGGAAACTGGGACCTTTTTTCACAAAGTAAAGTTTCTAATACGCTGTTTCTGGAAATATGTGTCCATAATCCAAAACTGATCAAGGCCTACTTCTAAAAAAAAAGACTGAGACTAAATTTCAAATGTCAGACTCCATCCTCTCACCTTCACATGTTCTCTTGTCCATCTTCAGGGTATAGCCAGCAGGGCATGAGCAGTTGTAGCCAAGCTTCAGATCATTGCAGTCATGGGAGCAGCCGCCATTTTCGGTCAAACATTCATTATTGCCTGTGGAGACGCAGACACAACCATTTTCCTAATGGTAGCTCAAATTGACAATGAACTCACTTATTCAAACCACAAACTATCTAGGCCAGTAGCTTGGCTATAACTGGTCCAATCATATTTTCCACGCTGTGATGTGGTTTCACTTTTTCTTTTTCTCCAGGCAGCAGTGGAGCTGAGTGTATACACATACTCTAACACACTTCCCAGTCTGAAGATTTTTGGCTCTTAGGTGCATGGTTAAATAAGACTTGACTCACCACACTCTTTGACAGGTTCATCTGATGAGTCCCTGCAGTCTCTCTGTGTGTCACACACCTTCGCCATGCTGATACACTCCCCGCTGCCACATTTGAACTTGGTTGGGCCTTCACATAAATTTTCTGTGGGGGAGAACAGGGGAGTATGGATTTAATTATAATCTAAGGATATGAAACTGCAGTGCAAAGACCTGAGGACTTTTCCATGGGCACTAAGATACAAAATATTAGCTTCAGTATACAAGTGTGTGGCTGAAGAGTCACCTATGTGGCAGCCAATCTCATCACTGAGGTCTCTGCAGTCGGCCTTATTGTCACACTGGAGGCTGCCATGGATACAGGAGCCGTCATTACACTGGAACTCATCTGGACGACAACTAGGACGACCTACAAAGAGATGACAAATGAGTCAAAAAGAGACGGAGAAAGAGAGAGAGTGAGAGGTGACAAACAGTAATGGGAAGAAGAATGAGATGACATAGAATGAGGAGAAAATCATCCCTGACGTGCTTTATTGTGGATCTTGTGTCAATATTGATGATAGTGAGTGTGTGCAGGTGGCCGTGGATGACAACAGGATATTATGTATGCTCAAGCATGAATAAGCTACATCTGTCAGGCTCAGTTTTCTATAAAAAGAACTCGATGAATGCGTCAGAAGATTTATTAGAGGAGAACAGGGATGGAATGGGAAAATGCCCAAAAAAGCCAACTCACTGCAGTTGACCTCGTCCGATCCATCCCCACAGTCCACGCCTTCATCACACTGCCAGCTACTGTGGATACACTCCCCATTTGCACACTGAAACTCGTGGCGCAAGCAGGGCGCCGCCGTCTTGCCTGGCTGCTCTCCGGCACAGGTCTGCGGCCACTCGTCAGACCCGTCGGCACAGTCCTTGTCTCCATCGCAGCGCCACATGGCTGGCACACACACTGAGTTGTTGCACTGGAAGGACCGAGCACTGCATTTGGGTTTGGGGCAGGAAACCTCATCTGAGCCATCCGAGCAGTCGTTGTCATTGTCGCAGATGAAGGTCTTGGATATACACTGGCCATTGGCACAACGAAACTCTCCAGCTTTGCACTCTTTGGCCGCTGTGGTGAGAAGAGAGGAGTTAATGTGATTTATTGTCATCATAACCTTATGTTTGCTTCTAAATACCGGATTTGCATCTAATATCAAGACATCAATATTATTAATTGGCCAGTTTCATTCCAGAGCAATTTTTGGATTTAATTACTTATTGCAACTCCCTTATCTATTCATTTTATTTGAAGTTATTTCTGCTTCAGTACACTTCTAACACATTAAATATATATTTGTTTTGTTTGGTCCATATTATACAATAGATGCTCATAATACAGTCTTCTAGTTTTATGTAAGGTCATATTTATCATATCTATTTCCATCTTTTTGCTTGTGTGACACATCAGTTTCTTTGTGCTGGACAAATACATTTTATCTTATCTTAACTTAAACACTGTACTTGCACAGATAAAGTCAGGGGCTTACATCTTTCCCCGTGTTTAATGAATAGTTTACAATATAAATGGTTTAAACCTCTTTGTATGTGTCTTTGTTTGTTCTGTATATCCAGATTTTATTGCTGTCAGTGATGTTAAAATATCATTCATTGTTACGGATAAGGTGAATAAACTCTATTCGGTTGAAAAACATACTGCAGTTCTTCTCATCAGCCCCGTTGTCGCACTCAGCTTTGCCGTCACAATGCCAGCTTCCCGGAATACACTGGTTCATGGGGGGGCCACAGCTGAATTCTGACTCCAGACAGGTTTTGGTCGCTGAGGACAGAAACAGGACGTATGACTCAAGTGATTTCATACATTAACAGAGAGATAAGGCTTGAGACTGCAGTAGAATATGATGTAAAATTGAATAATCATTAACCTCTGGAAACTACTGTTCAGAGGTATAGCTTTATAAATTTGTTTTTGATTCACTGTTGTAACTGTTGCTGATTATTTTCTTACACCTGGGTCAGCAGGTCAAACTAGAATGTCAAGAGAATGGTTCTTTATTTGAAAACGTGGATTTTATTATTATTATAATTAAATGATATTATTTATCATTTTATTAGTCAATTAACAGAAGACTTTGATATTTTCCATTTTTAAGCAAAACTGCAAAACAATATGCTGGTTCCAGCCTTTCAAATCTCTTTTCGTTGTCATATATGATAGTGAACTGAATATCTTTGTTTTTTGAATGGTTGATGAGTTAGAAACATAATGGTTGTTTTTCATAATTTTTTGACATTTTGCAAGAAAGATTGTTGATTAATCAAGAAAATGATTGTCAGATTAATACACAATGAAAATAATCATTAGTTTGAGTCCATTTCCCATATATTACAGTCACAGGTCCTCAGTGATAAAATAACATACCGCAGGTTGCAGGCAGCTCATCGGTTCCATCACCACAATCGTCCGTTCCATCACAAATCCACCTGCGGGTGATACATCTCCCATTTCCACACTTAAACTGGGTGGAGCTGCATGTAGATGCTGCATCTGTGAATGATTAAAAAAAAGACAGAGTTCATTCAGTGTGACATGAGAACAAACTCACACCTTCATTTACATTCAACATCACAAGATCTCACTTTATCAGCATTTACTGCTCTGTTTACATGTTGTGGTTTGTGAGCACCTTGTAGTAATGTGAGCTTGTGAGCAATAAAAGCAAATAACCCCTGAGGTTAATATTTAACTCATATTTACACACAGGACCAAAAAAAATCAAAGGCCACTGAAATTCAGATAAGTAACAGTGTGAAAACCATGCCTTTTAGTCTTTGCTTAACTCAGAGTAATCACCAAATTAAGATAACAACACTGTGTGGTTCCCTGGCTCATTTTAGAACAAGATATGAATTAAGAGGACATTAATGTAAAGTAATTCGACAGAGAAGGCTCTTCCTTGGCGGGAACAAAAAATAATAGTCCTATTTTTCTTTATTCCCCCATGACACTCATACCGACAACCACAAATCAATATTAAAAATGTTCAAACAGGGAAGTCCATATTTTACTAAACTAAAGATATAAGAGAAAAATAAAAGAGACAATGACTTAAAAAAACACATGTAGATGTGAAAATTATTATGTTATGTTTATTATGTTTTATTATGTACTTTTAATGTTGATCTTTTCTGCAATGCTCGGGGGCTAGCAACCATTAATATGACTGGAATGAAAAGAAAGCAAGTTTAACCAAACCCCACCCCACCTCTGTTACTCACTGGTGTGACACATTTCAGGTATGGGACAGGAAACACACACACACACACCTCTTTACGTCATGCAGGTGGCAAGAGCTTCACTACTCAGTTTGAGTTTGAAGTTGTCCGACCTTAAATTGACCCTGGTTTATTTTGAGCTGTAGGGTCTCGCACCCTGAGACGATCACACCTCAGTGAACCCGCCAGTCAAAGCAAAGAGGACATCAACGTACAGGAATGATGAGGATGTGAAACTAACACAGGCCCTTCACACTCCTGAGCAGGTGTGTGTGTGTCTGTGTGTGTTTGTGTGTCTTCTTCCATCACCTCTGCACTGCCAGTCTCTCCTGTGACCTGGAGGCTAGGGACAGTTCAGACTACCACTTTAAGACAATAGCATGGGAGGAGTTGAACAATCACACCACCAGTTGCTGATTGGTCCCAGAGTGACATTCCTCATAAGAGCATCACCACGGTGACCGGCACACAGAGGCGGAGACTCTAAAGACGAGGAAGTCTGTCAGCTTGAGTGTGATGACAGTTAAAAAAGAGAGAGTGTAGGTCTGGCTGATTGCAACAAAGCGATGAGCTTCAGGAGATTGTAAAATAAGGAGAGGATGATTTCTCAATATTGGGCTTTCCACCAAGAGTTATCTCCCTCCTCCTTTGAAAACGTGAGAACAAAATGGGAAGGTCCTGGGAACATTAAGTCAACTAAATCCCACTGATTTAGGGGGGAAACTTTTGCTAATGTCGAGAAACGCTTCCTGCGTAACCCATGCTTTCAGGGAAACTACGAAACACAGACAAACGGCCCCACACATGCCAGGGAAGCCAGGGCGAGCAGCCAACAGGGGCTCCAGGAATAGAGTTTCCAAAGCACTTTCCAGCTGTTCCTAAAGATATGCTGTGACGAGTTAACAATAAAATTTGAAAGAGTTTCTCTGCAACTCTCACTCATTTTACCTTTTCAAGAATCGTCTATTTGATACACTCAACGGAGAAGGACCGAAAGTAGGTCAAACACTCGCACTTCCTGACCTTCAAACTCCCGACCTCGCCTCTGAGGATGGGAACTATAAACTATACGGATGTTTTCATTTTTTCCACTGCTTTTCTTCCCTACTGCTTCCACATATGGGTCACGAGCCTCACAGGAATACTGTTAAGTATAAGGGGGAGTTTTTGAATTCTTTACAGTCGGTTCTGTGGAGAAAAGTGCAGGTTTAGCTTTGCTATTGAAGAAGATATCTTTAGTCAAGTATTACAAAATCTCAAATGTTTAGATCTACTTCATTTCCTTGGAAACAAGCATAACTAAATAGGTTATTTAATAATCCCATTTAACGCTTCTAAGTGTAATTTAACACATTTTTGGCTGTGGGTGAATGGGGTCACCAAAGACACATTCACACCTACAAACTTGCAATTGTCAGGCACAATTGAGAAAGCCAAGTCCAAAAACAACCACTACTGCATCGTAATTTAAACAGAGGAAGAAGCTATGTGGTACCCATCTTTATAGCCACACACACAAATAAATGGTAAACTGTTTAATCAGTAGAGTGCATCAGTTGCTTCTGCAGAGAAACAGAATCCTTCAGATGCTATTTATACCCACAGTTGAACCCGCCAAATCAGAAAACCATGCAGTCCTAACACTACCATATAAGGTCATTCGAGTACTACATCAAACATACACCAGACTGCTAAGATTCAGTTCAAAATGTATGAAAAGTGATATTTGTTTGAGAGCAGAAACTAGTCGAATGAATGGCAGATAGTCACAAAAGGTTGGACAAGTCGCCATCGCAACACTTGCATGACAACAATCCTCCTTTGTGGCGACATGTGACTTTGTTCACTAACAATGCTCTCCTGTCCTTTTATGGCACACACAGGCAATATACACACCCCACAAACCTTCACAAAGAGGTGTGTTTATTGACTCAACCATACACCCGACCAGCAGTTAATAAATAACTGGGATGATGTGTATCATAGGGACCAACAGCACTGACTTCTTGCTTTGGATCGGGGTTTGTGCTGGTTCTGTAATTACACTGGACTGAGGTCAAAGTGGCTCCAGGGTAATAAATTAATACTGTTGTAATGTGGCCAAATTAAGTTTGTTTCCCACATGCCAAGGACCTATCTAACCATCTTAGTTGAAGACTTTGGGCCTAGACAGTTAGTGCAGATTTAAGACTTGATAAAGAGGTTAACACCCACAGACAAGATAAACTGCTGCACATTTCCTCTGCAGCTTTCACTTGATGCCATCCTATTGAAGGTATATGTAAAGAGGCTACAATGAATTCAAATGTGTGAGTGATGCTGCAGAGATACTGATGGATGAAACTCCAGTGTCTGTCTTTGTGAGACATCACAATCTAAATGTTCAGTCTCCCATGCAGGAAAAAACACAGGTCTTTCTTTCTTTCTTTTTTTGACTCCTCTTTCCAACAGTGCACGGCTATGCCTCATTGCAGGGGTATGCCAAACAGAAAGTGAATACATTAAACAAACCAGAGCCAGACCTTCAAACAAAGAGAGAAAAAGCACATGTGGATATTTCCCTCTAACACACAGCACGCCCACCCACCCACACATAAAGTAGATCTGATGACTGGAAGTGAGCACCAGGAACTGGAAAAAAAAAAACTCAAGTTTTAATCTGAAAAGCTCTTGGGGGAGAGTAGAGATTACTGGAGGATTACTGGAGCAGCTGGCAGAATGGGTCTACAGCCAGGTTAATTCTCAGCACACTGTTGGCCTCAAGGGGCATTAGGTTCACTCCTTCTCCAATTGTGGTTGTTGTCTCAAAATAAATGATTAATTTGTGGCCACAGAGAGGACAATAGGAAGGTTTCTTCCTTCATGTTATTCTTAATTTTCATATAATATGAGCTAAATATTGTCATGCAGCAGTAGTTAGTGCTTGTCTATGAAGTATGAATATTTTTTCTGCATATAAGGTTTCCTCCCCTCTCACCCTCGTTCTTCCTGTAAACCATGTCATAACTTCTGTTTCAAAATGTGCTGTAAGACATAAGGTTTATTGGGGGTTTTTTGGTTTGTTTCAATGTGGAATGTATCAAATATGTAGTATCTTGGTACCTTTGGACCTTTCGATGTACAATATGACACACAAAATGTTCATTAATTCATTTACTCCATATAAGTATAATCCTTAGAGGCTATTTTCTCAGGCTACTGTATGTGTGGTATTACTGTCCAGTGGATAGGTTGACAAGGGGAGGGGGTACAAACACACACACACACACACACACACACACAGGGCCAGCGACAAGAGAAATGCAGCGTTTTCTGCATCACATTGAGCATGCTGCAGGGAGGATGCCAAAACGCTGGTGTTAAAGCCGCACCCTTTATCGCTGACAGCCGCCTGTCTCTACGTTTATTTCCCCTCTCTGAAACTTGAAACCGGCCGGCAACGCGGCGAACATGATTGGCTGTTCGGTGGCATTCTAAGGCGACACGAGACCAATCAAAGCGCGGTGCGTAAATCCCATTCATATATGTCAAAATTGTAAACCACACTGCTGTTATTAACGATTTTATTTAATTATACATTTTCCTTCTTGTGCTTATTACAGCTATTGAATGTACAGGTGGATTTAAAGTCAAATTCAGAATGAACCAAATCTCAAAGCAATTCTCCACTCGTCGTATTCAGCGCAATAGCCTATTGGAAACATTTAAATGTGTAACATACAGAGAGACCAGCAAAACAAATCAATGGCAAAAGTAATTACCATTGATTGCAAGGGAGAAACTATGATACATGGAATAAGCTTGATATTCTTATGTACAGCTACAATAAATCAGCCGCGCCAACTTCGAAACACTGGAGCATCCCTGTGTGGTAGGGAAGGTACTTGCAAGGAAATCTAATTTCTTACCTGCTTGAGGCAAACAATGAATCAGCATCAGCACACAACAACATGTGGACAGTCCGGCAAGTCCCCTCCACGTCCCAAACATGTCCCGTCCTCCTTATTTGTCCTTATTTGACAGCTAAATTGAAAGCCAGTCGGGTATGAGCACAGGTATAGAGGAGAGGGCGAGTTCACCGCAGGATCTGTGCGTAAAAGGCTCTAGTTTAGATGGAGAGGACCGACAGCAGAGCCACGACCCAGCCGTGCGTAAAAGACGAGTGCCAGCCAAATATTATGGGGCCTGAGTCACATCTGACCATTTTCTATGAGGCTGACAGGAGGGCGGTGCTACACCAGTGGTGTGATGTTTAAAATTGGACGTGAGCACCGAAGGGGGAGGAGCCATAATGTTGTTGTATCACTGAGATAGTGTGTGTGTGTGTGTGTGTGTGTGTGTGTGTGTGTGTGTGTGTGTGTGTGTGTGTGTGTGTGTGTGTGTGTGTGTGTGTGTGTCTGTAAGTCGTCTGTCCGTCACCCCTCAACCATCCTTCATCCTTCTTTTCCTCCCTAACCGGTTTGTTTTCCTTTGCGTGTGTGTGTGAGTAAGAGAGAGAATGAATGAAAGGAAGAGGAAACGGGCAGAATTAACAAAAGAAGTTAACATCTGATGACATGGCAACCTCCAGAGGAAGAAACAGTTTTTATATCAATATTTATAGATGAGACAAAAGTTCCCTCAGTCACAGCACAGAGTCAGGATGACTGAAGGGATTTTACTCTGTGAGACCACATGTGAGCATGTGTGCAAAATGTGAGTAAACTACAGGGTGAAGCTTTGTTTCCCTCAGAGACTAGCTGGAGGCAGTTCTTCACTCAGCTGCTGCCAGACTCACACATTTACACAGAGAAACGCTTCACGTATTGTTTCTCACTGAGTTTATTATAATTTTTTTTTTTTTTTTTTTTTTTTTTTTTTTTTTTTTTTTGGTGAGTGGTGGGGAACATTGTTATGGTTTTCTGAAACCATTCGCTCAAATTTAAATTGAATGATTGCACAGCATGTAAAAGATAGTAGACTTTACTTTAAGTCCTGTTCAGCATTGTTAAGTACTTATTAATGTACATTTTAATGCATTTTTAACTCCTCTTATGAAGCCATATTTTATATTTATACACCTGTTTTTAATATCTTCATGATCTGTTTATACATCAGCCTCCACTTATGGGTGCAGACAGGAGGAATTATAGTTGTTGAAAGATTACTCTAAAAAACTCTCAAAATCTGTTCACAACTACATTATAATCGGTTATAGACCAATAAATAAATGTCCATATACTGTTTCGACATGCAAATTCACACTGGGCACTAAGAGATCCCTTCTTTATACGTTTCCAATGTAAGATGAGGGACAAACTCCACATCCAATTCTGTGTAAAAATATATTGCAAAGTTTATTTGCAAGTTAATATGGGGCCAGTCTGAGTGAGACAAATCAAGTGGTTTTCTACCAGAGTTACAGTCATTTTAGTTTAAAATTTCTTCTTTGTCTTATCCCTCCACAGCAACTCAGCATAGAAACAAAAAAGGGAATTTTGTCATAAAACACTAATGAAGCTTCATATTAACCTCACATAAACTTTGGAATACACAAAACAAAACATGAAACAAAAACTGTGGCTTTTGTCCCCCATCACTCACATTTAACGTGCATTAGAGAGAGATCTTTCAATGGCCAGTATGAACAGGTTTAAGGGTTACAGCAAGCAAAAACTGGACATGTGGGTAAAAAATGTGAACCTACCCCTTAGAAAAAAAAGTCAAATTCAACACATAAATGTAGGCATGTTTAGGTAAGGATCACCCTTTCATTGTAGATAAAAAACCTGTTAAAAGCTCAGCGGGTGTTTTCACTGAAATGAGAGACAGAAGGATCTACTGATACTGCGTCTGAACTGATAGTGAAAAGTCAGTATGTTGTTTTAGCTTGATACGTGAGTATCAAACTAGGCATGTCCAAATGTAAAACTGTAGGTTTATCTCTCTGCATTCTGTTCCTCTTTGAAAGCAAACAAAGCATTTGCAAAACAAAATAATGCCATTGTAAGTGATGCAAAATGAGTCTATGAAATGTGATAACCCTGACTGCAGTTCTAGTAGAACTTCAGCTCACAGGAACCATTGTGATTTACTTGCAGGCAGCTGCAGTACAGTTCAAGATTATTCATCTTTTCCCTCTAGGTGATGTTCACTGGGGAAGGTGCTACACATCACTCTCTTCTTATGCCTCCCTTTATTTATAATTCCCAAAAGATATAAAGAATCCAGATCTGAACTGTCTTATCTTAGAAAAGTGATTCAGAGTTGTTTCTGACCCCCCCCCACACACACACACACACACACACACATACACATGCAGAATGAAACTGTTCTTTGTGCATCATCATGAAAACAATCAGACTGTTTCACATGCAGAGTTCACTTTGTCTCACCATGAAAATACTATGTGTTGTGACATCACTGTGAGGTAGAGACAGACATGGCCATGATAACATTTATGGGGTGAAACAGACCGAGGGGGGGTACTGTCAATGTGTCCAGTCTGAACCAAGAGGTTGCAGGGTTGGAAACCAGTAAGTTTTTAAAATTTAGGATGAATACTCTTGGCACAGTCTGAATCTATAATCTATTGACTAAACTCTTAAAGAGAAACATCTGTCCCTTCAAATAGATAGTTTGCAAACCACAAATAAAATGACTGGATAATAACTTGTAGTACTGTCTGTGTGTGTGTGTGTGTGTGTGTGTGTGTGTGTGTGTGTGTGTGTATACAGAGAGAGTGAGGACCTCGGCTAGGGAACGAGCTGTGGGAGGTATTCCTGGAATGTCGAAATAGCGGCTGGATTACATATTTTGCTACACCCACCATTACTACACACACAGTTAGTGCACACACACACACACACCCACACACACACACACACACACACACACACAGAGGCCTGCTGCTGCGTGCACGTGTGTGGGCAAAGCGCAGTACATTTCTATCTACACCTTTCACATAATTTCGTTAAACATCAACTTCACTGAAGAAGACAGCGACAAGTGAATCATATGTGACTCATTCAGATCTTCTCCTCTGTGCTGCCAAAATGTTGTCCCATTTTTATTACATTGTATTCTAGATCAAATACATGAGACCTGTGTAACTTCAAAGTTGATAAATCTAACATTTTTAGATGCCTGAATTCCCTCAAATTGACACTCATAAGAGGAGACCATACGTCGTTTTCACAGCAGACATTTTGACATGTTATCGTAAGAAAAGCAAAGGTGTCACTAATAATATTAAACTGGTTCTGTGCTATTCGGGTGTCTCAATAAACCATGACAGTGTGACAGTGAGACGGCACATACGCAATACCACGCCTCTGAAGCTGAAGCGGCTAAATGTAAGTCAGTCATCATTCAATTTATCACTTATACCCATGCTTTTCCTACTGTGACATGTCTTCAGTGAAAAAGGCTTGCTCCAATATCTTTAACCAAGTTTAACTGCTAAGTTTATAACATTTTTTTTCCAGTTCTGCAAGAGGAGTTGACAGTCATGGAGATACATGGATCTCATCTGACAGCAGGAATGTGCCTTTTTTACCACTTTGGAGATGAATCCAGTTTTTTGAACTAAATGCAAAACACACATGGATGAAAACAAAGAGTAGTTTCAACTTATCATTCTGTCCTGTTAACCAGCAGCTTTCTGAAGTCCAGCTAACATATTCCAACATGTCTGACTGCTCCTATCTACAGTGTCAGTCAATATGCGTGTGCATTGTCTTTGCTCTGACCTAGCACTGGTTGGCAGCCTGACAATCAGACTGAATTACCATTTTGTTATCATTCATAATTACTTCTTATTTGAATTTCTGAAAAAAAATATGGGCAATGATTCAGAGATTAGTTTTTCAAATATTCCTCACTGAGAGCAGCTGAATCAACAGTGCACATGACACAGAGAATTATATGAGACTCTTGAGTTGCTATCATACATTTGACATTACCACTCATCCCTATATCAAACACAGTGTCAGTGAGAAATACAATATAATGTGTATATAATGAATATACACTGACTGTACACTACTTTATCTAATCCTGACTGTGTGCACAGTGTGTGGGTATGTTTTCTGTCAGGGCCAACAGATTTGATTAGCCCACCCACACACACACACACACACACACACACACACACACACACACACACACACACACACACACACACACACACACACCACACACACACACACACACACACACACACACACATTTTTACTTGAGTCATGTTTGAGGATATTACATAGACTAGCATTCATTTCCTGGAGAACACCCTAACCCGAACTGCTTCTTGCCTAACCTTAACCATTGACCCCCCCAGCTCAACTCAACAGTCATTCAGAACTTTTTATGCCTCTAAAACGTTATTGTACAAAGTTTGGGTTGCATACCTAAGATTGTTGTCTAACAGTTTCTGAACACTTTTGTATCTTTCTGTAAAAAAAAAAAAGGTTTTCCTCCAGTCGGCTCTCCTGCCTACAAATACAAATGTAACTTGAAGGAAGTTCCTCTATTCATTTAAAGCTCTAATCTGAGAATTTATAGCTGAAATGCAGAAGTATAAAGGTCATCATGAAGTTAGTAAACTGAACTCGGTCCATGCGCTTGTTTGAAGAACGAAATTGAATTTACATTCAAAGTCACCAGAGAGGAAAAAAAACAATGACCCCATACACCCATACTGACAAATGCCCAAAAAGAATGGTTATTCATGTAATCAGCGGAGCTCAGCATGTTGTATGTGTGTATGTGAAGTGTGCATACTGTGTATGCTCTGGTGTGGGAACAGTGGAGCCCCTTTTTTCTACTCCTAAGTAGTTTTGGTAAAAGCCTGCGAGTCTGCTGCAGTTGAAGTGTACGGTTTTGCTCAGGAGTTGCAGCCCTGCCCCTCCCCCTCCTCCGGCAGATGCTAACAGCTGGCTTTGAGTTGCTGAAGCAATCTAGGGGTTCCTAGAAATCAGGAAACCAAGTCGTCCCCCCCCCCCCCCCCCCCCCCCCCCCCCCCCCCCCCCCCCCCCCCCCCCCCCCCCCCCCCCCTTTACTCTGCAAGGAGCAAACACTTCTACCTCCAACACAGGCCTCACTGTTGAGGTTCTGTTTAAAACCAGACACATCTCGACAGTTACTGCCTCCAAACGCACACTGTACATTCAACATATTTCTCTCTGTGCCAACCATCTTACAAGATAAACATAAATACGAAGGGGTATACCAAGATTGTTTATATCATCTGGATAAAGAGCTTGTGTGTTTTCATTTATTTGCATGACCTTACCTGGGGAATTACTACCCTGATTTTATGTTGATGTTGATGAAGAAATGAGGTCAAGTTGGGTTAAAGTAATAACTTAATACTCCATTAGATGCATGATTTTACTCTGAAGTGTTGTAACTTTTTGTTTATAAAAGCTTTGGAGGAAAAGTTTAATGGGACGTTTTGAGTTAAACAGTATTAGCACTGAATATTTTGGAGGTTTAAAAATCCTGGTTCAACAGAGACCAATGTGATGATTTAGATAAAAAACTAAATGTTTTGTATTTGCATGAGATCTCCTCTTAGTGGTCAGACAGAGGCATTACACCCCTCAGCATTAATGGACAAAGTTTGAGCTGTTTGTTGGGTTTATTTGAGCTCAATATTTAAAACCCAGTCAAATAAAAGGTTTTTACTGTCCCCAAAAGATTCAGATTGAATCTGCCGAGAGTAAAGTGCATGTCACGGCAGTGGTTTTAGTAGACAAAACCCAAAACCCTCTGATACACAGTAACTGGTTTGGATTCTTTCTGTTAGCTCCAGCTGTTAAGAACACAACTAATACATCCAAATTCGTTTTGTCCAATTAACTGTTCATTACACATAAATATTTGGTTTACTATCATATCAGATTAGATTAGTTTATAACATCTATTTATCAGGCGCCTTCTACAAAAAGCAAATCTTCACTTTTTGGCAGCTGTTTGTTTTTGTGCTTGAAAATAGTGACTCAAAGTATAAATTATCTGCAGCTATCTGCTAACTATCTCATTATCTAACAGCAGCAACATTTTGTTGTTTGATTAATTGATTAATCTAATATTTTATTTAAGCTCCACATCGCACAAACGACAAGATTCACTTTTACTGTGGTTTATTGTTACGTTTCAAGTTCCAGCGATAATGACACAACACAACAGACAGATCTTAATAACTTAGTGGCGAAAACATTGTTGCTTTGGTTATGTGTTCTTCATTCTAGTAACCTAGCATAATGAGAAAAGTACAGTACTGAACTCGCGAGCTGTATACACGTGCATGGACATTATATTCTAGAAAAAACTCTATACAGCGTATCCAACACCATACAGCCATCAGGCATTCACAAGCAGAGAAGAGCCACTGTCCCTCTGGTCCTTTGTCTTGAAATCAAAAACATAAAAAGTGCCAAAAGTACATCAAATAGTTCTGAAATCCTAAAATCACCACACAATAACTGAAGGAGAAGCAATTAAAATTACAGTACTCATTGATGAAATACAACCTCATGATTCTTTAAGTCTACAATCAACAGTTATAAGTGCTTATACTGGAAGTGTAACAGGTAAGCAGCAGCGAGGTGGAGTAGTTTGTTTTTATACTGTTGTACCATATATACAATACTGGAGAGCAACCTGGACTCAACTCCATTAAACCTCAGTCAAATTACTGTGTTGCTAAAGAGCTTCTGAGAAGTCTGGAAACCGCCCCGCGCCCACAGCGGGCTTGATTTCCAACTCAAACAGTGAGCCCCGGTCACTAATATGTGATGTGCACACACCTCAGTAATCACAGTGGCTCCAAAGCGGCTGTTACGACACGTCACAGTGAAGCAGAGGTGAAGCAGTAGGTTTGTTTACATCCAGAAGTAATGTAGGGTAAGGTGTTAGCTTCAAGCTGGGTAGAAAGAAAAACAACAAAAAAAAAACCCAGCTCTGTCTGAAAATATTTTCTGTTTATATTCAATGTTGTTTACTTCACTTCCTGGTTCCCAACAGTTCTAACTCTTCAGGTTAGCTAGGAACTAGTTTTTAGTACAGTTTGTCCAAACAAAATGAGAAAACCTGGATAATTCTGGGCTTGTTTATCAACAACACAGTTATGTCAGAGTTTAACTAATTGAAGCTTTATTCTTCTTAAAGCTTGTTTGGGTTAGTAACACTTAATCTTAACTCGCTTATTTAGCATTTATAAACAATATATAAACATTTATTAAATGTTTTATAATAGACTATAATGCAGTTATAAGCAGAAGTGTTTATTTATGTATTTGTCAACAACTATAACACCTCCTGTATGCACTCATAAGTGGAGGTTGGTTTATAAATCGATACTTAATATGATATAAAATATGTTTTCATAGTATAAGTTATAATTTTCTGACAAATACTGTACATGAATGAACACTTGAAAATGTCCTTACAGCTGCGTGCAACTACATAATAATGTGTTATAAACCCTTTATTAAATGTTTGTATACAGCTTACAAATGCTAAATCGGGGATAGAGTATTACCAATGTAATTGCTGCAGTTAGATTCAGAAATATGCAGCTGCTCATGGCTTCAGGGCATTTGCAGTCTGTTTTCTCAGTTGAGGTGAGGAAGGCTCCCAGTAAGTAAAGGCTGATTATAAAAAATTTAATAGCACAATTATCTTGGTTTAAATTCCTTCATTGAATTATATCATTGAGAAAAATATTGAAATAGGATTAAAAAATATCCTCAAATGGCATTAAAACATACCAAAGTGACAAAGATAACCTCACTGCACAGTGTCTGGTAGCTGTGTCTGTAAGTCTGTAGTGATTCTGCTTCAGGTGCCACACCTTTAGCATGTTTTACTAGAACTAGCAGCTTCTTAAAAAGAGAAGTATGTGGGAAAAATTCTGCTGTGTGCAGTCCAGTGTGTAACATGTTTGCTCTTGATTATCACAATATAGTGTTATATTGATTATTGTTGCATCCCTAACTGCTGGATTTTTATGTTGATCAGTTTTCTTTTTCTAAGCCACTGTCTTTACACATTTAAACCGGCTCATTCAAGTAGTGCTTACATACTGAGTAAAACTTGTACACAATGATACAAAGCTCATTTGATTTCTTGTTGTTAAGACTTCCTTCAACTAAGCAACAGCAGAGAAAAAGAATCAATTTAATGCAGTGATGTGCATAGTCTAATTAATTTGTGTATTTTATCATGTATGATTATGATATTGTACAGTTTCCATGTGACATTGTAGTATTGCAAACCTTCTATTTTTGTCCTTTGACATTTGACTGAGGATAGATGGAGCTGACAGAGGCATGTTTTATTTACTGTATATGTGGTGGAATATCCCTTTATGCCCCCTTTTCTTCCATGTCACAGTACAGTTCAGGACTCTTCATCAGTGGCACTGGGGGAGCGCTCCTGGAAAAGAGCAAACAGATAAATGTCTAGGAAATGAAAAATTCCTAAATCTACACTAAAAACTAGTCGCTTGTTTCTCATGGCTTAAATTTTCACCAAGTTGAAAAGCTGAAATCTGTTGAGAGGTTTTCCTACTAACTACAAAACAGTCAAACAAAGAGAAGAAAGAAAGAAATTTTCCCATCTGGGATCGTAAAGGATGAAGAGAAAACATGATTTTGATTGATTCTACATTTTGAAATTCTACAGGGCTACGCAATACAAAGACGACACAGACCACACACTTTTTGTTCAGAAATTGCTGCACGTTTGAAAATAAAAACAACCTCACGTTGTGTCAATCACGTTTGCACACAGACCCTGAAACCTTCGTCCATCATTAAAGCTTTTGGAACAGGTTCGAATTCCTGCCTTTTTGTCACATGTGTGAGAAGCCTTAAGAGAGTTGTTTTGACCACTCAGAGCCACCGTACATACAAACATCTGATAATCTGATTCACTTCGTCTCCCAGAACAAAGCACTTTACGACAAACAATCAAACTGCTCGTTAGGCAGCCAAACGAAAGATATTAATTGTTAGAACATTTTAGAACCAATTTTTTTTCTTTTTCTACTTTCAAGAGGTGAGAGAAGCACAAACTCATCCTCACTGCTTGAAGAGTCCATTTTGTCTTGCATTGTGAATTTTTTGTAACAAATAGAATAATAAAACGTATCAGACTCAGCGTGCAGCGTTTCTGTGTGTAACAATTCCTATCGGATAATGGATAAAAAAAATGCATACAAAAAATACAGACTTGGTTTGCAACGGCCATGAATCAAGAATGGAAAAGATGCTTCACGTTCACGTTGCCAAGGTCGATAAACATTGTTCATCGCCATTCCCCGATTTCATCCTAATTTTAACACCGCAGTCTAGTCTGAACGCTAAACTACTGCAAAGTTAGCACTTGCAAAATGACCTTATGGTCCAAATATACAGTCCTAATTCCTTCAAGAAACACTGCAACAACAACAACAATACAAAGTGTGTGTGCTTCTGCATGACTTCTCCTTTTATTTGACTTATCAGTTCCATCCCAATTTCCACTGTAATCACAAGTGATTTTTACAAGTTTAGACCCAGACACACAAAGACACACGCAGACGGCATGATCTACCTCTTCTTGCTCATCCTCAGAGTCGTCATCACTGACAACAGGTTTGGCTCTGGTGCGTCCTGTTCGTCTGCTGCGTCCCTTCCCTCGATCTCCACCTTTATCCTTCCTGCCCAGACGGATCTTCACTTTCACTGAGCGAGCTGGAGACAGACACAAAACACACACACACAACATGGTACAGTATGAATAAAAGTCGCTGACAAAGCAAAACACTTACTAACTCAAAGATAATTTAATGATAACAAACTAAACGCTCTTACATTCTGACTCTGATCCTTCCTCCTGCTCCTCCTCCTCTTCTTCACTATCCTCTCCCTCACTCTCCTCCTCCTTCTCAATCTTCTGCCTCAAACTGGTGAACACCGACTGGAGCACGATGGAGTCTTCGTATATCTGCTCCCATAAGAGAAACATGGTAGAAAACAGCTGCTTATTATCATCAACGTCTACATACAGGTTACAGAGACAGAAACAAACAGTCCCCAGTGTCCGCACGTAATGTATCATCACTAACATCTTAGAGAAAGGGGGAGACTGAAACATCATATTTACAGGAACCTGCCTGGCAAATCAGCAGCAAGATGCTTAATTTCTCCAGGTTTAAAATCAGTTATGGCTATTAAAAACTAAATACTAAATACTGATCTTTATTTTTATTTATTTACTTTTATTTTCAGGGCAATTGGTGTAAATTAACAACAATACAATCAAAAAATGTACAAATCCCACTAAATTCCATCAATCAGACTTTTGACATTTTATTATAATCCACCGACCTTCCCAGTTTCCTAAATATATAACCAGTAATGTGTGAAATATAAAAACAAGACAGACAGACCTGAATTTTTATTTCGGTCACCGGTGGAAACCGAACACACACCCAGTAAGAGGTTTATATACAGCTCTAACAGGAAGACAATAGAGACCAAGTCAGCAGGTGTTTTTCTGTGTTCATGCAGCAGGTCCATCTCACCAGTGATCCCTCCAGGTTGAAGGTCTGAGCGTTTTGGAAGAGCAGCATGACGTCTCTCTCCAAGTCACCCAGACTGCGGTAGCGATGACTTCGAATCCTCTCCTAGAATTGGAAAGGAGTGATAGTCACTTGGTATATAATCAAACAAAATATATATTTGTTTTATTTGTGCTTTACTTTGCTGAACCAGTGACCAGTTGTTCCCAGCTGGAATGATCTTTTCTGGTCTTACCTTGATCTTCCTGAAGTCCACAGGCTTGCGGATCAGCTCGTAGTACTCTGGCAGCTCTTTTCGAGACGGCAGCTGGATGAACACCTCGCTCAGCTGACGCCCACTGGCGCTGCAGGAGATGGATGTCATCAGGATGAGCAAAAACACATCATTCACAAACATCTGAATGTGCTCAATCGTGATCCATCTAAACAAATTTATCCATGCTAATTTATTCCATTTAAACATGGCTCAGAGATAACTTGTGGCTCTGACTGTCATTTTGGAACAGTTTCTTAAAATCAGGTCTATGAATAAAACCTCCTAAACATTAACTTTTAGCTTCAGGCCCCGTCTGTACTGTTCATCACTGTTCACCAAACTTGGAGATTTATTTTTTGCAAAACCCCACAAATGCATTAGTTAGTTTATTTGTTTATTATACTTTTAGAGATGCCTTTTGTATCTGCAGCAATTGTCAGACAAGTGTATTAACAACAAAAGACATGATAATTCTGACAAGCCTGCCGTGCATCGCCATAAGTCAGATGAAACAGGCAGGTTCTTCCTACTGTTTGTTCGCTGAACAGGCTAATGTTAACTCCGTTTACACTAAACTCAGAAAATGTAACTGTGAAATTGGATATAGCATAGTAGTATTATTATTTTATTTTACAGTGCAAACTGTGCTGTGCTTATGCTCTTGTGAAAATGGATGTTTAGTGACTGATTAACAACTTGTATACTCATGTAGTGCTATTTGTTTCCATCAGCACTGTAGGTTTAAGGTGGTATAGCAGTAATGAAAATGTTTAATTCACATACAAGATAATATGGTTTTGAAACTCTGAGGTTTTGGTGATTACAGAACAGGTGGTTGTTTTTTTGGGAAACTGACGAATTGTTGTAAGAAATAATTGTGTAAGCAACTGTGAAAACTGCATGATGCATTAGGTAATCCGTGACTTATCTCACTTTCTATTAATGTCCCTTTCACCTCCTTCTCTTTTGACCTCAGGTTGGCCAGAACATTTTCACAAAAAAATTATGTAACACCTGATTTGCCATGATTTGTGTTTTATTTATATTGTTTTATCCCTTGTTTGTACATATTTTATTGCTGTCAGATCTTTTTACAGTTGATTTGAGTTGTTTTTTTGTTTTTTTATTATTATTCTACACTTTTTATGATGTTCACTTTTTTCTTTTATCTGGTTTTACTTTTCTTTCAAAACACATAAAAGTGCTATATAAATAAAGTTGTTATTATTATTATTGTTATTGCCTGACACACGGTACAGTCCAGTGTTGAATGGTTGCCATGGTATGGGTCAGTAAAATATTGCTGCACCTTTAATTTAATATCAGGCAATATATACAATGTGCATATATAATGTGTTTTGCTCAAAGAGCACTTCATATGTGTCTCAGACTGCAGCCAAAGCTTTCTGCTACCTGTCTTTGTATTTGATGACAGCGTCCACAATCTTCTTCATCTTCTTTGTGAGGGCAGGAGGATTTGGGGAAAGTTTCTCCACAGGTGGTCGTCCCCTCTTCCTCTGCCTCTTCCCATCGTCATCTTTGTCCCCTCGTCCTCGTCCCCCGGAGGAAGAGGAGGGACCAGGTAGATCCAGGTCCCGGTCCCTCTTCCTCTTGCGGGTCGTCTTTTTGTGACGTACCTCTTCCTCCATCTCCTCCAGTGTTCCCTCCTCTATCGCCTGCTCGAGGTAAAAATAACAAATAACAAACATTTTACTACGCAAAGCAAGGAAGTTTTTGCTTGTATTTTAAATTCCCTCCGCCAATTGCCCATATGGGCTAATAACCTTGAGCCACTGCTTCTCAGTCAGTGAGTCGCTGTAGTCCACCTCCTTTCGCTGCCGAGAACCTCGTCCGAACATTTTCTCCTCCTCCTCCTCGCAGGTCAGCCGCTCAACCTCTGCGTCGTCCTTCATGATCCAAGTGGGCAGCTCATCCTCCTCCATCAGACGAGGTTTTCGCCGCGGGTTACGGGCCTCTTCTCGCCGCCTGTCCAGGTCCATACGCTGGAGGAGGGAGAGGAAGAAAAAGGAGGAAAGAAACAAAGATGCAGAGAGAAGATTTCATATCTCATGTCATATATTGTCTTCAAAACTAAAAAATTTTACCATGAACTGGTCGAACTCCTCCTCGCTCCTGGCGATCATCTGGTTGACCGTCTCATCATCTGGCACCTCATCCTCTTCCTGAATACAGCAGACACACATTGGCAAGCAGAGCATAAGAAAGCACACCCTTTAAAATTGTGTGTTGCTGGTGCACGCACACACATTCATGCGTAGACACACTTCTTGACCCCAGACCTCGTCTTGCTCCTCGTGCTCCAGGATGGCTTGCAGGAATGCCCTGCGCTCATGGCTAGAAGACTTCTGATCAAACATGCCAGCCTGGATGACCTTTTGGTCCACATTGAGTTTGTACTTGGCAGCGGCAAGGATTTTCTCCTCTACACTGTTGACTGTGCAGAGACGCAACACTCGCACCTCATTTTGTTGACCAATACGGTGGGCTCTGTCCTGAGCCTGCAGGTCCTGGACACACAAATGGGAAGGAGAGAGAGAATTAGTATAGGTTCAAAGTTTACTCTGAGAAAGCGTTAGAGCAGTGGCACTTAACTTCTAAATCCACCACTGTATGAAAAGGACTTCACTTCTTCTTCTATGTTCCGACAGGCTGAAAATATGGTCATCACATGCCATTGAGAGAAAGGGTATAATCTAAAAAAATCCAACAAGAAACTTCATCTCTGGAAAAATGGAGAGCAAAAGCTACAAGTCTCTGCTCTGTGAATTCAATTTTACTGTTAGAAATCTCCAAAACACCCTGATGTTTACATTCTGAGAAACATGCGGGGGACTCAACAGAGCTGCTAGAGACTGAAAATCTGCCTCCACAGGGCTGATACTGATCTGCAGGGTACTGTATTACGTTTCAGAGACAACATTACAGATTTAGAGAACTGTGTATTTCAGATTTTAAACAAATTATGTTTTTCTTTTAAACATAATAAATGAAATCAGTGAGTTTGGTGATTTACTGTCATGTCTACATTGCGGAGGTTAGAGAGAAGCAGTAAATTAATGTTATTTTCCCCCCAGAACTGTGTAATAATTAATGTCAGACTCATGCTTTGAGAATGAATAACATCCACATTCATGCAGACTGCCTGTGGCTGCTGACCTATGAAAAACCCCAAAATCATACACTGTATAATCCTCTGAGACATGAAATTTGTCTTGGTATAATAAACTGGAAGAAGTTTCCCACTATTCTCTTGTTGAACTCAAACCAAGTGACTGCTGGTAATCAATCATTGTATTGTCTTGTCCTTAACTCTGGTTTCTGAATGTGAGGCCTGTGGCCGTGTTCGTGTCTACTGTTATTTGTATGATAAGTGTCCAGCAGAAAATTAGCCTCCAGCTGCTGAATTTTGAAGCAACTCCAAGGTGATCACTTGCTGTTTTTAAATAGTGCCTTTCGTAAATGAAAATACATGTGCATCTCACCTGATGTGGGTTCCAGTCAGAGTCAAAGATGACCACGGTGTCAGCAGACTGCAGGTTGAGGCCGAGACCTCCAGCTCTTGTGCTCAGGAGGAAGATGAAGTACTCCGACTCTGGATCATTGAACGTCTTTAGTAACATTCCTCTGTCTTCAGCCTTTGTGGTGCCTGAGATGTAAAGGAGGTGCGAAATGAGAAGGAAAAACAGATGGACGACATTAAGGAAGGAACAAAGCAAATGGAATGAAGGCAATAGGATTCAAGGGAAATGAACAAAGTACAGTGAGAAAAATGGACCAACTGCAGCACAAAACTGCTCGACGACAGCAAGACACACAGAAATAAACACTCATATAAACTGTCTCACCATCCAGACGCAGATACTTGAAGTTGCGGTATGCAAAGTAGTCCTCCATTATGGTCATGAGTGAGGTCATCTGACAGAAGAGCAGCACTTTGTGGTTTGTAGCTCTCAGTTTGGGCAGGATACGATCCAACACTTCAAACTTTCCTGATGCCCGATAAAGATCAGGCCTGATGGAAACGAGGAAAGATAGGATTACAAGTTGCGTATCTTGGTGTGTACTTCAACCTGAATATACACAAACCCATGGGGACCTGTGTATGGGTTAGGGTTGGGCATTTAGTTGTGATGTTTGTGTATCTGTGTGCGATCTTAGCGCTCACCCCTGGACTATCCCACCAGAGAATCCTAAATGTTCAGAGAAGGATTCCTGCAAAAACCGTCAAAAATATATTCTTTTCACATACACACAGTTAAACACTTCAGTTTAATTGTGGCTGTATCTTGAAGCTCATATTGTCAAGTCTCCTGTAGAATCATAAGTCAACCTTATGAGAAATGAGAAAAAAAAAAGATTTTTAGATTTGGAGTCTATGTACTTTTTACATTTTACACTTCCTAATATCCTGACAAATCTTGTGTTCAAAGTCTTTCAAATAAGGTGAAACAAATAACCGGAGACAAAATGTTTCTCAGTGGTACCTCTATCTGCTGGAACATGTAAGGGTGGTTACAGATCTTCCTCAGCTGCATGATGGTGTTCATCAGTGTCTTCGTGCCTCCTTTACCCTGGTAAACACAACAAGATAAAATGTGTTTTTCAGTCAACTTTTATTTATGAAGAGTCATCCAAGGACAATTATCAATGCTCTCTTTTTAAGCAGACTTCAATAAAAGCAATACGTATCTAAAAAATAATCAAATGTGACAGCCAATTACACGAGGCTCCAAAGAAGCTCTTAGAGCCAAGGACCTAAGCCTAAGACTTGAGCATCAGCAAAAAAAAACACATCTTGTGTTTCATTTTCATTTTTGTTCATTTCATCTAAATGCAGCAAAAGCTCTTGTGCTGAGATCAGTTTTAACATTTTGTAGGGCAGCTTTTTCTCCTGTGCTGTAAATGTTATGTGAGTCCATATATACAGTATACGGACACAAGTTTTTCAAAAAGGTGCTTTATGAATATGAAATGAACAGTACAGGTTCCTCTAACCTTCTGTAGAAGGTCAAACCTGCACTCTGGTACAGATCACAGTATGTGTTCTGGACCTGTCACTTGTTATAAGCCTCAAAGCACTAATGTATAAATCATCTAATACCACATATGATTCTGTCCTATTTTTTTTTTTTTAGATGGTGTTAAGTTATAATGATGCCAAAAGCTAAAACCCACAGTCACAGTGTTTATGCCCTCACCTTCTTGTCTTTCTCTGATCCATCAGTCAGAAGAACCCCCTTGGCCTGCATGTGTCTGTACAACACCCTCTGAAGAGATGACATGTCACACTTGATCACATATTCCACCTGAAGGAGAGAAGAGACAAAAACAATTATTGAAAGAAACTGAGAACAAAGGACGTATGAGGTTGGTCACAGACACGACATATCTCTCATCAAATTAACCAGTTTTAGAAATATTACAGCATAAAATAATGCTAGACAACTCCAGAGGACTTGTTTATCATCCGTTAAGAGATCACAGAGTCTCTGCGTGTGTGCATATGTTTATGTTTGTCTATCTGCTGTGTGTGCTGAAAGAGGTGAGCCATGCCTTCTCTGGAAGCTGTGCTTCCACTTCCTTCTTTAATCTGCGTAACAGGAAGGGGCGGAGCACTTTGTGGAGACGACGGATGATCAAGATGGTCTCCTCTTCATTAAGATCCACCTGGAGAGAAAAAGAATTTGGCATCTCTCAAACACTAAGAAACAAATCACACTAGCGGACTGCGTTGCTAAACGGTGGTGTAGCTTTGACTGAGTCCTGCGCACTTTCTCTCCAGTCATGGCGAACGGAGCGTTGAACCACTGCTCAAAGGTGCTGCAACTCTTGAAGATAGTAGGCAGGAGGAAGTTGAGCAGCGCCCAGAGCTCAGGCAGCTTGTTCTGCAACGGTGTCCCCGTCAGGAGGACTCGCCGTGGGGCAAGGTAGTGTGTGTTCAAGACCTGGGTCAGCTTACAGTGGTGGTTCTTCATACGGTGGCCCTCATCAACGATCATGTACTTCCAACGGATCTGATGGAAGTGACACGAGGAGAAGAGAAAACACAAGAGAAGAGAAGCACACGTGGATAAACCTATTACTCTGATGCCTTACTGCTTCTGCCCACCCAAACAAAACAGAATGTGCTCAAACGGAGGATTTCTTGTCAGGTTTGTCCTCATGCCCAACACTGGCTCAGCCCCAAGCCGCAGCCTTGAGCCAGCACGTGGAGAAACTCTTGCCTGAACTACAATACCCACCTGGCAGAACAGTCAGGAAGCCTATATGACTACATGAGTGCATAGCAGCATGATGGCCACAGAGGACAGTGGAAGATGGTTTACAGGCGGTGTCAGTATGTTGCAGGACCTAGGAGAGAGCACTGAGACGGAGCACAGAGGGCGGTCAGATTGGCCAGACTCAAACACTTTTAGAGCACTTTGGGGATTTAGGTAGCGGGAGACGATACACAAACAAAGAAACTTCAAGCAAAATCAAATAATTAGCAAGCAAAAGCAACAGCATCTTGTTGCAGGGATGTATACACGTGTAGAAGGAAAGAATTACACTACGTTGCTGTAATGTGTTTGTGAATATCCTTCTGTTTGTGCACCCCATCTCACCTTGGCCAGTACTTGTTTATCCTTGATGATGTACTCGTAGGTGGTGAGTAAAACATTAAATTTTCCACTACGTAGTTGGGGAACGAAGGCTCTTCTGGCAGCAGGAGACCCCTAAAAGGCCAAAATAAATAAATAATGGAAGTGTAGAAACACACATCCTCATATTCTGTGCTTAGGAAGTAAGAACCATACAATTTTGGTGGTGTTGCTGCAAAAACTAACCTTGTAGGACACTTTGACGACTGTCGGTGCCCATTTGTCAAACTCATACACCCAGTTAGAAAGAGTTCTGCCAATGAGAGATAGCTCAGTCGTCATTCAGCAGTTAGTTCTTGGTTTCTAAGGCCCTGTTCACACCTGGCATTAACATGGGTTTTCGGGTTCCCTGATCACAAGTGTACAGCACAGAGCACATCGGCATCGGTTCACACCTGGCATTAGAATACGGCTCCACATACATCTCGAGTGACCACTTCTGATTGGATCTCACTTCCCCGCTCCCCCGCTTCCCCCACGCAAATTAGCTCATATGTGTTGTTGTTTTAAGCCAGTCCAACTATGACAGATGGGTCCGTTGTCAATGTGTTTGTGCGAGAGAAGGAGAGAGGGGGAGAGAGAGAGAGAGAGAGTGGGGCAAGGAGGGGTTGAGCAAATCAATGCGCTGTGCACAGCTCTACAATAAAATAAGATTTTAGCCATTTGAAATGGTAAAATATTTTCAGTTCATTATGAAACTGTGGCAGGACTAATTAAACTGTGGCAGAGGACATCAGTCCTTCACACTTCACACTTCACGTGTGCGTTCACACTGCTAAAAGAATGTGGCCCAGACCACTTCTGAAAGTGATCAGATCTCAAATGCGTCCTCAATGCCTCTTGGGTGCATTCACACCAGTACGGAGCTGTTCATTTGTGATTCAATCACCCAAGACACATGTTAACACCAGGTCTGAACAGGGCTTAAGTGACGTTATGATGAAGAGCAAAAAAGACAATATATATTCTGCAAATCAAGAGTTTTAGCTCACGAAAGGGGTACAATGATGAGGTAGGGTCCATTGAGACGTTTGTGCTCCATGAGGTACGTGATGAGGGCGATAGTCTGGATGGTTTTTCCCAGACCCATCTCGTCCGCCAGGATCCCATTCAGGTTGTTGTTGTAGAGGGAAACAAGCCACTCCAGCCCTTTAATCTGACAGGGAAATTCATGTGAGGGAGGAAATCTGTCAAAGATGACAAGTATTTCCTGCAGCTGATCTCCTGCGTCAGGGTCATAGTGTTCAAACATTTCTTTGTGCATGGCAAGGTGGAAAAGATCATAATAATTGCTATTATGATATTTTCATACATACATAATTGATCTGATTTTTTACCTGATACTGTTTGAGTTGTCCATTTATTAACAAACTGGACTGTTTCTCCACTTTCTCTGTGACAGCATGAGCCACTGAGTAATAAGACTGGAGCCCTCGAGCGAAGGCTGCACCGCTGTACTCGTCATCCACATCCTGCTTTGCATTTCTGCAGAGGAAACACAAAGTGTTTTATTCAATCATGGCATTAAGCCATTTGTAATTTTTAGTCTTTTGTAATAACACGAGCACATGCATTTTTGTTTGGGAGTTCTTGAAATAACAAATGATACTAAATTGTGGTGTAGAACACCATTTATGCTCTCACTCGATGATGTGTCGGACGTCCACCTCTGACACGTCTTCACTGTCAGGGTCTGTAATCTTCTTCTTTTCCTCCACTGGAGCTGCAGAAGGCTGTGGCTCCTCTTCTTCCTCCTGCCAGATGGTGGGAACAGCAGTTCGTCAGTGACAGGAGCAGCGACTATGAGACAGGCTTCAAACGTGTCAGAACAAAACAACCCACCTCCTCCTCTTCCTCCTCCTCACTGTCTTCACTGTCTGAGCGGGGTGCCACCTCATAACTGGACAAAATGCAAACATACTCAAAACAAAATCTACCAACAGCCCCATTATCTGAACATTTCAGCTGTACAAGTCATTCTAAAGCACCTGTATACTCCCAACCTATATTTGAGCCACACACTCAAAGGCAATTGAGTAAATTAAATAAAAATTGAAAATTAGCGTTGCTAGTCGCCCTTTGAGGCTATAACATACAAACATACTGGGGAACAAAGTTGTTGGGCAGCTGAAAACTTGGGGGTGGAAAGACTGTGTTTACCTAGACTTAAAAACATTTATCTTCACTACAACTTTCATCGGTCTGCTGTTCTTCAGAGGTGGCTAACAATTACCCAGACAATAACATAACAGTTAGCATGTAATATTAAGAGTTTTGGTATGTTAATGTCTTAATGTATGCAAGTGAGCATGCTCATGTATATCAATGTCATTTTTAGCGCACTATCGTACAGTTAGCATGTTAGGAAACTAGCATATAAACAACTATTAGATGCTTACACACTGATATGCAATGTTTAGAGTTTTTGTTAACATTAGCATGTTATCATTTTAACTTGCCCATATTAAGACATATAAAGGGGCTACATGTAAGTTTTTTCTACCACTGAATGTGGTTTCTTGCCGGGAGCGGTAGATAGTGATGGTTGCTTGCAAAGAGCTTAAGCCATCATTGTTTTTACAATAAAAAAGTCATAACACGCCCTCTGAGCTGCGCTACCTCTTCAGGGCAGACTGGACGCTACAGTGATTCGGTATCGGAAAGTGATGGGATGGCTGAGCCAGGGATAGCTGGATAGCATGCTAACATCGGTAGAAGAAAATACGTGAGAGAAACAAGCAAAACAAGAGTCAATGTTGGCGTTGCTTTCCATCGCTGCAGACAGCTTTTGGTAAAATAGGAATGAAGTTTGATGCTGAACTCGTGACATTTCTTCCAGACTGGTAAGTAACAGCTGTTAATGTTATCATTGGCTATGTAGCAATAGAAAAACTTACATATAGCACCCTTAACATTGAGTGTGTTAACTATAGCATAAATTTATTTAAATTAAAACTAGGTTCAAACCAGCTGATGGCATTGGAAGTCGGGAGATCATCACAGATGTAGATCTAATGCAGAGATACAGTAATTCAATCAACCACAGCCACATCTCTTGCGTGGCTTTAAAAGACATGTACCTCTTCTCAACACATATTTGCATACACAAATCTCTATTCCTCTCTCCCTCCAGTCTCACCCAGGGTTCATCTCCAGCCAGGTCTCCAGCTGTCCAGCTTTAGGAGCATCCACCCCTGTCAGGATGTTTCCACTGTCAACATGGATGACCTTTACAGGCAGGTCACTCATCTGACTCGTCTCATCCAGTGGCTACAGGGAGAGGAGGCAGGTTAGGTGAATTAAAAGGTGGCTGATGTAAATGAGCCTAAACCACAGATAGCTAGACTGTGTGTTGAGGTTGAGATTAACATTGGCTGTTGTTTTGCCAATTTAACAAACAAATAACATCAAGCAAATATCCAGTGATGTTTTATTACAGTGTATGTAATATGAAAAATGTTCTTTTTTCTTTAAGGTTTTGTCTGATTGTGACAACAGGTGACAGGAATTGCAGGACACACACTGGTGCATTGCTTCATTGTGTTCATGCACACATGGTTGCCCGGGGCTGTAACCAGTGGCTTTTGAATCAGCTGTTTCAGGTTGCCATCATTTTGAGATATATATACGGTAAATCATTTGATGAGTGTTGGTAGCCGCCTGATGAAAATTAGAATGCTGCACAGCACCAGTAAACAAAAAACCATTGTGGGAGACATGGACAGATTAGTAGAACAGATGCTACTTTTTGCCATAACAACACAAAAAAAAGCAAAACACTACCCCCCAAAGCTTTGTGTGAAATTCGATCTATGTTATGTTTAAATCATGTCTCTATAGAGACCAAAGCAACAAAATAAAGATATAAGGTTTGCTTTTTGAACCCAGCATATTTAAAGAGCAAGTGGGATTTTTTTTTAAATAAAACCAGTCCCTGTGAATATACTGTAATTCTAAATATTTCTTCCTTGCTGGAATAGATCTACAGTTATCTATACAAAGTTACAAATTTTAACGTCTATAAAGGTCAGCTCACCTCTCCATCAGGGCCCAAGGCAGGAGTCTGACCCTCAGCGTTCTCTAACTACAAAACAGATCACAACTGAGTCACTAATGCACCAAGCAGCACATATACAGAAACAAACAGATATACAGTGCACCACAGCCTGTAACAATAAATCATTAAAAAAACAGATTTTACAGTATTGACAGAGCAGAATGTACCTTCTTCTTTTTCTTCTTCTTCTTCTTCTTTTCTTTGAGGGCCTGTGCAGCCTTGTGAGCTCTGACCAGCTCGGTGAGGTTGGCAACATACTCATCAGTTTGCTGCAGCAGGTAGGCCAGACGCTTGTCCTTCTTCTGGTCGATCAGTTTACGGTAGCCCTCCTCATCCTCAGCCTGGAAAGACACAGACACATATCCAGTATGAGCAAGAGGATGGAGGATGTGTGTAATGGTGAGTGTGTAATGTGAATGCTTGTGTGTTAACTGTGTCTTTGTGGTGCCATTATGTTCTCCTCTTACCATAAGCCTCCTCATCCTTTCTTTCTCAATACGCTCATTCTCCTTCTTCTGCTCTCGTTCAGTGTTGGCATGGTAAGTGGCCACAGCTTTGGTCAGTTTCTGAATTTTGCCTGTAATTGAACGGTGGTACTCTTTGAAGTCTTTGGCGTGCTGGAGGATGCTGTTGAGGTACTCCTGGGATTAGAGCGGCGAAAGCGGGAGGAGGACAGAGAAGAGTAAGGAGTCAATCAAATGTTTTTAATATTATCACAGGTAACGTTACGGCTGCATTTGTCCACTACCTGATGTTTCTGCCTGCGTTTGCGCTCTTGCTCAATCTTCTGCTGTTTCTCCAGTTTCTCTGTGATCCGGGCCTCTCGCAGAGACTGACGCTTGCTACGCTTGTAGGCCTTAGCATCAAGGGCAGTCTCTAGAGCTGTGTCACGACGCATACACACCACCACCTCTTGACGCAGCTGTGGAAGGCAAAGGTCTTTGATTCACAGTGGCAATGTGTGATGTTGTTAAGGTCAAAAGTGAAAGTATTGAGGATAACGTATACACAATACCTGTCTCTGGAAGTTAAGCAGTCGAAGGGCTTTGAGCTCTATAGTAGCTTTGGTACGTAAATCACCAGCAAGAGAACCTGGCAGGTTCTCCAGTTCAGCAATACGATGAGTGATACGAGCCTGTAACCTGAGGAAGTAATGAGTGCCGAGTTGTTATTATTATTTCATCGATAATCTGCTGATGCTTTATGCTTTTTGTATTTTTGTTAAAAGTATGCTCCACATATTTTAAGTGTTAAACATAATTTGAATGAATGATAATAATTAGATTTAAACTGTTAAAAGCTCCATTATGTCATAATCTACTCATCAAGCCAGAAAAACCAAAATGAGATGAAGAAAAAAAGTTAAATTCCCAAAGGCCTTGGCGTACCTGTACTCCCTCTCCTGCAGTATCTCCACTGGGTCGAGGCCGCAGGGTTTCTGTATGGGGGTAATGCGGTTTTGCTTGGCGTGGTAAGGCATCATGGGGGTAGGCTGCGCTGGCTGGCCGGGGGACTGCGTCTGTGGAGGCATTACTGGGGAGGCGGCGGGGGGAACTGAAGGGGGAGCAGGAGAGGGCCGGCCAGTGGGCTGAGGGGGGATCAACTTTTGGGGTGCATTTGAGGGAGCTGCTGCATTTACCAAGGGACCTGGAGGGACATGAAGTGAGGAGAGGTCAATAGCACACTGCTGTAAATACTGCTGTAGTCTACATAATATGATGGAATTACATCTACAGTTGGAACTGGATGGATCTTGAAAATTAATACCGATATTTTCATACAAAGTTGTTGATAGTAACTATTGTAGTCACAGTCAACTTTTTCACAGCATTCACTTTGACTGAGACAGCATATAAAATACTAGTAATCTGAAACCGGGACACCTGACTGTAATCCTGCCTTTATTAAAGATATAATTTACACCAGTGATTTTCATGCTATGATGTTAATGCTATGACATGCTATGACTTTTATTAAAGTCATAATTCATGCCTAATCTTATCACTAGATTAATTTTCTCACCTGGATTAGGGGTAATAAGTGGAATCTATACAGGCATACCAGCTCTCACTCAGCCCCTCTCCCACTAATATCCAATTTAGGTTTCTACAAAAGGTACTAATTCTAGATAAACAGCAAAAGAGGCAAAAGAGAAGTTTCACAAGGTCTTATAGCAACACCACATACCTTCAGGCCAAGACTTGGGTGGCCCATTTGGGTTTTGTCCCTGCATCACAGCTGGGGTCCCTGATGGGCCTGGTGGGGGCATGTTGGGACCCATCATACCTAAAGAAACAAATGTAACTGCTCATTTATTACACTGGTCTTTGAAAATTTGAGTAGAGCTAGAAGCTCCAGCTGTGAGCAAGGATTCAATGTAACATACAGGTATCAATTTGTCTTCTATCAATTACCCATCAAACCATAGGATATAGCTTGGTATTCCAGATTTTCCTCCGTGTATGCTCACCATGAGCTCGGCTGTAGCCTGAGCCCATTGGCCCAGGCCCAGGTCCTGCTGGTCCACCTCCTGGCCCACCTCCAGCTCCAGGAGCCAGGCTGGGCATGGGCTGCTGCTGCTGCATCCCAGGCATTGGCCTCTTCCCCTGGACAGCCATCTGAAGGTGGTCTGGCAGGGGCTGTCCCCGAGCCAGCATCTTATAAGCCATGATCTGGGCTCTGAGTTGGTGGAGTTGGTTCTGGTTGAAGGGAGTTGGGCCACCAGGGCCTCCAGGACCTCCAGGGCCAGTAGGGCCACCAGATTCAAGGCCAGATCCAAGGCTGGGGACACTGGATCCAAGACTGGGTCCAGGGCTGGGGCCTGGGTTAGAGCTACCTGGAGGACCAGGACGGTTATTAGGACCCAGTGTGTGCTGATCTCCACCGGGGCCATCTAAAGGTGCAGAGGCGGAGCCGGGGCCACCGGAGGATGAGGAAGAAGAGGACGATGGCATAAGAGGACCGGAGGGAGGGCCATTTGAAGGGACAGGGCTGGAGTGGTCGGAGCCACCTAATGGAGAGTGGTACCCTGAAGACACAAACAAACAAAGAAAAAATAATCAGACCACTTGGTTATTATTAAAAGCCCTGTATAACATTCCTATAATATTCCAGTAATATCTTAGTCAGGACTCTTGTGATTCTACAGTAAGTTTAACATGCTTTATATATATGTAGGTAATGTCTAAAATCAACATAATATTTTAAAAACATTCCTTAAAATACACCTCATGACATCTATTTGTTATCTGTTTGTATTTTGTAAATTTACTGAACAGTTACTCAACAGTGGGTTTTTGGTATTTTCTCAGTATAATATTATAGTGACTGTCAGTGTGCATCCTCCCCAGAGGCTGTCTAGGTAACAAGAAGAGATTTGTCTGTCATTTGTTGCCACAGGTACTAATCTTATTTAAATCCTGCCAGCCAATTATTTCACAATGTTTTAAACTCACATAATGTCAAAATGCTAAACTCGTCTGTCTGTCTGTCTGTCTTGTTTGTTGCTTTTATACCAATCTGAAGGAAGCTAAACTGTTGACATTGTCTTTGTTTTTTTCCAGGTGGACTGAGCTATATGATTTTCACTATTTTTATACTTAAAGACACTTCATAAAGAGTTTAAAAACATAGCTCCTGGTTCATTACATAGCTTGCGACAGTGGAGACACTCCCTGTGAGTTTACCAGGCCACATGACCACACCACTAAGAATAAGTCATAGTTAAAAACATAGAACTTGTCTTACACAATGCTGGAAATGATAAAATTGCTTAAGATGAATCTATGTAGCATGTCTACCTTGTGAGTGTTGGTCCAGAGGACTGGGTGGGGGGCCCATACCACTGTGTCCGCCCTGTCTCATAGACAGTCCCTTCATCTGACTGAAGCGGCTCTCCTCACTCATGCTCTTCTCATGCATGCCCTCCATTGGCTGTGGGAGAAAACAAACAATGTGAAAATGTAACTGTTAGTCCCTGTGGGAAAACGGCAATAATATCATATGAAATGTAAGGAGTTGTACGACAATGACAGTGACAATTTGGACACATGAAGTTAATGGGTACAGAGCATGACTTACAGCTCTGCAGTTACTTGCAGCTTTTACAGACTACACTAATGATTGTTTTCTCCCTTTGTGTATGTGTTACAAAACATGAGCGGAAAACTGATTAAAGTGAATGCACTGTCATATACTTTATATTATCTATATGTTATATAAAAGTACAAATCTGCCTTGTAAATCTACAGCTGATCAAGTTTATGTTCTGCTGCGGATTTTACCTCATATAAATATTCATTCATATTAACTCCATTCACATCCATTTCTATGTAAATATGATGTTTAATATGCATAAATCACACTAAATTTGTGGGCTCTGTTTCCTCAAGGACTCAAATTAACAGTGATGGGGTGTCTCAGTGGGCCTGTTAGTGCTGTCAGGGTCCTCACTTTGTGCAGAGGGTGCATGTTGTCCTGGGTGTATCCAGAGGGCCCTGGTTGTGAGTGTCCAGAGGATGGAGGACCAGGGCTGGGGCCCATCATACTGTGAGAGGAGCCTGGAGAAGGCCCGGGGCTGGGGCCCAGCATAGCCCCAGGGGAGGGACCCGGCCCAGGGGAAGGACCTGGGCGCGGGGTGCCTCCCATGGGGGGGTCTGGTGTCGACATTGCCCTGGATCTCCTGCTCCTGGATGAGCAGCAGGGACCTGAGAGAAAGGAGAGAAATGACAGAGGTAAGGTAGGAGGGAATGACAGAGAGGAGTAAAATTATTTTTGCTAAACTCAAAATGATGACAATACACTATGCAAAAGTTACTCATCTAAATGAGCATTAATTTAGTGGTTTGATTAGACAAAACTCTTAAAAATATCATGACAGTGAAGCTGGATTTGGGACTTCAACTGTAATAAATGAAGTGGATGCATAATCTTTGCAGGATATGGGTGAATTTAGTCCAACGCCTCTCAAATTGTGGACTCTCCATTCTCCTGCTGCGCTGCACCAAATCACCCGTTGCGCGCATATGCAATTACAGCTGTAGGTCTAGCACTGAAGTTGAACTGTACACGGGGAAATACAGTCAATTATGCACATGACCCAATGCTACTCAGAAATGTCTTCACTCAGACCACAAAAACGTGTCTCGTTAAATATAAAAAAGGGGAATGGCGGACTGTGCTTGTGCGACTGACCTACCCGCATCAACAGGACAGACAGTCCTGGATGAATGTCTGCGCTCCCGAGTTGATATTTGGGAGAAATAAAAGAAGACGCAGTTGCTGTTGCAATTAGTGTACTCACCCTCTTTGTAATCTGCCTCCAAGCGTTGATTTGTTTCACCGACGTGGCTCGAGCGCCCCCCTCCACCGCTCCTATGACCGAATGTCTAGTCACGGCCGTCCGCCAGTGCGCATGCGTGCGCAGCGACAGCAAGGCTCTATTCACACTGAGCATCAAGTCTGGACTGTAGGTTTTTAAGAAAATGTATATATACAGTTTGTAAACGCCATATAATCATTTACAGATGTGCTCAAATGTTACTGTCGACACGCACGTTAAATATTATGTAGATACGAGTCTGCAAGTTTTATCAGGCTTAAATTGAGACTTTAAAAAACCCTTTAAATGCTAAAAATGATCAATGTGTTTACTTTTCTTGTTCTATTCAATTATTTTTTCATAAATTATGATATATACGACTGTTGTATCGTGGAGAATCTTGGTTATGAGGCGAGTAATGGCATGATTATTCTACCACTACACAGGGAAAATAAAAATAGATACATTAAACTAAAATAATAAATCAAACAGGACTTTTTTTCCTTTTTAGGCCTATTTTTTACTTACTGATCATGACACCTTTTCTGTGCATGATGACTGTCACTGAATAAATAAATGATAAATATGTTACCTAAAGATGTGCACTGCTACCAACAATGTCATGACAAGTCCAGCTTTCACCCTGTAACATGAATGCATGCCATAATTCAAGTCCTTTTGAAGTCTAGTACATTTGGTGTAGTTCTGAAGCCACTTTGTTTGTTGGGGGTTGCGTGTACAGAATTATTTTATGCCGAGAACACTGCAATGAATAAGAGGTCCGATGGTCATAAGTGTTTCTAAGTAGTAAAGATATTTCACACCCTTACATGAGTTCAAAGTGAGGGAACTTGACTCCAGATCACAGGACAGGGTTGGTTTTAAAAGCTCATCATGCCAACTGTGAATTGTGGAGGACAAGTTTCTAGTGCCACAATGCAGCTCTTCCAAAATGCAAATCTATGAAGTATGAGATACAAGTGAAATGTGATTCCAGTGTTTGAAGTTTATTCAGGACAACAAACCAAATGACAGTAGTGCAACTTGCAGTAGTAGCCTTCACGTAAAAAAGGGACAAACAAAACACAAATGACATTGCAACAGAAGCTTGAAGATCCAGGCAAAATCTCCATTCAGCTTGTGCAGGCCAAGGTAGACCCAGAACCTGTGCTTAAGTAAAAAGAGCTGCTTGGGGTTTTGCTTTGTGAAGTAATCCAGATAACTCCGTAATCTGGCTTCATGTGACAAGCCACAATTTGACAGTTAAAGATCCGCATCCATTTCCGACTGAAGAGACCATTTGTCTTCAACCCCCTATCTGGAAGATGACACAACTCTTCAAGCAAACAAAACATTTAAACAGCAGATTTCTGAGAGTTTCATAATCTTAATGATGAATAATAGAGAGCCACAAATTTGGAAGGGTATGGGATCAAGACCCTGGGGTCAATTGTGTGATATTCAGCCAGTCTGCAACACTAGAATGAAGTTACAGCTGCTCTTGAAAGGTGGAAGTCCAGTGATGATGTGATGAGGAGCAGTTGCTTGCTGAAGACGCAAAGACGCTCAAATGTGTTTGTTAAGCAGTATTTGCCAAATTTATCATTTTATATTCACAAAATTGCCTAAGAGAAGAACTCATGAGTAAAACAAAAAAACTCATGAATGATAAACACCCCTGATCAGAAAATCAACACACTGTTTTAGACACTGCCTCGGGCTAACAAAGTAACTAGCAATGAAGCAAGCAACACAGATATGGCGAGCAGGACGGTGGGGGACAACTCTGAGAGACCGCACGAAATGTAACGCAACATGAATCAAGAGCTGCAACTGAAAATACAGAAAGTGAAGAAAGAAGATGCTCTTGGAAGAATTTGAAACCTCTGCGAGTTGCAATGTGACTCTTAAATACATCAGGATGCTGATTAAAGACAAAACGAATAAACTACACTAACCCAAACACTCACTCACACGCAAACACTCACAATCACATTCAGAAACCTGATAAATAAGGGGGGAAAAAAAGGAGATGTACAGCAGCTGGTATATAATACAAGTCAAGAACAATGTCAGGCAGCCGCTCACCTGACCAGTGAGCTCATTACATATTATGTAGACCACACATCATCTCCAGTGTGTCCAGTTAAGACCAAAGAAAACACAGTAGTTGAGTTGTAACTGAGTTGAGGACTTTAAAGCGCTTGATTTTGCTCCAACATGTCCAAGGGTTTTTTTTCTTTTGGGTGTGTGATAAAGTGAATCATGAATACTAAATGAAACATTTCTAACCATGATCCATTTTAAAATCGTGCCTTTGCCCAGTAAAGTTATGCTCCAACCCTAATGCCCTAATAGCTTATAATACTCATCCACAGAGAGGTGATGACAGGAACCACACAGTTTTTTTTTATTTCTGTTCACCAGTGAGGGTGATAAAGCACAAAAGCATCATGTCCACCTTGCAGCTGCAACAGATGAGTTCTTCCATTTGAAAGGAAACAAACCGTTCCCTTTCTGCCCCCTACAGGTGAGAGCTGGGAGAGCATCCCCCTGAGACTTAAAGGAACACAAACTCATCACTGTTTCTTCTGTTGTTACTCCTGCCCAGTTTTCCCGGGGGCAGGATGTGGGCTGCAGATCCACTGTGATTGCTGCTGTGACCCTCAAGTCCATAGTCCTGACTCTGGCCCTCTACAAAGGTAAAGATGGGGTACTTCTCCTTGGATGATGACAGGGCCTGGGAGGACAACAAAGCTCAGTCAAAACGCTACAGAATATAATCAGACGTAGAGTGATTAAAGGGGAAAACACTGTTATTTTCAGTATCAATTAATTTGTTGACCATTTTCACAATTAATTATTTGTTTAGTCTATAAAATGTATGTAGGGCTGCAACTAATGAATACTTTCATTAATGATTAATCTGCTGTCTCTTTTCCCATATAATATTTTTTTTGTGCTGTTTATAAAATGTCACAAAATAGTGAAGAATGCTCTTTATAAATTTCCAGATCTCAAAGTAACTTTTTTTTTTTTTTTTTTTTTAAATCGCTTGTATCCAACGAACAGTTCAAATACCAAAGCTAGTCAACGTAGTGTCATACTATAAATGACAAAGAAAAGCAGCAAATTCCCATATGCGTATGTGTGTAAATTGTGAAAAATGTCCATCACAGTCCAACACAGCACAAAGTGATGTTTGACCAACAGCACAAAATCTAAAGATATTGAATTTAGAGTGATATAGAATAACAAAAAGCTGCAACTCCTCACATTTCAAAAGTTGCAACCAGTGAATATTTGACATTTTGGCTTCTTAATGACTATAACAACTGATTACAAGAATCATTTCTGCACTACACTACAAACTATAACTATTATGAACAGATACTTCCAAGGAGCAGGAATGTTGCTGTTCTTCTGATGTTTCATGGTAACAAATGTAGGGTCAGACAGTAGGAGGAGGGTGTACAAACTCACCACACTAACAGCAGAACACAGAGACTCAAAGTCCTTCTTGTTCTTGGCATAAAAGCCGATGGTACAGCTGGGATCCATGCGGTTGAAGGGCATCTTTTTGGGAGAGGTACAGTGGAAGGACTAGAGAGTGGTAGAGGGAGACAGAGGTCATACAATTAAGGTTAATAATTAAGGTTAATGAGCCAGTATGATCTGGAACATGAAATAAAAAAGTCCAGACGGACAGGAATGAGACAAAAATGTAAAAGAGACATGGACAGTGCAACCAACCTCCAGTGAGAAGTTGACTTGTGTTACATCCACCACAGGTTGGCAGTAGTGAGGATCCAGATACAGCAGCTGCTCGTCTGACAGACAGAAAGGAGAAGTTGTGAAGAGGAAATAAAACACAGCATCAAAGTATGAAGTGTCCACCTGCTAAGCACTTGGCCAGACACAGACGAAAGGCTGTCATATATCTACTGTCTCTCTATTGTCAGATTTTGTTACCACTGATGCATGTAGCATGTAGTATTTAAAAAAGAAAAAGGAAAAAAAAAAAAACCCCAATCACTGTATTAACATGTTATAAAAGGGCCTGACCTCTCAGGTTTGGTTTCTGAAACTATTTTCACTTCTTCTATTGTGTGTCTCGTTGATGATTCATAGATTCATTGTCTAGTAGTCAATATAGTCAAACCTAACATAGTTACCAGAAGTGTTCATACAATCTTCATAATGATTAAACAAGGTGTCTTATTTACATCTTTAACAGTCCTGTGTACACTCTGCCATGAGAAAACCTTTGATGGAGATGGAGCTGCATTGATGACTTGGCACTGTTATTTCTGTACTATACTAAAAAGAACTGTTCTAGGAGAAGGGTTTCCTGATATACAAAAATATAGGATGGGGTGAAGGCAACGCTTCCATAGCTCCCAACACTGCAACGAGCATCAGGACACTTTAATTGTGCTTACACTTTACACATCTTTGTTTAAAATTGTTGTTCGAATTTTTCTCAGGTTCAGTGTAGAAAATCTAACCAGCTGACCCACTATCATCATCAGACAACCAACATCACTGATTCAGAGATGATTTCCCTGGGAAAGATGCGCCACTAGAAAAGCCCCTAAAAGTAAAAGAAGAAAAGAGCGGTGCCTTCCAGTTTGACTGAACCCATGTGGGAAATAATGTGCAGAAACAGCGTGGGCATGCTGTAATATGAAAGACAGTTTATGTGACAAGTTTCTATCTGTTTCTAAGGACTGTGAGAGGTTTAAACCACCGGTTCACAAGCGACAGCCTCATGATTATCAAACTGCCCTAAGCAGAGCAGCATTTCTCTGCTCACGTTTACATAGCCTAAGTTTAAGTTTTACAGCTTTACAGGTGGGTCAAGCAGGAAAGACAAGATTCAAGATATACAGTATTAAGAGTACAATATGTTCAGTGTATACCTCTGTGTCTTGATAATACCACAAGAACAGTTACTTTTCTTAGGGATATATTGCTAAGAAACCTGCTGACACTCTATAGTCCTGGGTTTTGCATTGTGTATTCAAAGAAAACCAGATCCTGCCTCTGAATATGGATATTGTTATTTATTCCCTTCCTTCCTTCCTTTCATTCTTTCACAAACCATGTTTCTCACCTTGGAAGCCAATGAAGTAGAGTGAATGCTTCGGTTTTCCTCCGATGATTCCAATACAACACTCCAGCTTTAGGATGTTCTAGAAACGAAAAATTTTAATTCTTCTTTTCTTTTTTTAAAATTCTTAAGGAAACGTTACTCTTGGGCAACAACTCCGAGAGATTGAGGGAAGGGAGGCATGAAGCAGAATATACAGACCTTGACACATTCAATGTAAGATGGGTTGAGGGCCTCCCCTCCCAGTCGGACAGGCACCAGTATGATGACAGACTTCCAGGCTTGGCTGGACGGATCAGGAGGAGTCTGGCTTAGTGACAGATCACATAGATGCAACACATCCTCTTTGTACACTACAAAGCACAAACACAGGGTAGAAAAAAAAATATGAATGCATAAAAATACGTGCCAGATTTATTCCGGTGTACATGTTGGAGCAAAAAAAATAAACATATTAATACCTCTGAACTGATCTCTCTGAAAATACTAAATAACGTCTGTTAATTTCACCTGTACAATCTTGAGCCACATACACAGCCAGGTTGTGAACAACAGCGGTTTTGGCTACTGCTTTCCTAAAAAAAACAAACATATTCATAAATCCAATCAATGCTAATTGTGTCAACTATGTAAATAGTTGTAAGATTATAGTAAAACTTTGTTTGTAGAAACAGTGCCTCTTCAAACATGGAGCTCTTACCGTAGTATGTGTGCCACTACAGAGGGGCCGTACCAGTCACCAGCCTTCTTCCCTGAACTTTTGCCGATTTCCACCAGCTGGTGAACTCCAAAAGGTGCCGGGGGCTGATCCCCGAACCACGTCACCAACTTGTGGTGGATGGGCTCTGCTTGTCTGTCCCTAGCACACTCAGGTCTCTTCTTCTGGCTGCATTTGGGCACCTGGTCGCTTGGCAGAGACTTTTCAGGGGTGTTAGATCCTCGTGGAGAGCCAAAAGAAGGTATGGGGACGCCACCAGCCCGAGCTGGGGAACGTGGTCTGAACACCTCAAAGTCCACATCGGTTAGCTGCTGAGCATCTGGCCAAGCCCAATCTATGGAATACAAAAAAGGATTCTTCTTAGCCGTTGTGTACAACCAGGTTGAAGATGTGTGGGTATTTTTTCTTGAATTTCAACAGTCTAGCTTTCAATAGTGAAGGTGTAGGCATGTTTTGAATGCCATACTAATTAGCATGAAAACATAATGAAAACATTATAAATAGACAGAGCAGAAGTGAAAAGCAGCATGCAAGAGGCCGGAAATAAACTCTGTCAGCAATAAGAAACAAACAGCAGAAACAAAACAGGATAAGTAAATAAACTAGTCAATAAAAATTCACAGCAGAGATGAAAATGAGAAGAATAACACAGGAATCAGAGAAACAGAAAGGATGCAAGAGGTCAGGTTTTATTTATTGGTCTTGAGTCGATGTATCCTTTCAATTAAGAAGAGCATTTGCTTTATACGCATGGGAGTGACACCACATTGAGAGAAAACTGTATTTTTTTTTTTTTTTTTTACTGTTTAGGCAGAACAAGATAAAACAGCCTGTTCGAAGGTGCTGATTTGCTTTCTATCCAAGTAAATATACCAATATATTTCTATGTGCGGGCGTGAAAATGCATAAAGACACAAACCTCTTGGCATCAAATGAACCAGGAGTCCCTGTGCCAGCAGCATCTGGCCACTGCGCAGCATGCAGCCCCAACCACAGTCTGTGGTCCAAGTGGAGCCCTCCAGCTGAGGGAACTCCCTCCTGTATGTGAGCCATACCCTGGAAACAAAAGCCAGGCGAAACCGCTCCACCTCATCTGAGAGGTAGTGAGGTAAAAGGATGGAGGAAGAGACACAGAAAATGAAAAAGGACAACCTTTAGATCATGTTTTTTCAAGCAATAAGCTGTTTGTGATGATTATCTGAAAGGCAAAGATGAATTTACATGATTTTTTGTGAAATAAAAGACAAGGAGGGGAGCTTTCTTTTCTTTTTCCATCTACTGCTCTGTGTTCTTTGATGTAACCCTGCAGCCTTTCAAAGAAAAAAAAGGTCCAAACCACTGTGGTTAACCAAAAGCACACATCACTACAACATCTTCCTGAAGTTTCTCTTTATAGAGAAGAAATACAGCTACCTACTCTGCATTAAAGGTGTTAACATATAATGGCCTTTACTGACCTACAGTTATTTGAGATATGCTTGTGTTTAGAACTTACCCTCACTGTTGAGTAGATAAGAGTGTCCCAGGACAGTGACGGGTGACATCTTGTTGAAGGAAGTTTTGGATTTAACAGTCCAACCTGCAGACAGGAGAGCAAGGAAAGTAGAGGTTGGTAAAAGGGGCAATCCCAAAGCAAACATGTTGACCAAAAGAAAGAAAGAAATAAAACTACATGCTGTAAATCTAGAGCACAGGCACCCACACACTGTTCCTGGGCTAAACACAAACCATATTTGACGTTGTTCCATGCTGACATCAGTTTGGCTTTCAGTTTGTCCATTTCATCAGGCTCTCCGGCTGCCTCTCTGCTGGGATCTGGAGTCTGAGGCAGCCTGAGACCAAAGCTGCCCTGCCGCTCCATGGGCTGCTGCCTCCTATTCTCCACCAGCTCATCCTGCATCACTCCCCCTATGTACTGTGCTGCGCTGGGGGAAACTGAGTTCATGCCTCTGAGCGCTCAGAGCTGGACTCTGGGGCTCCTCATTGCAACACAGAACTGTTGGAGAGAACAAAGGGAGGAAGGGAGTACAACATTAGGTGAATTATTGACAGCTTACAGATGTTCACATTTGTTGCTCAAAACACTTATTACAATTAATATGTAAAATAATATCTTTGTATTTCTACTTCTTTGTTCTTAACCTAACATTGGCTAAAATTCTGTTTTTCACCACTGTCATTTTACCATTGCTTCTTCTGTCTACTCTGTACATATTATATCTATTGCATGTCACATACCAAGTTTGTCCTTGAATAGGGGTCTTATCTTTTCTGTATCAAGGGTGTAAGGACAGAGGGTGTAGATTGTGATGCACTCTGGAGGTAAATTTGTCATTTGTGACGTTTAGTTATATAGATAAAAATGATTTGACTTGACTGGTCATGGTCTGATGACTCCTCCTGCGAGCTCTTCATTGGTCAGTGTTTATTTGGAGTAACTTTGCACATGCTGTGCAATCTCATGCTCTCCAAAAACGAAACAACTATGGTAGTGGAAAGGTTGATTCACTTAAGATTCACTGATCTACTAGATTTTTGTTTGCACTTTTCTTTAGCAAGTTCTTACTCAGAGGGTGACTGAAAAATTAAAAACTGGTGTTATATATTAACATGAGGAGACACTGGCTACTTGGCTGTATAATTTTAGAATTTTACAAACTACACAAAACCATCAAATCACATGAAAACTGAACAAACTCCATCCACTGATGAAGACCTTGAGAATGGTTGAAAGTTGAGCTAAAACATTTAGTTGAATAATTGTCAATTAGTCAACTGACAGTAAATTTATCACAACAAACAATTTTAATAAAGCCTGTTTATGTTGAGCAAAGTTCATTCTTGACAGCAGTTTGACAAAAGTAGTTTCTCACATTATCTAAAATTATCTTTGGGTTTAGGACTGTTGAACAAAAACAAGGCAATTGGAATATGACAACTTGCACTCTTTAAAGACCAGTCACTTAATTGAGACAATATTCAACAAATTCATTGATAATAAAAATGTGTTACTGGTCAGTCAAGTCAAGATTTTTTTGTCAAACAAATTTCAGGGGTTAAGAATGAACTTCCATATTCTTCTAATCACATTTTTTTTCCCACTGTACAGGAAAACACTACAAGCACTACAGATATGATTCTATATGACAAAAGCAAATCTTCACTTCCTGAAAAGGTATAAATAAATGCTGCTTTGTCAGTGTAAACTCAAGTCATCAGTCTTCAACTACTGATTTCACAACGCACCAAACACGTAAGGAAAGTACCAGTGACTTTTCTACCCTGAAACTGATGAGTAGCAGCTTTACCAGGGAACAATAGTAGATGTGTGGCCACTGATTACACTGATGGGAATATTTCTGTGAAAAAAAGCCATCATGTGATTAGCATTTGACAACCGGCATGCCAGGCTTTCTCTGCGTATTTGAAAGTCACCTGATTATGGTGGCTGTCATCATTCATCAGCGTAGATCAAGCTGTTAAACGTCTAATGCAATCACATTGCTACTGTGTCTGTCACGACATTGACTGCCTTTCTGACCAATAACCTTACTGTAATTTCTATGTACTGTCCGGTCCCACGACCTAGAAGCAATAACTTCTCTGTTTCTCTCTCTTTTTTTTAATAAATACTATGTTTTTCCTCTAACACACCATCCAAGCCTAACAATCAAGTGACCGCACAGGTACCCGTAGACCTCTTTAAAACATAGCTAATTCGTTTAAAATTAAAAGTTCGCTAGCTGACAGCTAGGTACCTGCTGTAAAATCCGGTTAAGCTGCTCGGAACCTTGTAGAAGTTTGACTCATTTCGGCGTTTTCTCTTCTTTCCTCGCCCAGGATCGCAGTCTTCTCAGGTAAATTTAGTCCACTATTAGCTTAGCTTAACTTTAGCGTTTTTTAAGCGCTAGCCCCGGCGCCAGCTTGCTAGCATTCAAGACGCCCCGACCGAATATCTTCACGACTTTTCAACCAAATGCAGCTTATGTTAGTGTAGTAAGCGTCCCTCCAGTTGCCAGACAAGCCAATTTTTCCGCACGGCTGTGAAATGCATCCAGCACACTGCGGGTTTGATCCCCCTGTCTAGCAGCCGCCGCTTTGGCGTCTCCCTTCAACAACAGAGGACACTGACTTCCTGTTGTCCTTTCCTGACACAACGTCATTGGTTGGAGTAGTCGCTGTCAGAAAGCTGATTGGGTAATATTCGAATAATGGCCATAAGAAGCGTGCTACTGGCTAATATTAACTCTCACGGTTATGTAACCTGTAACCTAGGCAACAAATCATATCATAGTAAATACATTAATCATATGCATTTGTATAGATACATTTATAATTTGTAATATGAGTCACTGGTGGTACTTTTATTTAAATTTTATTTATTGAGGTTTAAAATAACCTAAACTGCAAATTCAATTCCCCAATAGTACTTGCTGTACACGTTTTGATTTGTTTTTATAGCAGGAAAAGCACTGGTTTAAAATATAACATGAAAGTCCCCCTCTGTTACTTGAACTGGAAGGTTGACCTTCACTGTGCAGAATGATGCATGTTCAGAGTTTGACATTGGGGACTGTTTTTAAAGTCATCCAGGGGTTTCCATTAGTTAAACTTTTGAAATGAAAAATAATTCCTAATTCATAGATTGTTATTTTTTGTCATGCCCAGTCAAATAGAGTCAAATAAATAAATAGGTGTTCCCACAACATTTTTCACACCACACTTTTTGCATTGAAGCATTCATTTCAGCAAATATTGCACTTCAGAAATGAATAATACTATTAGTTCCATGTGTGTTGACAAGTCAAAATGTCTGCTGTTACAGTTTTTCACTCCAAAATTTTCTCCTGTCCGCCATTTTAGGAAACACTGTAGAGCCATGCCATTGGTCCTGGAACTGGAAAACCTAAATGAAACCGTAATCAATATTAGTAGTTAGATAGATAGATATTTGATCCCCCACCCCCCAAGGGAAATTCGGGTGTCCAGTAGCTCATTACACCTCGTTACACCTGCTATTACATGTCAAAATGTTTGCTGTGAAAATTGTCTACAGTTAGTGTACTGAGATTGTGTTAGGGTGGCTTGTGATCTCTGATTATAGTCAACTAAATTAAAAAAGTCAGAAAGATGCAAATTTTGGAACAAATCTCAGAATTTTATTCCACATACTGCACTTCAGGTGTCTGCATTTGAATCACATCTATCACAAACAAAAATGCCCCAATGGTACAAATAAATACATTTTCAGTGAACAGAGAAATGTGGAATGTTTTTATACTTGGACTTTTGTGTTCATTTGTAGAATCCATATTTGTATACAATATATTTACTTTTCCTCAATGTAACTTACAAACAATACCAGCAAATGAAGATTTTTCTTTTTCAAATAAAGTGCATTTATACTACTCTCTCTGTCAATCACAAAAAGAAAAAAGAAATTCTCAAACATGTAACACTAGTATAGACACCATTGATTGGGAAAAGGCCTGAAAGTGGGCATAATAGCTGTATAAGATTACATTACAGTTAGTTTTCTTAATCAGGTGAACAGAGCTGACCTGATGACTCCTTTGTTACATCAAGATATAAAAGAACTCCTTCCTATCAGTAGAATATATAAGACAGTATATTTAAAAATGTTAATCCCTATATTCCAGAAGATATAATTAACAGTCACGTGAAGAACACGACAACGGAAAATGAATAAATTCATGTTTCAAGTGTTCATCTGATAATTACTGCAAATATTCTGTCATTAGAAACATAAATGCATATTCAGTAACCCTATGGCTAATAACATCCATTCTGCAGTAAATCAGTGGTCCTGGCTTCATTACAGAAACTCTCACTCCCAGCGAATTATTAATAAACGTTTTATGGAGACATGTTCAACAGTGGCCATTGTGAACCACTGAAGGGCAGTAGAGTGCCACACTGAATAAAACTGACTGGCTAATGCATGTACTGCATGGGACTTTTTACTGGGGTGGTGTAAAATCATTGGTACAACATGAAACAATGTAAGGTTTATATTGCATCAAAAATACATTGACCAATATTGTTTATATTAATGACCGGTTATATGAAAGGTCATATCCAGCCAAATCTGCAAAAAATTAGCTTCCCACATTGCAGCTCTCTCTGTCAACATATATATAAAACCTTTAGCCACTTCCAGCTCACTGTTTCGGTTTTACCCCTATTAAAACCAAAATGTTGCTGCCAGCTCATGTTAAACAACAAGCAACCGCTTCCAGCACAACTGTACACTAACTACCCCGTCCAAAACAGCTGAGAGCCAAAGCTGGAGAATAAACGTTAATATTAAGCAAGTTGAAACTGTTTTTCACACTGAACTACTTCTTAGAAACTAAAGTTTGGACCAGAAAATACATTTCAGCCTTTGAACTGTCTTGTTGTGAAGTTTACATGTGCTGTTGCTGGCTGAATCAGTTTACATTTGTAGAGCTTGGAAGAATCCAACTAAAGTCAATCAAATCACTGGCAGAAAGTGAAATTTAAAAATGCATCAAAGCTGTGTAGTGACAGCGGTCCTCCCACATGGCTGTAAATAAGTTGCTTAAGATTATGTACACTGGATAGTTACTGAGATATGAACAATAAGGAGATGAATAAGACCAGTAGGAGAGGAACACAAGTTGTTTTTGTCCTGTGAACATTTTACTCTTCTCTGCACTCTGGCTGAGACCGATTCAAACACCATTATCAGTATGTTACATACATTAATCAATCTTTACTACCTAGCTTGTAGTACCTAACAACACATTATACTGTAGATAACCTTGTTTTTTTACATTAACAGGTTCAGTGTGATATACCATGCCCATATCCACAAACCCTACATTAGCTATTGAGCCCTTTAACAAATAAATGATGGTATGCTACATCCATGACTGCCTGCTTTTCCTGTTCTTTCAAATGGGTTCACTGTGTATGTGCTTATGATATTTTCTTATACCTTTATGTACTATATTCAAAGAATAAATCTTCGCTGTGCCGGTGTGGTTTGTTAATCAAGTAGTAGGTGATTTTTGTTCCCGTCAGTAAAAACCTGTTACAGTTACTGGATCCTCCCTGCTCACTGTTTATGTCCAGGTTGCTTTCGGTAATGACCCTTGCTGGGTCAACTGTGCTGAGTGTTAATTACCCCTAGAAAAGACAAATACATGTTAACACACTTCTTAACTCACTCACTCGCAACCACACTCTCGTCCCAATTCACGGACCACAGGGGGATGGATTTAAATGCATGAAAATCAGCTGCTGACACTGCTGCCTCCTGTGGCAATGTGTGTATGTGTTTGTGAATTTGTGCATGTGCTTGTGTGTAGGCTGTCATCTGACAGTCAGAAGTGGAGGGAGAAAAGGGCTGTGGTAGCCCTCCTGCGAAGGGGAGATAAGCGCTGAGCCTGAGCTCTGTCACCCCAGCTTTCCTCTGCAGCAGGACACAGCCTTCAAGAACCACCAGAAATAGACCCAAGGTGGCTTCGCACACACAGTAACACATACGTACGTACGTACGCGCGCACACACACACACACACACACACACACACACACACACACACACACACACACACACACACACACACACACACACACACAAACACACACACACACACACACACCCCTCTGCGACAGGCAGAGCTGGACAGTGCTTGATGTGACATTCCACTGACAGGGTGCCTGCTTTGGCATTGTCTGACTGTGCAACTCAGAGAAAGCAAACTGCTGGATGAAGAAGAAATGAGCTTAATCATCACGTTGCTTGCACATTGTAGCCAAACTGATGCTGTGGGTCATTTGTGTTGTTGGATGAAAGTATAACAGGTCGACTCTGCCTTCATTGCCTTGTTTGATTTGATAAGCAGTAAAATAAGAAAGGGCTGGTTGAAAGACAAAATAGAGTGACTGGATTTGGTATTCACAGTATTCAGCATGTTTTGATCGGTAAAGCACTTTTTGACCCCTTGTACCTACTATACTTGTACAGTACATACCTTATGACATGCGTTCACATAGACCCACACACATATACATCTGATAAAGTGTTCCACATTACATTAAGAAGTCTCATTATTAAATAATTTATAATAGAAAATCAATAGTTAATGCACCTTTACAGTAGATTTTTTACTCCTGGTTTTAAGTTAGAATCAGTCAATGATTGGAATCAATAAATAATATTTTATATACTCTGAAACTGGAATGTACATTGTTTTTAAGTGCTTCACTTCTGTTGCATTGTTCCTCCTCCAAAAAAAAAAAAAGGCATCTTTTTTCTCTTTTTTTTTTTTCCTAAAGTCCCACTTAGGGACCCCATGGGGTCACATTTTTGGCAGGCTGCTACCTGTTGCAGATTTCTCTAGTGGTGAACCAGCAGGACTTTGGGTCACCACTGCAGCCCCAACAAGCACTCGACCTCCAGCAGGAGTGTCAGACCTTCCCGCTGTGCCTCCCTGCTTCTCCTCCGCTGCCTTAGTCTGCTGGTCTTTGCTCTTGGCCCCATCCTGGGAACCCAGCTTGATTGGCCCGAGGACGTTTTTGGCCACAGTGGTCAGCTGGCTGACAAAACTCGTCTTGTCGCCAGGGGAGACAGGCCGCGACTTGCAAAGGGAAGGCCCGCAGAGGGAGGGGGTGATAGCGGTAGGGGAGGGAGAAGGGGAAGGTGAATGCTCCTCCACCACCTCCAGGCGACATTTGTCCTCCCAATCGAGAGTTCCCCTGTAGCAGTTGACGGCCCCGAGTCCCTGCCTCACCTTGCCTAGAGAAAGTGGCTGCCCGTGTGGGGGAACGACGGGAGCCAGGACGCGAGCTGGAAGTTTGGGGCTTTTAGAGCTGAGGTCTGGAGTCCTCGAGTCACTGCTCTCAGCTCCAGCCTTTCTCAGGTTGTCCCCCATACCTGATGGTTTAAAGGTTTTGTTCATGCTCAGAGGACCTGCTGTCACTGTCGCGTTGATGCCAATGGATTTATCTGGAGTAGAAGCAGAGCTCTTAGCGAAGGCAGCACCGGGTAAACCAGGCCTACTGGGACCACTCCTATTGTTTCCTTCCTGCTTTGGATCAGTTCTACCCCCCTGCAGCTGCTCCTGGGGATCTTTACTATTAGATAACACACTTTTGGCTGCCTTGGGATCTAATTGTTTTGGACTTAAGACTGCCTGACCCTGGAGAATCTTTTCAGGTGCCTTCTGACCACATAGACTTCCTGTTGTTTTGGTAGGGGTGCTAGGAGTTGTAATTTTAGTAGTTTCTGCATTTAGTCTGGAGCTTTGTGAGTTTAAGGGCAGCTCACTTGTATGAGGTTTTCTCGTTAAGGATGTCGGGGATGCTGTTGCTCCAACTCGACTTGTCCCGGCGTCTCTCTCCCTCTCTTTCTCCCTCTCCCTTCCTCTCTCCCTCTCTTCTCTCTCCCTCCCAGCCAGCAGTGTTTCCCTGCTAAGCGGTGACTCCTGCCTCCCTAGTCTCCTCACTGGCTTCAGTACACCGGTCTCTGGTGTAGAGGAGGATGAGGGCAGGGGTGGAGGATTAGGAGGCAAATTTTCCCCTTCTGTCTCCAACAGGCTCTGGAGCCCAAGCTCACAGAGGAAGGCATCCTTGCGGTACTCAGAGTGCTGCACCTCCAGGCTGTGCTTCCTCAGCGGACCCCCCAGCCCTCCTGTAGAACTGGACTGGGTCAGAGGTGAGCCCAGCTTCTCTGCTGACTGAACTCTTTTGAGAAGAGGTGATCGAGGGGGCTCGGCACTCTTGGGCCTGGGACGGACCACAGGCGGCGACGAGTGGAGCTTGGCAGGGAAGGACTGAGTGGTGTTGGAACTCCCTACAGTGTGGCCTGGCAAGGGTGGAGGAGAAGACTGGGTAGGGGAGGGTGTATGGGCCAGCGGAGACAGGGGGATGTTACCAGCAGATTTACAACGGGCAGAGCGATACTGGCGGTGGAGTTTAGGTGAGAGGCCGTGCAGGGAGCTGGGCCTCATGTGTTGTGAGGGAGCAGGGGAGTTTGGAGTGCTGGAGGCTGGAGAGCTGCTCTGGGAGGAAGCACCTGAAGGACCACAGAGTGCAGAAAAGATCAATGAAGATACACAGAATCCATGAGGAAGATGCAAATGTTTGATTTAAAGGTAAAGTGAATTTTGAATATCAGGTCTAGTGTAATTTCAGTCATTAAAAGATCGCTTTCCAGGGCATACGCTCTGTTTTGGAAGCAAATTTGAATAACTCCCAATTTCAGGTTCTAAAAATATGTGGAGGCTTTGAAGGAAAATATCTCTAATGTGAACTGATCTTACAGAGTTTCCATTTGACCATTTATGTACAGTATGTGCAAGTTAAGTTCCAGTGCCCTACCCAAGTATGAGGGCTCAGGGGTGGAGCGGTAGCCCTGAGTCGGGGACCGCGCAGACAGACTGTGTGTCGGGGAGCCAGGAAGACTCTCGCTGGAGGACAGAGAGCGATTCAAAGAGGACAGGCTGCGGCTGGTGTGCAGCAGATTGGACTGTTTTGTGATCTTACGAAACAAGGAGCTACGCTTCTTACTACAGGATAGAGAGAGAATGAAAAGAGAGTGAGAAAGCAAGGTTTGAAAAACGATTGACCAATACAAAAATAATATACATTCATACCAGTGGTTTTCCATGTTTAAGCACACTAGCTACATTGCTGTTGACCGTTTTCCAAAGCAATACCATAGGTTTTTGCATTGATTCTCTAGCTTATAGGGATCAATAATCTCCAGTTATGACAACCATCATGAGACAAGATGATCAATAACTGCAAACCAGTTGCTTTATTTTGTTTTGTCAAAGTTTTGAAAACTCTCCTCTGCTAATTGATTTTTGCAGTATACACCAAAATGAACAGAAACCAATGTTTACTATGAATGCATTTGTAAATGAATGGGCTAAACCATGCAAGACCACCGGCCCTTGAATGGGATTCTCACTGTATTGTAAAAAATTACATATTGTATCTTGTGCAAGACAAACTCTTCTACTATCCAATAACATCACAGTGTACAGTCTGTTCATGAAAGAGATCATCTAAGACATCAGTAACACGTCAGTGCAGTGCTGCAGGTCTCTAAGGTCATACCTGTCCTGGCCTTCCTTGCCCATGGTCCTCTTGTTTCGTCGGGCCATCTTACACTTGTAGCTGGCCTTCCGGGCAGGACCCACTTTAATGGAGGTGTTCTCAAAAGGTGTGGTGGTCACTGTCACCTTGTTACCACTCTACACAGATCAATGACATTAAATGAAGTCTACCCTCATACGTATTTGTTGTCAAGGTTACGAAAAACTGGCTAGCTAACATGGCCTTTATTTACAGAATTAATTAACAGAGGCTTGGTGTGTTGTTGGAATAGCTAAAGCGTCATTTTGCTAAAAGTTACACGAGCCGTCTTTCCTTTTAAACGACTATTAACTGATACAGAAATAGAGAACAGAGAGAAATATTGATTTTACTGATGTACAGTACAGGTGTGAATGAATAGACCAACAGATTCTTACCTTGAGGATAAGCTCTACCACTTCAGTGTGAACCAGACCGTGGACAGGTTCCCCGTTGACATGAGTGATGAGGTCACCAGCACACAGGCCGGCCTCCTGGGCAGGGCCGCCGTCCTCCACATGCTGCCAATACACAAAGCATCCAAATTCATGACAGGGGAAAGTCACTCGTATATAAACACTCAGGGTACAGTATTTAAATCTTAGACAATATTTTGAAAGACTACGTGTTGCCAGATTAGAGGAAAGCATGAATTATTTTCCCTTTTGTTATGCTATAAATAATACAGGAAGAGAAAATGAGATTCCAAAGATGAGCTTCATCCTGTCCTCTTTTACACTCTGTTTTTTCATTTCACTTATCCATGGTTAATGCCACCCGGACTTTAAAATGCACCCACAAAAGTCATAGCACAAGCCATCCCTCTTTATGTAGGTCACTGACTTTAACTCTAAATCTCCAAAGAGTACATACTACTACAAGTTTCTTACCCAAACTATATGATGGACGCTGTAGATGTCACTGTCTCCAATGTAGACCCTGATGGCCCTGAGGGTGAAACCGTACTTCTTTCCAGATCGATGGATGGTAATGGGGGAGCGCAGCACACTGACTGCTGGGCAGAAGTCTCTGCTGGGTGAAGAGTCTCGAGACGAGGGGTTGGAAGAGAAAGAGTGGGGAGACATGGGGCTGGCCAATGGGGAGAAGCCACCATGCTGCTCCACTGGTGGCAGAGAGAGGGTAAGCAGAGAAATTAGATACTGTATTTGTATTAGGGTGTCACAATTGATTATTTCCTAAAGGATTTCATGATAATCTTTACTTTTTGCCTCTCACCTGATGGTATAATGACAGACAGGGCTGTGGCGGAGGCTGACTTGATGACCTTGTTGCCAGGTCTGGAGTTGCGCTTCTCTCCATCACCAGACAAATGCTGGTGGCGCGCCCTGCGGAGGACCAGGTCATTGGTGGCCCGGGGCCCCAGAGGGTCATACAGAGGGGTCATGACATCACGACTGGTGGCTGCAGGACCTGGAGACAATGTGGTGATGGTTGTAGTAATGCCTGGTGTCTCTCCAGGTCTAGGGGGCTTGTCTGTGAGGAAGTAGAGTAATGTGGGAATTATACTTATTTAAGTTGAAAACAACACTTACAGGTGAGAATAGCAACACAGCATGAGCCATCTAATAATTACCCTTCATTCTTTATCACTTTCTCCATTGCCCACTCTTATTTATTTCCTCTTCTCCAACCTCACTTCCTGTGAGACCTCAGGCTGCAACCTACCTGCCCCGTTGATCTCTTTCAGACTGGTCCTCTGCTCCAGGAGGCTCGGTGAGGGGACACTGGTCCCATCCAGTGAGGTTCCACGGACCTTGATGGGAGCCTGGCGGGACAGGAAGTCTGGCTCACCCTCTAGGGGTGAAGCAAAACGATGTGTATCCATCAGTGCTGAGAAGCGTCGCCGAGCACCAAGGGGAGGGCTCGCGTCTCCTTCCATGTAGAGGGACTCTGAACAAGACAGGCGCTTCCTGAAGGAGAAGGACACGGACGCAGTCACACAATGTAATACAAACAGTGTCCTCTCTGTAAGAGTCCTTTCTCCAACAAGACTTGAAGTCTACAGCCATGAATGTGTGGTCCAGATTTCATGGCAATCCATCCCATAGTTTCTCTAGAGCCAAGATGAGAAATAAGTGACATTGAAATACAGTCAGGCCAAGTGACAGAAGTGATCTCTTTGGTTAAAAATGTAATGAACAGGAGCTGATAATGAATCATAGCTGGAGAGATGATACATATAATTTCTACCTGATAAGGAAGAATGGAAAATCCAGTATGTAAGGTTAACAAATGATGAGTCACCTTCACCTTTCACGTCTTCCAGTCCATTATGAATGCAGAATATATGAATGAATTGTTTTATTGCATGTATGAAAATAGAGAGATTGAAACCCTGACATATGCTTCCTAAAGACTGAGTTGAAATTGAGTCATGAGAAGTAATGGCAGTCTCTCTCTGCTCCATGCTCTCGGTTAGAGCTGTATCAGTTAAAGGAGCGGTGTGTAGGATTTAGGGGGCTCTATTCACAGGAATGGAATATAAAATCCATAATTATGTTTTCATTAGTGTATAATCACTTATAAGTATGAATTGTTGTGTTAGCTTAGAATGAGCCCTTCATATCTACATAGGGAGTGAGTTGTCTTCCATGAAGCCTGCCATGTTTCCACAGAAGCCCAGAATGGACAAACAAAACACTGGCTCTTGAGAGAGCCTTTTGTGTTTTTACATTACCTGAGGGCCACCATAGATTCTCCTACACGCTCGGAAAGGCGGTGATGAGGTATTCAGTTGGTTGCAATCTGCAACCTCACCGCTAGATGCCACTAAATCCTACAAACTGCATCTTTAATAATATGTGCTTTGAACTCAGCAGGTTGCAGTGCTGCGTGAGCTGCTGCATGACACAAGTCACAAGAGAGCAGATGCAGATGATGTTTAATGAATCTAGATCCAGGAATAAAATTATTTTTTTCATTTGGTCTGCCAAAAACCAGAACCCTTGAGAGGTGTTTTTTTATATTCAATCCAATATGAATAAACACTGTCAGAGTCAGGCAGGTGTTGACAGGTATACCAGATGAAGAGCAAAAAATTTTTCAATAGTCCTAAAATTACTAGTATTTATCCTTTCGCGTAATATAATTGTAAGATAATATTGCACTTGATTTGAGTAAAAAAAAAAAAAAAAGCCAACGGCTACATCTGTGTTATTCACAACAAATCATGTCACATATTTGGGTTTCTTTGAGACGTATGAACCAGCGATCCATTTCCACTTTCCTACTTTTCAAAATTTGGAGAGGTGAGATCTGTTTCCTGTTGTTGACTCAAAGTGAGTGTGAACTCTTGCACAAAGATCTTTTTATATAAGAAGTGTCAGAATTGGTGTCAGTGAGATAGAAACCAGTTACTCAGACACCCAGGGATATGTGACAGCAAAGAGGAAAAACCATCAGGAAACCACCTTCTGAACACCCTCAGCCCTGATTTACGCAAATACACAGAACACCCCACCTCACTCTGCCATGCGCATATAAAAAAATCATGACTGTGCCTCTGAAACGCCTCATTTATAAGTCTGCGTCACTCACATCTCAGGCGATCCAGTCCTCCAGCTCTTATCCCTCATGCTGAAGCTGCCCAGGCTCTCTCTCTTGGTCACCTTGTCGTCCCGCGGGCCCTTGTGCTCCCGACGGGACACAGAGGTCGTAGCTTTCTGCTCCAGCTGAGAGAGATGCTCCATGCTGCTGTACACCTGCAGGGGCGCACAGTCAGATCAATAATCATTTGGTCTGTTAGCAGTTATTAATAGCTTAGGAAATATGTTGCTGGTGAATGTGTGTTACAGTTATATGTTTGGTGTCAGTATTTATAATTACTGTACTTGTTTCAGATATCCGGCATATAATAAAAATGTGTCAAGGACAGTTGTTTATAATCTAAACGACTGATATGATGATTTTGCTCAGTCCAGTTTACATATTTAGTGTAATTGTTTTTGCAGTGAAGAAAAAAAGCAGAAAACAAGCACACTCAAAACACAATAAGATAATAGAGGACGTTAAAAGTATTGATGTTTTTCACACTATGCAGAGTCAATAAAATGCCCATGTGAACAATGAGAACAATGCGAATAAGAATAAACTGATAAGCTATGCAGGGAACAAATATGCAGTTTCGAGTGTTTTAAATTCAAGAGCATTTATGGGATAAATTTAAACTTGAACTCATTAAACCAAATTTCTGAAAACCTGTATCTCGGAACAGTGGGGAGGATGTCATATTTCTGAAAGGGGAACTCCACTGGTTTTACATGTCAGTCTGTTTACATGTGTTGGGGAGCAAAAGTTGTACAAAGGCTTTCTGGCTGATGAACTGCATCACGTGATGTCAAGTTTAAGAACGAAAAAAACTCTGGGAGCGTGGAGTCAGAAGGAATGACATTACTAGACCTCTGTAGCTCGGTCTTGCTAAATAAACGGTCCAGATTTGCTATAATGGGTTTAACTTTCCCTGTGATTTGCTGGCTAAAAATGTTTGCCAGAAGGATGCTACTAACCAGTGATCTTACTCTCCACTTTGACAGTGTTGACCACTTAATTCCTGTTTCACATTCAGCTTTGCTCATGTGCTTCATCCTTTCAGACATGCAACGAAATGTCCCTCTTCCTACAGGAGCTCCTAACTGTTCTGGTTTTCAGTATTTTCAGAGAGTATGACAAGTCGGACAAGTAGAACATTCTGAATCCTTCTATTTTTAAACATTTTGGCATGAAAATTGTCAAAATCTTAATACTGGCACAACATATTGGCTATTTGCAGTTTCCATCTAAAAATTCTAATTTCCACAGCCCACATCATCTATTATCCCTGGTCACAAGAGTACATAATACTGATTGGCGGCAGTGTCTAATATTTGGAATTCATCAAGAAACGGATGTAAATACATTTCTTAGGATGCCAGCTTGTGAAAACTGTGTACTTGATGTAATCTTGGGAGACATTTAATACACTCAGTACTGTTTGCAGTGGGGTTGAATTCTTGTCACATTATATAATTCCTATCTTTACATTTACGATGCACTATTGGTATTATCTTGAGTCATGCTTGCAGGATGGATGTAACTACACCTATGTGTGGGACTACTTCTTAAATGACAGTGTCACCTATTTGATTCCTATGTGACTGACAAAGAGACAATTTCAACGCAAAGTGTTGTGCTTGTTTGAATATAAAAAAAGAAGATAAAGACGAGTTTTTAACAGTAGCTTATTGCTGTGGTTCAAGATGCGGTAAAATTAACAGTTAACAAAGCAGAGTGGCAAAACCGTATCTCAAATATATATTAAATAATATTGTTAATATAAATATCATACTGTCTGCCTTCCACTGCTGTTCAAAGCTGCCCACCAGTGACAACAATATATTCAGTATGCTCATTTGTGCATTCAGAGGATGATAACCTGACTTCCAGCATCACTCGGATGACTTAAAACAAGCTAAAATATTTACAAAAGGACATATGAAATGTGACCTACTACACTGAAAAACAACATAGCTTCTATGTTTTTACCATGCATGCATGTGAGCACTGACATATCCACAAAGACATGCACACAGTTACTCTGTAAGGCTCTCATTATGTGCAGAGTAACAAAGAAAAGCTAAGCTGTGTGGGGGAGGACAACAAGACGAGCTACGTTAAGGGAAGCCTACCGAATATTCAGCAGTGCACCATGGAAACAAGTATCAGCTGAAGACCCAGGTGTCTTCTCAAGAGGAAAACCAAAAAACCATGTTGACAGCCAGAGCCAATTTCTTACTTTTTTAAATCTATGAGACATCTCAATGCTTTTTTTATCAAAAATGTCAAAAGACATTTAGGAAAAGCTGCTTTAAACTCTGGCTGATTACTCATGTGACATTTGTTTGCTTTTTAATTTTGGAGTGAGATTATTTGCTGGAAACCCTTTGGAGGTTTTTAATCTCACCTACACAAAAGAGTCATTTGCATTCGTCTTTCAGTTTTTTTTAATCATCCGGGTTCATCTATATTTTATCACTGCATACAAACTAATCTTCACCTACTGTGAATGAAAACTAGTGTTTCTATACAGTATTTCCTCACAAGAAGCCACAACCAAAGACTGAATAAGGTAAGACAGAGGTAATCAAGTCACATGAGGTCATGTTAAATGAGCTAACACATCAAAGCATGATGGTCCCTTTTGTCTTTTGTAGTAATAAGCTTGGGGGAAAGAATAATGTGCAAAAATGCTCAGTTGAGAGAATCTTGAAGTGCTTCTCATAAAGCATGTGTGTACTATGTGTACGCATTACAAGCCAAACATACAGCGTCATCTTATGCATAAATCAGTTTTCTATTTCAAGTATGTAAATTTTGCCTTTAAGATCTTATTGTTTAATTTTATGTTGCATGTTTTGTGTCTTTTAACATCGTGGGACCATGATGGAACAACTGCTCTCACTTTAAAATGTTATCCCTTGGATTCTGTTTGGTAGATATATAAATATACAGTAACGGTTACTGTATGTACATTATTGATTCATCTGCTGATTTACTTTCTTGAATTAATTGTTATAAATTATCAGAACATAGTGAAAAATGCCTGTCACAAGATCCCAAAAAGACATTATAAATGTCTTGTTTTGTCTGACAAGCAAAAAAGAAAAGAGAGAGGTAGAAAATAGAAGATAGAGAAGATAGGTAGAAATGAACCAGCTAATTTTTTGGATTTTTGCTTAAAAATAAGTTAATTATGAATGATCAAAATAGTTACACATTGAAAAATTAAAATGCATGAAATATGTGCACATGTTCTCTGTATACTATTTTGTGTGTGTATTCAGCCAAGGTATTTGTCCACCTGCTTTGCCCGAGCAAGGCTACTCAACAGCTCTGAACTGTAACCTTAAATACACCACAAATTATATTGAAATTGGCTCCGCGATGAGGCACTTTCCACTAAGTGAAGAGCTCCTTCACTGCTTCACAACCCAAATATGAGGGGATAGACCAGGTGAGACACAGATGGAAAGACAGAGTGAGGGAGAGAGGAGAAAGGTGGGAGGGTTGAGAGAGAGAGAAGGAACAAAAAGGCAGCACGAGGTGAGAAAATCCCACCTGAGAAGAAAAAGTAAAAGTGTGACAGAAAGAGCACGTTGTCACACTGAGGGAAGGGAGTCACAGTTCAGAATTAAAGGAGATTTCGCCAAAGAAAGAGTGACTGAAAAATGTGGATGAAGGCTTGTCTGGATCATTAAACACACATCTACAGACAAGCATAGTAAGTGGCTGTGACATTTAAGGTACATGGGCCTCTGTATTGCTCAACAAAAAAAAAAAAGAAGAGTGATAAAGAGCCCAGTAAATTCCCATTTAGACTCTCTGAACCTCAGGTATGAAACCTGGGTTTGTCCTCCAGGTGCTGCTCTTCGTACAGTTTGTCCTCATTCTGTCCATCAAAGACCTTCCTCATCTAATCCTGTCAATAATCTCAAGTGGCAAGTGAGATTCTGTGTGACACAATATAACAGACCGACAGGGTGAGGAAAAAAAAAGGAAGACAGAGTAAAATGATAGAGGGAGAGAGGGAGCGATGAAAGAGGAAAGTATGCAAGAGAGACAAAGTCAGACCTTGCTGAAGCGAGGAGAACAGGAGGAAAACTGTCTGATCTCCACCGGCTCGTCGTCATTGGTGTCATCCTCGTCGTACGTATTGATGTGGTGATAACGATCCGAGCGGGCTGGCAGAGGAGGGAGTGAGAGGGAGGCCATGAAATATATGAGCTGACAGTTCAATGTAAAATGTGCATTTCTGACCGGAGCGGTGTCAGAAAATTATTGTACAACCCATAAAGCTAATATTGATGTAACCGCTGTACTTTACAGACACATAAATCCAGACATGCATACTGTCAAAGTAGCTGGTGTCCTCCTCTGACTCCAGGTGAGGGATGAACTCTGCCTTCTGCCTCAGCAAACTGTTCCAGTCCAGCTCAGAGAAGAAGGAGTGCTGCTTCACCTCGAACGCTCCACCTGGCAGCAGGGACACAAAAATATGGATCGACAATGTGCTTAAAAGAGATGAAAGTTAAGGTTATATTTGTATAATGCACAGTTGATTTCATAATGTGACTTAATTGTCCGTTTTTTAAACTCACTGTATTGAAAAGTTCTCATGAAAGGAACAGTTTGGAAAATACACATTCACTTGAAGATGAGAAGCTCAATACTAGTCTCTTTAAAAATTAACCTACAGCCAGGAGACAGTTAGCTTAGCTTAGCTTGAGACTGGAAACAGCTTTCCTGCCTGTGTAGAAAAATAAAGAAATAGTACTGCACATAACCCTCTTCTTAGCCACAATTTTGTTTTTACACTTTAATTTCTGCACAGATTAATTTTTTTTTTACCTTTGGACAGAGCTAATTTATCTGTTTCCCCCTGTTTCCAGAAACTGTGCTAAGCTAACCAGTTGATAGGTAATGTTAGCTCATCTATCGGTCTACAAGACAGCAAATAAGCTTGTTTCTCAAAATATGAAACAATTCTTTTTATACTATCTACTACTACTACTACAATCTTGTTGCCAAATGGCTGAAGAAGGTCAGTCTGATGTGAAGTAAATGGAAAAGTTAGTACCTGAACCCAACCTCACTAGAGGGTTTGTCTGCAGCAGAGCAGATATGAGGGCCTGGGCATCTGCAGGCAAGGCTTCATCACCATCTGGCCAAACTATATCGTCTAGCAGAGGCAACAAAGACAAAGCAAGAGGTCACAACAAAGAAAGAAATTTCTCCTTTTTGAAGGTGTCAAGATGAGAAAATATAGGCTAGTCCAAACTTCTGCAAAATTACCTTTAATACCTGAGGAAAATGAAATATTGAATATGGAGGAAAAGTATCTGGAGTCCTACTCCTGCTCGACCTTCATCCCTTTCTTGGATAGCATAAGAAAGCATGGGAACACATGTCTGACTCTAAAACCATAAAGCTGTTTGTTTCTAAACTCTAAACTGTAGTTTTGTTCTAGTGTAGTAATCTTACTGTTACTGCACAGCTTTTATTTACCAGTAAGGTCCGATTTGTTCTCTAAGAAACTTAAATTGTAAGTTTATAAGTATTTTCTTACCTGTTATAACCTGTCCAAACAGCTCCTCTGGAGTGTCTCCAAAGAAAGGCACACAGCCCACCAGGAACTCATATAGGATGATGCCCATGGCCCACCAATCCACCGGCTTTCCGTAGCCCTGACGGAGAATCACCTCTGGAGCGATGTACTCTGGAGTCCCACAGACCTGTGTAGGTAAAGATGAGTATAAGATTTCTGACAAACCACCTTTCCACCTTTCCTGATACAGTGCCAGTAGTAGAACAAGGCAATTACTTGAATTGATGAGTAATTGAAAACAAGGCAAACGGTTCACAATCTATCCTGGTATATGAGATACTGTTTCTGGAAACAACTTTTGAATTTTTACTTGTTTATACCATAAATACCATAAACACTAAAAATTGTTGTTTCACGATGGGGGGGGGGGCGTTTCAATGGGGAAGATTTAAAATCTATAGACAATAAAATTGAAATGAATTAATAAATTACTTGCACTGTTTTTTTGATTTGGATGAACTGGCCCTTTAACACTAGAGGCTGTAAAATGGAAACAGTATGTGCTGTCACTCTGTTCATTCTGATCATCATAAATATATACTGTTCAGGATCTGAAAGTGAATACACTGTAAATGAATGCACATCATTGCTGACTGAGTGAGAAATACTCCGCTAATCCGACTCTCCACTAGACACATGAAAAGCAAACCCCTGCTCTGTTTCAGCCGCAGATGTGAGTTGATTACTGGCAGACGAACAGATGCCTGCTTCCACCCAGAAGAGCTGGAGAACACAAGCAGCGATCTGACTGATTATGACTGGTTTAATTCAGAGTATAAACAATAACTATAATTGCAAAATGGGACTGTGATGGAGATGGAGAGCATTAATGATTCGCTAATTCAGACAGCACAGGAAGCACTGTAATGCAACGTCTTTATTTGGAGATCATTGATTTTGCCGGATGACTTGGCAGGTTGGCACGCATGGCTGGAGAAGACTAAAAGAGTCGTCTGCTCAGCCACCATACATCCTATCTTAGAATTTCACTAATTCTGCCTACATACCAAATTCATACTGTTGCTGATTCAAATGTATCTGTCAGCAGCTTTTCATCTTTCATAATGTGACGATAAAGTGCTGCAATTAATGTTGGAAGACCTGGCGCCGTACTAGGTTACAGGTGCCGTACCTGCTTGTCCAGGAACTCTCTGGCATCTTTCTCAATGTGTCCCTCGTAAAGGTTCGTGGTGAGGCTCATTAGACCCATCTTCGACAAGCCAAAGTCTGTGAGCTTGATGTGGCCCATGGAGGTGATCAGGAGACTGTATCAAGAGAGGAAATGGAAAATTTCTACTATTTGACACTTGAACAGATCTAATTCTGGCACATAGCAATAAAATTCACATTTAACGGAGTAACAGGTATGTTTTCCTTGACACCAGACAGGAATTTTAAAGCAGCTTCGGTTTATTTTTCCGACGCATGAAGCAGCAGAACTATATTATCACCTTATAAAGTTTGTATGGTTGAAGGGTTAGCAAACAGTCGCTCAATAAAAGATGTAGCAGACATGGAGAAACATCAGCATTTATGTAGAGTTGTGTTTCTGACCACATGATGAATTCAAAGTCCAGTATGTTTTTGGCCTCCACCAACTCATGATGGCAAATATCTGGCTTTTTAGCTGCTAAATGCTCCAGTACCTTCACCAATTGCTGCTTTTGTCTGTCTGGGCAGGTAATGAGCTTTTTTGCTGAACCTCTCATTTCACTACTGAGTTGATGAAAGCGGTAAAACTGAATCACAACAGTAAAGCTGTGGGCAGTAAAGCCAAAGCAATTAGCTAAATGATGCTAAAATGCTCAATAGAGCTCAGAGGAACTGTTGGGTGATAATTTTCTGTGGCTCATCATCATATGAATGACCCCTTTCACATTATATTCAGTCACTTGATCCTTTGTTAGTATAAAAAGAGTGATCAGGGCAGCTTTAAACACTCACTTGTCAGGTTTGAGATCTCTGTGGACGATACCATAGTTGTGCAGGTACTCCAGGGCTAAAACAGTCTCAGCAAAGTACATTCTTGCCAGCTCCACAGGCAGAGCCCCAATGTTCTTCAACAAGGTGGCACAGTCACCACCTACAAACACAGAAATACCGGTTATTGTTGTTATTGTTCAAGCGAGAGCGGATTCTGCCACAACACTGTCCTGAGCTGCCCTCCAGAAAATTCAACCCAACTACAGAGGAAGATGAGGCGGTGTGAATCTACCGACCTTGTTTGACTTTCATGATCGAAAATCATTGTGATGGTGAAATAAGAGTAAGATCACTATCCACTGCCCTTCTGGAAAGGTAAGTGAGTGATTATATACTGCACCATAAATATGGTTTGGAAGCAGGAAGTTAACATGGAGAGAGCAGCCAAAAACCCTCATTGACTATGTTTTGAACAGACAGTTTATTCAGAATTAAATAACGTGTAAAAGTTAAATAAGCTTAAATTCCAAGGTCACCAGCACTACAAGTAATTAAGACCTGAAAAGTCAGGGCCACAGCACTTAGACAAAATATTTAATTATTAATTTGGTGAAAATCTTCTCATGAGTAGCAGAGAAATGCAAGGTCAGGAAACAGAAGCGGAGAGAAAAGGCTGAAAAGTGTTGTTATTTTACAAACCAGATAGAAATCTGAACCAACATTTCTGCATGACAGAGAAAAATGAAAAACAAACAGAGCAGGAAAAGCCCATTCAGAGCAGCCTCATAAATCATCATCTTTTCAATTGGGAGTCCGTCTTTACTGTAAACCTCACTCCCTTACCCTCAACATATTCCATGACCATGCAGAGGTGTCGCCGCGTTTCAAAAGAGCAGAACATTGAGACGACAAAGGGGTTCTCTGCGAAGGTGAGGATGTCTCGCTCTACGAACGCCTGCTGGATCTGGTTCCTCAGGATCAGATTCTGCTTGTTGATCTTTTTCATGGCAAATCGCTGACGTGTCTCCCTGTGCCGCACCAGGTAGACGGCGCTGGAACGAGGGCAAGACAGAGGAGTACACAACAGAGGAGATGAGGTATTGAGAAAACAACAGCAGGGTGAGAAACTGGTAAAGAATAAAAAAGGATATTCAATCTGCTTTTAGACATGAAACTAATACATTATGACTGAGTGAATATCAAAGTGGATTTTAAGACTTTGAAAACCAAAATGTCAAGCCCCAAGCTCATAACCTTTGAGTTTTTTTGTTTTTCAAAAACATCCTTTTTCTTTTACATTGGCAGATAATGGTGGAATAATGGAGGCTTGACCTTCACAGTGCTTTCTTTTCTGTTCTACTGAGGCCAGCTTTAGATAATTTAGTATCTTTTAAAATGCAGCATGTTTACCGATTAAGACCAAGAGGAGACTAATTGTATAAATAACTCCCTACTGGTTGCTTTTTTGTTGTTGAAGAGATTTTACATTTATCTCTTTCAAATCACTGAACAGGCCAGTCCTTGAAAACACATCAGATATGGCTTTTAAAAAATGTCCCCTCTAAATCCTTTTGCATGTTGGTGTTTTCTTCATTCTGTGTGGCAGGATGAGGGAGTGGAAAACAACCGTCAGTTTATCTTTAAATGTGTCAGGTAAAACATGGAATTACAAGGCACAGTTATACATATCATAAACTAAAACCAAAAGTAAACATTAATGTTAAACCAATCATGACATTATATTAACTCTTCAGCACATAATCTAATACCCAAAAATACCCATGTCATTCTTTGTGTTTCACCCATGTTTCTTTTTTTGTCTTACTAAATATTATGTGTGGTTTCAAGTAAAAAAGAACCACAGTTGCACATCAAACATCTATGATGCTCCCCTCTGGAACAGAGAACAGCCTGAATCCTTACAAATGAGTCAAAAATTGGCAAGAGTTTGTTCCAGTACAACTTCTTAGCACAGCATTGACATTATGTAGGTCAGGGACCTTACTGGTGGTTGGACATGTTCACTGAAAAATAATGATCAGAATGGTTTCTTACATTTAAGGCAGCTGGTTTTCATCAATGGAAATGAGTTATTACTATGGTGGCATAAGCATCATGAACCACTGTGTATTGGAATCTACTGAATAATGTTGAGATGGAACAAACAAAAAAATAAAATATTAAAAATAAAAATCTTAACTCGAGGTCCATTTACTAGATTATTCCAGAGCTTTCAAGCCAATGTCAGCTGATGGTGCTTGCTCAGTTGTCATGGAGATAGCTCCTGAAGATGACTGAGCAAATTATGTGCACTGAATCGGGTTAAAAGCTCTGGAAAAAAAGCTAGTCAAATAGACCTTGCGTTAAGTTAGTTTCTTCATTTAAACACTATATAATGACTTGATTGGATTTGAATTGGTTCTTATGAGACATCAATGAGACATCAATCTGTTGCTTACCCATAAGCTCCATTGCTGATCAGTTTGATGCTCTGAAAATCTTCCTCACTCGGTGGCTTGATGGCTCTCCCTTTTCCCTGGTGAAATACCCAACATTTTAATCGGATCAGCATAGACGTGGTTGAACTTAAATATTCAAATGCATAAATGTCATTGTACGTGAATTCATGTAAACGCGGATCTGTCTGTGGGTATATTTCATCTTCACCTCTGCTGAGTCATCAGTCTCTGGAGTATGTGGACCCTCGCTGTCATAGTTTTCAAGATTCACGATTTCTGTTGAGAAACATGTTAGTTAACAACCAAACCCGGTGTCCAAATAAAGAGAGACACTTTTCATGCTAAAACACCAGGCCTCCCACACTGCTGTGAGCAGATAAGAAATTTGCAGCTGCTCAGACAATTTTAACAAAACAGCTATTCAAGTTTCAAAACAGCTGAAGGCCCAAGATCACGGAGAGAAAAACATGAGAGAATTAAAATAGCTTCTTCCTATTAATTTTTCTTGTCTCCTTCAGCGCTCCCTCCTCCTCACTTTCCTCCCTCCTTGAGCAGCACCAGCAGCTAGTTTTCACTGTTCTTGCACTCTTGTACTATATGCCACAGCTGCTAGAATACGCTGTTTGTACTGCTGTTTTGTCAAAGCAGGGAAATAAGTGAACGATAATTACCTTCACAACGCATTTACAAAGCCGCTCTATAGATATTAACTTAATGTGAAATAAAGTCACTGAGCTGAGAAAGGTATGTTCTGTGTGTTTCTGTTTGACGCTGAGAACAACTCATCTTGTCAACTGTTTCTATCGGGAAACAAGAAAAGAAATGAGAGTGTGAAAGTGTAGACGTGCTAGCAGCTACGTGGGTGTGCATTTGTGTCTATACATGACAATGTAGGTGCAAAAGAAAGTGGGAGATCAAGATATCAAGTGACACATTGTTAGCAGAGATTAACTGAGAAAGGCCTAACAGCCCCATATTTCTCATGAGTTGAGAAATAAAACCACAGCGCTTTATTGTGAAGAGTCATTCATGGGCCATTTAGCCCATCAGCTAATGAACAGCTCTTGATGGATTAGACTGAGAGCGGGAGTTTGAGCCGCGATGAGTAATGAAAGATAGTGATGCCAGAGCACCACCGGCCAGCAAATGATCCATCTAGCCCAGACTCTACATCTCAATAAATATCCTCATCCTGAACATCCTGATCATCTACATGTCCACAGGGTTTCGACTCAGTGCAAATATCAGTATATGAATGGAGGAGGAGAGTGTCAGTGCTACATCTTGAGCGCCGTTCCTTAAGCCTCTATTTGTTTAAATTTTGGCAAACTGGCACTGCCAAATGAGCTACTAGCAATTCCTGTTTGCACTGTGCCCACGACTTTACAGAAACACAGGATTCATTTGATACTCAAGAAAAAGTTATAAGGAGCACCTCTTTTCTATGACCGCTAAAGGAATGTATGGACGTTTATTTGTGATGGACATCGGAGACAATGATATCTGTGTCCTTACTAGCACCTCTCTCTCTCTATATATATACATATGTAAACAGACTTTTTTTTTTTTATAATGTTAAAAATGAAGTCTCTCCATCACCTCACTGCTGTTCACCAAGAAATAGTTACAGCACATCATATATCACGATACAACATGTTAATGTCTTTTCTTTCTTTCTCTCTTACCCTCCAGTGGGTCTCTGGTCAGCCCCAGTTGGCTGATGATGTACCGAGGGATGTCTGCCTTCATCAGTTGTCCCTCCTTGGCGTGATCCTCCGCTGCCTCCAGCAGATGGTAAAACTCTTCTGGGTTGAACTCCTGTCATTGGGGGAAAGAATGTGTGAAGTGTGTGCCGCACAGCAAAATTCCTACTGCTGATTTAACACTCAGCAGTATGCAATATCTTTAAGTCCAAAACAACAGAGTTTTAACACCTTCAGATTGGTTTGAAGACCAGTGCTGGAGCCACATCATGTCTACAATTGAATAAACAAAGCTTTGATCAGCTCCGGTCAACACCAGAAACACTCTAGAAAATCAACACTTGCTACCACTGAAGTGTTTGGTGTGTGGGATTGCAATATTTCCTTGATCCTCACACAAATTTGGAGGAGAGTTCAAGAAAAGGTTACAAGAGACTGAATGATTTTAAACAACTGGAATGATGTTGTGCTGCTGGGTAAGACTGGTAACTTGGGACTAACTCATCACGATACATGACTTCTTCTTTGATGACAATGATGGTATCATAAAGGAATTGACATATTGCAAGTCAATTTATATCTAATATATAGCACAACATATATGTAATCTTAAGGGAAAATATGCCACTAAAATAACAAAATACTTCGCATTCGGGGCTGCAACTAATTTTAATTCCTTTGAATTGTCAATTAGGTCTCAATTAATAAATTTTTTGATCAATAAAATGCCTGAAAATAGTTAAATATTTCCCGTTCCAATTTCTCAAGATGGCCTCTTCAAGTTCGCCTTTTCCATCCAATCCAGTCAAAATGATCAATTTACCATGATAGAAAAATTAAGAAACAGCAAATATTTACACTTGTGAAACTGGGATTTCTGTTTTTTTGGCTTAAAAGTCAGTTTAAGTCAGTTCGCTAATCGATTCATCAAGAAATTGTTTTGGAAAAAAAGGAAAAGGGAGGAAAAAGAAGGTAAACAGCCTCTGACTCAGTATCACAACAAACCTTCTCATGATACTGGTGCAAGTGTGCTGATAAGACATTAAAAGACAATGTATTGAGTCAGGTATTGAACAAAAACTAACCTCCTGGTTAGCAGTAACAAAGGGTTGTGATAACAGCTAACAAAGGATGAGCGTTAATGAACTGATGTCATACTGTGTTGCACCTCACAAAGTAATTCAAAAATCGTGGCCAACTTATAATGACAAAACTAGGATTTACTTCAGCCTGCTGAAACTTTGTGACCAAACACCTCTACGGGGCTGTCAAACAAACATAATCTGTGTTAATACACCTCCCAACTTTAAATTGCTTTCTTGAAAACATCCTTTTTTTCCAATGAAAAAGCCTTTTGTGTTGTCCTGTGGGATTCAGTTTCATTCCTGTTGGTGGAATAACATTTTGATTAGAAAGCAGAGCCTGGGGCAGCCAGGATCATTTCCTTCTTCCCCTGCTCTCTCATATCTGCTCCCCTAGACCAGAGAAAAAAGAGAGAGTGAGGAGATGGGGGGCATTAACCTGCCTCTCTGATCGCTTGCTCTGCTCCAGGATAATATTCGTGCAGCTAACAGCCAACTGGACTGTGTGACATTTTCACCAAACCAGACCTCACATCTGACTTGAATGCGAAATGAACTCTACGGCTGCTGACCACATCTAAATGTGTGTGTGTGTGTGTGTGTGTGTTCTCCTCTCTGACCTAAGGGCCATGAGGATCTAAAGTCCCCTCCAGATCCTGCCTGACCCTATTGACCTCTTCCGACTGTCGCCTTGGCAACAGAAAAATGAGCCACGGTTGCTGGAGGAGGGACCACGGCAATGACGGATATGGGGGGCCATCAATCAGGGAGCTGATATCCAGGTATCGCTAAGCCTCCTGTGTATTCAGAGAGGCTTGTTATTACTAAGTAAGTAGTGGTGAGTTATGTTTTGTATGTATCAACATGCCAAGGACACGGCTCGGTCTCCCAGCTGATTTGATGTGGTGCTGAGAAGACTTTTTAGGTTATAAAAATACCCTGCAGTGATAAGTTGATACTCTGCTGCAGCAGAGATGTGCAGCATGTCTGATGTACTGAATGACACGGATTAAACAAAACCATGACCTCCACTGTATAATACACTGCATTCATACTTCCACATCTCATGTTGCTGAAGGTGAAATGACATTTACTGGAAGCAAGTGCACAATATAAGCCAGGTTTTCAACGCAGATCAACAGTAAATATGCAACACAAGTGGAGAAAGGAAGTAAAGAGTAGAGATTCTGTGTTTCTGCATCTTCTGGTTTTAATTCAAACAGTAACTAAACAGACCACATGATGTTGTCGAGAGGTTTGCAGCTCTTTCAGATTCAAGTTGCTGCCATCCTCGTTGTCATGATGGCTCTTCCGCAAGCGTCGTTACAGAATGACAAATTATCCCTAAGCCTTCCTCTTTATAAGAAAATGTTTGTTTGCAGGCTTAAAAAGATAGTCCAGCAGCTTAGTATTGCTTTTTAATAAATTGATGAAAGAAAGAAAAGTTGTGTGCACCTCCACCTGTTGCCAGGTGCCGGATAGAACTGCATATTGTGGTAAAGAGTGAAACAATATCCGCACACTGGAGTATAGCTCCCAATATTTAATTGACTACAACAAACACATTTGCTTGCCTGCCTGCAGCATAAAAGCTCACCTCTTCCAATCTCCACACCTCCAGTTTGTAATGCAGACTCTCTCTATTAAACATTTTAAGTCTCAGGACTGAAACTGTGGAGCACGCCTGTCAGAGCCACTGTTTTCACACGCTGTGGAGCCCTCCCCAGTAAAATGAACTGCATGTGTACGATCAGTGGAGAGCCCCCTTTAACAAGAACAAGAAAATTCAGGTTATGAGATAAAACCTTCTCCACATCAATAGAAGATGTCCTTTTACAAAGACTTGATACTTTCTTGTAACCGAGCACAAGGAGCTATAATCTATCCAAGTTGTTCAGAAGGCCGCTCAAAAACCCAAATTATTACCATAATCTCTCCAGAATAAACAAGGTGGGGTACATGCTCTTGTTCCAACACTTCCTCTGGTGGACTGCAGACACTAAGAACCTGTACATTCAGCAACGAATAATAAATCAATTTTTAATTCATTTGTTTTTTCTTTTCTGCAGCTCATGGGTAGATGGGTACTGCATTGGGTCTGTATTTGTGCTGCTAACTTGCTGCTAATTGAAGGTCTTTGATTTCTACATTGCAAAGATCTGAGACAGAGATTTGGGCCATTTTTCTTGTAGTGGCATGCGAGTATTCAGTTTTGACAGTGCATTCCTTGTGTGGGTGCATTCAGACTCTTTTTTCCTTGTCATCCCCCCCAGGACCAAACTATACGAGAAACACATAAAAAAATATATCAGGTCTTTTTATTTTCACCCAAAAGGCAAGAACAAGTAAAAACAAGTGCAATGTAGAAGATTAAAAAAGCCTTAAACTAACCGTTTTAAGAGTGACAGCACAGCTTTCCTGCTGTGACACACTCGGCAATGCAAAGCTCAGATATGCTAAACCTGTGTTTCATCACTTCAGACCGAATGCACAGTAGACTGCCTGCCCCACTTCTGCTCATTCTTTAATGCTATTTCAGCGTTAAGGAGTCGACCTTCCATCTCCATGTGGGAGGACGGGAGTCTCTCCCAGCAGATGAAGGAGAACATACTCAGAATGTAAGAGGCACCTTGTCACGTCATTCAAAAATGCTCATTTGGTGAATCCGTATCAGTGTCTGTTGAGTATCTCTGAGCAATTGGGGATTGTGGTTTAACTGTTTAAGAAAACGCAGGCCATGGCGATTAAACATGTGGTGTTAAACTCACCAAACACTCAAGGAGCCTGGCGGGACGAGATATGATGATGAAGAGCTTTTTAACCAGCTCAATGACGAAGGTGAGCTCCGAACTCTCCGAGCGCTCGTAAGCCTGATGCAGACAGACAGACAGACAGACAGACAGACAGACAGACAGACAGACAGACAGACAGACAGACAGAGTCAGTTCGTGAGCTGAGGCAAAGAGACGTCACACCTCTTCATTCCTCTTCACCTCCACGACTCACATCATGCAGCAGCCTCTCCAGGTTCTCCTGCAGCTCACAGAAGTAGACGCTGGTGATGAGGCCCTCGCGTGATTTGGTCAGGCAGTCTCTGGACAGCTCAGCTACCTGGTGGTGGATGAAGCTGAGGACCCCGTCGGCCAGCGGCAGAACACTCTCCGGGGAGTAGCTGTGGATGAACTCTGCCAGCCTCTCCTCCATCTGAGCTGTGGCCTGATTTAGGACAAGAAAGTGGTTAACAGTCAATTATTGTCATGTTGTCAGTCTGATGTTGAGAGAACAATGTAATCACCTCTCACAGACTTCAATAAACTGCACTCAGCTAATTTGGATTTTTTTTTTTTTTTTTTTTTTTTTTAAATAAGCCTTGTTTTCTTGATAAATTACTAAAACTAACACAAACCAGCAGCATACAACACGTGTCAAAACACCCACCCCCACCTGTTCAATGCAGACCTGTGTCTCAGTGATGTCTTGATGGGAGCCTTTTTAGGTGTCTTTTTCAGGGTAAACGATTTGTCCCATTTCCCAGCATTAATATGCATCAGATCTCCAGAAAAGCAGGGATTTTATCACATCAGCTCCTGTGGTTGCCAAATCCTACGTACGATACCTTGACTACTTTGTATCACTGATAATTTGATGCTTAGTGCAGTCTATGCTGATAATCTTGTGAAGTAGATCTTTGTTGTGACGTGTGAAGTTAACTGGTGCTGTGCGATTGAGACCAACCTCTACACTATATATGCGTCAGCTAGATATTACTATGTTTGTCTATAGATGATTAGTTATTAGTTGCTGTTGAAGAGAAGTAATACACATTTTACTTTTCTGGGTGTTTTATTTTCAGAAACTACCATTACTGTACTCTTGTACTCACAGTTCGCCACTGCTATTCTCTATGTATCTTTACATATCATGTGCAGAAATCAATAGTCTGGAATCATGTTAATGTCTTTTTCTACTGAGTAAAGAAGCTGAACTTGATTGATGACTCTGTGCTCTCTGACAGGAGCTCTGTAGCAGTAAATGCAAATAACCTAGCTAGCCATTGGGTAAATAATCTAAATAAGGCACACAGAAAATGTAACCTACATTCAAATTGTCTTTTCAGAAGAACCTGAAGGAGTCTAAAGGATGCTGACAAAATCTGCTATAGCCAGATTCACTCCCTTGTGTAACAAATGTTTAAAAGAACATAACATTGTCAGAATTTAGGCTCCATTAAGCTTCCATTAAACACTTTCTACAGGAGCTTATTTCAGGCATGAAACGGCTAATGATGATTCCCCATATAGTGACGGTGAGGATGCAAAGCAAAGTTGAGCACTCATTCACAAGCCTGGGAAGTGTGCAGTAGTATGTGGGAAGACTCATTAGCACTGCTTCAAAATGAATAAGTACAGGGTGATGGTGTGTGTGTGTGTGTGTGTGTGTGTGTGTGTGTGTGTGTGTGTGTGTGTGTGTGTGTGTGTGTGTGTGTGTGTGTGTGTGTACAGGCAGGTGTGTGTTTGAGGACACCTGCCTGCAGAGTGACATACATTTTCTGGCAAACACTTGTTCATAGAAGTAGTCGCCTCGCTCAGACATTAACTCATGTGTCCATGTCTCGGTACAGAATGCATACAGACATGTTTAAGAGCTTGAGTTACAGTTTGAGCAGGATTATGATCTAATTCATTTTGTGCTTATGATCAGTTACAGACAAGCATCGTAGACACGGCCCGAGCTCGACAAGAATGGTGCAGTAAACAACATATCAGTGGCTGAGCTCTGACTGAAAGCTGTCTTTCAGTCCAGTTGAACACATCTGGGATAAGGTGGTAGATACTGTGATGTTTGCAACAAATAATGTGGGGCCCACAAACATTTTATGTTATCGCATGATCCGTGAGAAACATTTCCGGGAAATCTGAGCACTGTGAAATCCAAGTGGGTACCACTGTCTGGTGTGTGTCCTCCAGGATTCAGTGCTGGGATGTTTTCTTTATCTCTGCCTACACCAGATTTCTTGGCCATGCGGTAGCTGTACATAGATTCCCATACCACTTCAATGTGACTTGTCAGTGTCTGCATGCTGGGCTGATATTGCTGCCTGGATGACGGGTGGGTCAGTACAACCATTACTGAGCTGCTACTTGTTGAAGGAAAAGACTTCTGTGAATGATTATTTCTTAGATCATATGGTGACTGCTTTTTGCTGCAGGTTTGTTCTTCAGGACACCTGCTTGACGGATTCCCATCCCTGATTACTGCCAGATGTTTCTGAGGGCATTATTTATCTCCAGATATGACTACTGCATTGTCTGCCTGACTTAAATATTTTTGCATGCGGTAAGATCCTTCAAACTGATCCAAAATGCGGCAGCCTGTCTGATCTTCAACTTACCCAAACATCTTACCACAATGCTCCCCGCATAAGCGTCTTGTAGTAGCATACATCAGATTCAAGTCCCTGGTGCTAGTCTACAAAGCCAAACATTGTCTACTTCCCAGGAAATGGTGAAACCTCTCACAAAGGACCTCTCAAACTTTTGTCAACACTGTTCTCTGTTCTTCAGGACTTCACAATCCTGCACATCTGCCAACGAATTTAACACCCATCTGTTGAGGAAGTATTTATACTGACATGTTGCTTAGTTCGTCTTCATGGCCATCGGGAACTCAACAGGTTATGACCAATTTAATGTTTGGTTTGTCCTCCTGTGAAGAAATATTACTCTGCTGCTGCTAATCTACAACTGCAACTAGCACTGAACAGCTTTGTCCTATTTAATGCAGTTATTCAAGTCGAGTTTCTAGTGACACATATTTCTGCCCATATTTGATTTTCTTTTCAACAGTAATTGAAAGGATGTATGGGTTCTTACTACTGAAAACTAAAATGTGTTCCAGAGAATAATTTGAGGCTTGTATATTAGCGTAGCACTAACGTGTCATCAGCTACTTACTGGGAAGATCCGATTCCTGAAATCAACTGGATAACTGTTTTAAATATAATTGAAATTCAGTGTAGCTAAAGAGCTGGTCATTGCCTGTATGCATATTGTTTGTGTGTATATTTGGTGTGTGTGTATATTTGGTGTGTGTGTGTGTGTGTGTGTGTGTGTGTGTGTGTGTGTGTATGCACAGTTTACACTTGTGTATTTGTTTGTGTGAGGTTGACCTTGGGGAAGCGCTCCTTGTAGACATGGTTCATCATCACTATTTCATTGTCATAGCAGGATGGAGATCGCCCGGGGCTGAAGAGAGACAAACACAGAGAGCGGCAGAGTAATACAAAGCACTGACTGGGTAAACCCGAGTGTGAGGGGAGGCAGCTGGTGAGACATGGAGATAAAATTCTGCATTTTTCACTCGAATGACAGAATAATTCGCTGCTTCCCATCATGTCCATCCTGTCTGTACATTATGCTAATCGACCGATCACAAATTCTGTACACTCTGTTTCTCTGATGGATTTGGTGTCTTCCTGCATGTCATGCCCCACTCCTCCATCACAAGCCAGGTGCAGTTGTCAGAAACATGCATAAATACTTGAAGAGTCACATGTATGCTTTCCTACACACACATGCACAGACATAAAGCAAAGGCGCAAATGGACATGAGGCAGAGACAAAGCACAAAAGGCAATAGTATCTTCATTTCACAGCAACTCATCCTATGCTGAATTCACAAAAGCACAATCTTATGTCTTATGGGCAAACAGATCACAGTTAGGCATCACACAATGATGTGATATGAACAGTGACAATGGAGGCATTTCAGGTAAACATTAAAGGCATTCAGCATATTGAAGCCACAAGATAGGATTTTATCTAGGCCAACGACCACGGAGGAGCTCAATACAGAAACTGAATACTGATAAGTAGTGATGTGTCGTATGTAGTTAGGGCATGCTGCATCCAGAGGGGTGGCTATAATAATAGTAGGTGTGGTTGGAGGGAGTGTGCACCAGAGACTCCTGCTAATAGAGAAACTGCTGCACTCTGGAGAGGCTCAAAGCACTGGAGGGTGGACTGATACTGATATAATACCAGTGTAAAATACCCTAACCCTGCATGGCTTTTTCTGTTTTGTTTTTAACTCCGCTACATTTGTGTGTGAAGATTTCACACACAAAACATATGATTATCTTATAAAATATGATGCTGTGAGCTGTATCTAATCAGTAGTATATAGTAATAGTTTAAGGATAAGACTGGTGTTATTCCATATTTTTCTTCTTGTCAACAACAAAACAAACAAAAAAGACCACTGTAGTTTTGCTGGTAAAATGTGAAATGCAGGAATTTTACTTGCAATTGATCAGTTTATAATGTTCCATTTGTACTTTTACTTTCACTAGTACACTACTGTTTATTAACATCATAGTGAGAGGGAATGATAATAATAACAGTGGTAAATCCAGACACATAGGAAACACATTTTCACATCTGTCAGATGACAAAACTTCAACTTAAATAGTATACACTATGTATAGATTTAACAAGTAACAAATATTATTTCCATGAAGCTTTCTAAGAAATGCTTAGAAATCCTAGAAAAAGAAATTGTCTGTAACAAGGGCTGAAACACTGACTCGTCCTCAACAGCATTTAACAGCACACACACATACGCAGAGGGTGAATTATACAAGATAAGCAACAAAAGCTGTGTGCCTGAAATAAATGATTGAGGGCCCTCTACGTCTCCTCGTGACAGAATGATGTTGTTCCTGCAAACAAAACATGATGCCCCTTTCATAATCTTCAAGGGCTGCTAAATGTCCTTTCATAACAGCTGCACATGCTGAATTTTGGTTGTTTTTGTTTATTTTTCTTCACCAGAAAATCTCCACAAATCAACTACTAATAAATTGGGCTTTGAGCAAAGTTGACATTATTTATCCTGTGGCACGAGCTAGAAGTCTGTCTGATGGTTTAACTAATGAATCATGAGCATTTTGTACTTTTAAAAGAAAAATGTCACAGCATCATTTTAACTGTGTGTAACTGGCAACATTTCTGTTACTAGAGATACTCCAGGTACTACAGGAAACAGCAACTAAGTCCTTATGTGAGACTGTTAGGGGCAAATTGCATGAATCAAAGTAGGCTAGATGCCTGGTGTAAGGGACTCTTTCATTTGCTAAAACTGTCATTTGCCCATGACCTGCCATGCTCTCACCTGAGACTCCGAGAGCGAGGGCGGACATGCGGCGAGCGTCGGCCCCCGTCATCGTCCGTGATGCTCTCTGTGCTGCCAAAGTGCTTGGACAAGAAATGCAACTCGTCCATGGTCGGCTGGAAGGGCAGCTGGTGCAGACGCTCCTGGGACGAGCTGGATGACTGGAGAGAGACGTGAAAAACAGACAAGGTTAAAAAGTGAACTGCTCTTTGTTCGATTTTTTTCAAAGCCTCTGTCGCAGCTGCAACCTCAATATGTTTAAAAATAGGTACCCAGTGATGGAGAACAGGACATCAAAAACGACAAATGGCAAGAACACCTTGATGAGAAGAGAAGAGAAGAGAAGAGAAGAGAAGAGAGAAGAGGAGAAGGTGTACTATGAGGTGAGTGGGTGGAAATAACTGAAGCAAAGAAGCAACTAAGTTAAAAAGAACAGGGAAGGAAAATAGAGAGGTGGAGAAACAAGGAAAATATCCAGAAGGAGTTAGTGTAGGAGGGTAAAAACAGAATAATCTGGTCTGAAAAACAGAGGAAAAAGACTGCAGGGAATGAAAGAGTCACTGCAAGTAAAAGTTGACTGCTGCCTTAAGTGTCTGCCGCCTCGGGGGGTTAACGGCAGTGCTATTCGGTCTTAAACAAAAGACTTTTCCTCAGCACAGGAGGGAAAAAACCAGCTTGGATCAATGGGAGGCTTAATGAACACATCTCCCAATGGGACACCATGGTTGGCTTTGGCCACACAACGATTTCTGCTATAAAAATCCATTAGAAAGTCCATTCAGGTCTTATCCACTTGCAAGCTGCAGAAAGGCACTGAAGTGATGATGTTGTGAATGCAGCAAGTCCAGTCTCCAGAATCAATTAAGAAGTTCCCTGGAGACAGAGTGTACTCAGATATGGAGGAAAATGCCATTGGATAAGATGGCTGTCACAGATGAAAAATGTTTCATATCAGCCTTGCTCCTTTCATGCCGTCACAGTGTGAATCTCAATTCCCTTAATTGCATGCAGATTATCTTCACCTGCATCTTAGTCCCTCCCACTGAAGAGGCAAGGAAAGAGGAATTGAGTAAAGACAGTTTTAAAGAAACAGAAAATGGAACGCATGCCTTCTCTTAAAATCAACAGCCTCAAGCGTCCACACGTGCATCAAAACCTTCCTCTGTGCTTGTACTGTACAGATCCGTCCAACCACAGTTTGACTGCGATCTGATCCATGATGCAAGATAAAGGGAGAAATGAAAGATCATAAAAAGAAATGCTTTCTGGTGAATAATCAAAGATGATTATTGTTAAAGCTACCATACAGTAGATAGACTGATTTTAACTAGATGGTGAATCAAAGTAAATTTTCTCAATGAAGGTATTCGCATATCCACATTCTCCAGAGCAGGTGCGCTGGAAAGTGTCACTTCAGAATATCCCACACACTGCTCTGCAAGACTGAATCAAAAATAAATTAATAAATTAATAATAAATTAAATGAGTGATAAAAGGAATAAAATAAAAGGGAATAAAGGGAAATTGGAACTGGGATGTACCAACAGTCGGCAGTTTTCTTCACTTTTAACGTTTCATCCTTCGAACTTGCTCCATCTTTTACCCCGTTCTCACCTCCGCTAACAACTGTTTACACCTTTGACTATTCCTGCAGCTTTTCTGCACAACTTTAGCTCAGTTCTACCTCTTCATACACAGAAACTCCTCCGCACACATACACAAACACATGCACACATCTCCTCCTTTCATCTGCTCTGTTCAGTATGCAAGGGTCCTGCTGTAACTAATCAAGCGAGTAATGGCCCATGTAAGAACCAGCAGAGCACTGAAACCTGACGGGACGGGGGGAGGGAAGAGGTGAAGAGTAGTGTGGGGAAACTGAGAAACCATTTTCGACCTCATCCACCAGCAAAAAGAGATCAATCATTTGCCTACAGTGTGTGTCTCTACTATATGTACTGCTGAGGGACGGGCAATGAAAGAAATGGTGTGTGAAATGCAGCAAAGATGCAGAGCCAGTGATAGTGTTCAGGATAGCACAGCGATGTACAGGGAGTGGATTATTAGTCAACACCTTGCCTCCACCTGAGCGTCATACACATTAAGGTCCATTTCTCAAATGGACTATTTACCAAATGGACCTCGGCAGTGTTCATTCCCTTTTGAGTATTCTGTTATGCTCCAAGCATCCTTCACTCAGACAAAAGTGGACAATGTTGTTGTCTCTCTGCTTCAAAACACGTTTCACTTCCACCTACACGCACATTTATTTGTCTCTGTTGCCCCTCTTTATCATCCATCTCTCCTTCTCTGGGGATAAAGAGATGGATAAAGAAACAGATACTGGAACACTGGTTTGCAACTACAAGGCAGAAATACAAATTGGTTATGTTTCATTTCAATTATCCCTGCTCCACTTTTTTAAGAAAGGCATCATCAGCAGATAAATCAGGTCGATCATATCTTAGCAACTGATCAGTTATTTTTAGGTCTGGTGGTTTATATGTGATGCATGTTCTTCAGCACTACAATGCTATTAAATAATCGGCAAAGAACACAGGAGCGCACGTGTGTGTGTGTGTGTGCGCGCGTCTGTGTACTCATGGCATTTAGCTGCTACTGTGGCGTGTAATCTTTTCAAAGTGAAACGAAACTAAAGTAGAAGATGCAAGTTAAGAACATGAATTAAATGCAGCATAGCGCACGCTGATTTTATGTATGAAAATATATGCAAATAAATTCTTTGAGTGAAATACATATTCATGCAAAGAATACAAAACCCACCTCATCAATTTAGCAATGGAAGAAAAATCTAAAATACAGTTCTGTGCATTGATTTCATAATTCATGCAGCTAAATTAACGAAAGAAAAAAAAAGCAGACGCCACACTTTAGTGTCTTTTAGTGTCTCCTATTTCTCAAATGTAATGTAATGTAAATTAAAGAAAGTATGAGTTTTCACTTGTCATGCTGTGAAGATGGGAAATATGAAGGAATCTCTCAATGAAAGCAGCACCAGAAGCCTCTCATTGTAACTCGGGGGACTTCTCAGGAGGCTGCTGCTAAACTGCGGCGTGTAGTTTGATAGCCACAAGTTTTGTGTTACAAGGGCACACTTAGTCAGCTCCATCCTACATTTGAGTGAGGATACGGTGCAGCGGCTGCTGCAGTAATAATACACGACAGATGCAGGGAAGTTGCAGCTACTGTAGTCACGTCTGTGGTGTAGACAGTCATTTCGGTTACGTCTTAAAAGGAGAACTTAAAGGAAACACACTCCTCCTCTGATGCAGGCTCTGAGAGTGTGACATCACATTGATTTGGCAAATGTTTTTTTGTCCAGAAGCGACTCACATTCTTTCACGTGCACGGGAAACAATTTGGGGTTCAGTGTCTTACTAAATCCCACCATTGACCTTGCAGTTAATGGCTATCCCACTCTACTGCCTGAGCTAAAGCCTCATCAGGCGGATGTTAGAGGCTTTTCTTCACTGTGAATGGTGACTGCACTGTACTTACACAGTGCCGTACAACCTAAGTAAGACAAAGCACTTTTAAATGTCCTTCTCATTCACTCACACACACACACACTATTAAACCTAATTCTACGATGCATAATGATACAAATTCCTGCCAATGGTTTCACACTGTTCCTGTTCATACTTTTTTTTTTTTTTTTTTTTTTTTTTTTTAAAACCCCATGTGTGTGCTTTAATCAAACGAATTGTGTGTCAGACATGACTGATCCACACTGAATACAGTTAAACTCGTTATTTCAGCGATCAGTTACACTGATTTAGTCACGTGGGCCGCAGACTTCACTGGCCTCAGGTTACCTATCGTAAAAAGTACCACACACTGTGGTGCAGAAATTTTAACTCAGATAAAACAAAACAATGGTATCAGATTGGAATCAGTACAGGATGGCTGTGGGAATCACATGGTTGATGTACTGGTATCATTATCAGTAGAGTTGCTTCTCTTGTGCTGATTGTTTTTTGTCCTCAATGAGACAAGAGACGTGCAAAAATGAAAGATGAAACTTACCGTTGAGCTGGGTGTATTGGTGCCATATCCTGAGGAAGGCAGAGAAGCCAAGGACCATCTACGACCATCAGCCCTGAGAAAAGCGGGGGAAAAAAGAAGAACATATGTTAGAGCCAAAAAGAATGAAAACTGTTTTTCTCTCACTTTCCATGGACAGAACTCAAATATAGTTTAGTGTAATTTCTTTTTTAGTTGCTCCAAACAACGCAATGGACCATTAAACTACAGCCACGCCACCAATTTCCCCCTCCTTTCAATTCATCCAATTATACTTTTCTTCCCTCTGGCCTTCTCCAGCCATCCACAAGTCTGACACTTCCTCTGAGTGAGCGATGAGGGATACACGTTTGGGCAAAATCCTGACACCTCGCCTCATTCATCTCAGCCTGATGTCACGCCTCTGTCACACAGACACTCGGTGGGAACAGTGTAGGACAAAGATAGGGCATTGGCATGCAGTTTCATTCTGCATGTGTATATATGTGTGTGTGTGTGTGTGAGAGAGAGAGTGGGTGTATACCCTGTGTGTAAAAATAATCCAGTAATCTACTTTGCACCGTTCTTGTAACATTTCCTTGTGTGACTTATTGTGTGAAGAAAAGAGGGATGCCAACCTTCGAGAGGAAGCGAAGGAAAAGTGGGCAGGTCCGCTTGGTGAGAAGTTGCGCGGGCTGTCCAACGGACTGCTTCCTGTTGAAATACATATGGAGAGAAGACAAAAGAAAACATACACTATGAGTTATTTCATTTTAGGTTTTAGGTAACTACACTCTACAAGTCATTTCCATTTCATTTGGTCACGTCACCTTGAAGGAAATATTGTATTCTTATCAGCCAATGTCGAGAACAATATGAGGGTGGGCACCAAAATTTGATCTTTGTTCATTCAGTCATTAAAAGAGAAATCACTGTTATGATTAAGATAAAAACAACCACCCTCTGTGAGTCCTGCTTCCAAATCTTACCCTTGAGCCTGTCCTGCAGAATTAAATATTAAAGATTTAGTTAAACAACAACTGAACACCAGCTGAGAATCTTGTTCATTTTATTCCATAGCACACCTCAACAGAGATTTGTTTTTGTTTTTTTTATACCACCCGAGGTTCGGTTGTCTCAGACAGTGCAGAGGCCTAAGATGAATCAGCATTTGTTAGAGCTCTCTGCACAGCAAGAAATCTTTGCGTTGTTTGCTGTGATGGTCAGTAAGTCTGACTGCTGTGCACCTTGAAAACCAGTGTTGGCAACTGACAACTGTGAGCTCTCATACCATCAGCTACAGTATGACTGCATATTGAAGTGTTTAAGAGTTGTTGATACAATGAGTGCATCTACATGTGCACTAGTAGTTTCCTGGTTCTGGTGCACATGTAAACAGCATATACTGGTTTCAAAAACCTGGATAAGACCTAGTTTTTTTAAAACCTGGATATGCTACCTGGATTACTCAGACAGAAACCAGGATACTGTTGCGTGTAAACAATTCTATGTTGGTACAGAGCACAGTGGCTGAGATGGTGAGAGTCACGACACACCAGCAGAAACCATCCATACCGCTTGTCCTTATAGGGTCGCGGAGGGGCTGGAGCCAATCCCAGCTGACATTGGGCAAGGGCAGGGTACACCCTGGACAGGTCGCCAGTCTATCACAGACTAAACAACCATTCACACCTGTGGTCACCAAATAACCTGTCACATGTCTTTGGACTGTGGAAGGAAGCCAGAGTACCCGGAGGCAAAAGAACAGGGGGACGAGGGAGAACATGCAAACCCGGGTCCCGGGTTCGGACCCTGAACTTTCTCACTGTGAGGCAACAGTCCTAACCACTGCACCACCACTGCACCATCATTTAAACATGGATATGAATCAAAACAAGATAAGAAAGCAGGAAACTAGTGTGCATGTAAACTTAGGCAGTGATTCTGAGATTTGCTGCATGTTCTTTCCATTTAATCTGGCAACACTTTGTTTGATTTTGATGTTGAAAGTTAAATGAAAAAGAATCTAGTGGTACTCTTGGACAACCCTTAAGACACCCCCATGGTGTCATGGCACCCACTGTAGGAACTGTGGGAACCACTGCATTAGTGGTTTAAATTCTCATGTCATAGTGTCCTGACTCACCCTGGAGTACACTTCTATGTCACTGCAGCAAGGTAAGAATTTACATCACTGGAGGAGATCTTCAGCTGGTGTCGGTGTTGCTCTTTGATGCTCAGAGTTGTCTTTTTGAGTGAGTATTTTCAACGAAAAAACAACTAGATTTCATGCAAAGAAGACAGTCACTTTAAATTTACTTTGACCCAGATTTCATGTTCTCAAAGCCGCTGTGTTTTCAGCTGCTATACTTAACTCTGTCCTCTTGAGAAAAGTAAAACTCAGGAAATCCCGCGACAGAAAAGGGAGGAAAAGGGTTGATCTTACACCAGAGTCCCAATAGTGAAGTAAAAACAACAACTGCAGAGTGCTGCTTTCTAAGTCTGGTTTCTGTATAATTAATTTTTCAATCACATTTTTTTTTTTTTTTTTTTAATTTTATACTCATTAAAGTAAACAAAGCCAAATAGTCCATTAAAAAACGGAATCTAATGAGCCCAACATACTGTTTAATCTGCTACTGTGTGGTGTCTATAACATATATGCACTGTATATACTGACCTATGTGTCCAGGCAGTGGAGAGTGCGGCCGTGGCAGCGTGGGGGACGTACTGGTCAGGATGAGGCTTTTCCTGTTGCTGGTTCTGCAACTAGAACACATGTGAGAACAGAGAGCACGTCAATATTTGTCTTTATTATATTTAAGACTCCATCGATACCAGGCGGATGATAGCTGGTACACACACACACACACACACACACACACACCGCAGTGACCCCCCAGGTTAATGAATATACGGTGTCTGTGTTTGGCTATGTGCTTACTTGTCACCCTGAGTAAATGTATAGCCTGTAATACAGTAAAGTATGTGTGGCTGTAAGTGTGTATGCTTTTTATATTGAGTACAGTATGTTTCTGTGTGTGTGCATGTGTCAGGCCATAGTGCATGATTTTATTGATGTCCACCCACACACAGGGGAGAGGGACAAATCAACAAAGATTTTTAATTTCCTCTAGGTTCAACCCCACGATGGCCGCAGCCATGAAGTGTAATGGCAGGAGTGAGGAGGTGATGGAGGGATGAAGAGACAGATGGTGAAGAAGAAAAGGACCAGGGAGGACAGGTATACTCCATAATGAAGATCTGAAATTACTGGACCATGAATGATTCACTCGCTGCTCTTGCCCCACTGCTGTGATGTGTCTTTGAACAGTTTGACAAAGGAACACACACACACACACACACACACACACACACACACACACACACACACACACACACACACACACACACACACACACGGGTTATTGTCTTACATAAGAGCTTGTAAAGTGGGAAGTGGATTTTTCAGGTGTTATTTTCATGTGTGGATTGGGTTTGCTCACAGGCCTTTCGTGTCCGTGCGTGTTTGCTTCGCTGGAGAGCCTGTCAGAGCAGATTTTGCAGAGCAGAACCACAACCTGACAAACAATACACGTTTGCCCCATGTTGCATCAGCCAGCCCGCTGCTCTACATCTGTGCAGGAAGTGCAGTAAATCATAGCGCACACACACACACAAAAATAAAAATGCACAAACACACAACATACACTGGTTATTTGATGCATCTCAACTAACACCTCGATCTATAATCTATATCTCCATCTTGCAGTCCTCCCACATCCTCCCTTATCCCTCCCTCTTTTTCGATGTGAGTCCTCAGCAGTTGTTTCAAACGCTCCGAGACATCAAACCCCTGGCAAGATTTTATCGGTGGCAGTGTGCCTCTGTGGGCGCCAGCTGAGGGAGAGCTTGTACTCAACCTTGCAGAACAGAGGAGGAGCGTATTGAAATATTTAAGGGAAATGCATTAGCTTTGGATGGAGGGCTGGAAGTGGCTTAACACCACCCTTCGCTGCAGCTCTCAGAAGATGAAGAACAGAGGAGGCAGGGGGAAGGGTGAGGGACGAGGTGGGGGGGGGCAAAAAAGTGCATATAGTATATTCCTCTGATATAATTTCTGTGTCAAACTCTTACCTCTCTTTTCTTGAAGCCTGCCTGCAATCGTTTTTCATTTCACCCCCTCCTTAACCTGTGCTCTCTCAAATCCACATTTTCATTGCTGCTCTTTGTCAATCACAAGCTGAATCACCTGAGCACACGCTAGTCAAGCATCTCTCCACAACATATTCTTAGCTTTTGATTTATGATTCACCACATCTACAGCAGCCCTACTCTACCAGCAAATCGTCAAATGGCAGTGATTCACTCTTAGATTGAGTGTCTAATGTTGCAAACTACATATTACAGGGAAAGAAATTTAATCTCACCTGCCTGGTTTCTGTGAATTTAATGTTGATTATGCTCAGTCTCAATAAATCTTTTGATAACTTCTAAATCACTCATCTGTTTCTCTTTCATTTCTTCCATTTCTTCTCATATCCGGATTCACTATCATTCTGCTTTCTCCTTCCAAATTAACTCTGAATGAAGAATAATTGAAGTGAGTGAAGTCAAGAAAACTCATTGTTCCCCTCTAACTCCAGATTTAAGGGTTATAGAGTCAAATAAACTATTAAAAGACTGTAACAGAATGAAAACCCACCAGGCTAAAGCAATCTAATCTTCCCATAAAGCCAGAAGTCTCTTGCAGCCACTATGCTTTATAACATTGTTATCTTAAATGAATGCTTCAAAAGGGCATCTTGCCCAAAGCATTTGTACTGCAAAAAAAAAAAAAAAAAAAGGTTAAATAGGAGTGCTGCTCTTTATGCTATACTACAGCCACATTATTTATCACCAGTAAAGGTCATACAGATTGACTTTGGGCGAACCCCCAAAACCAGGGCATGAACCCACATATAGGTTTACAATAGTGAGAGTAGAGAGAGCAAAGACAGACACTTTTTCCAGGCATGAAAGAGTGAGAATTATACCGTCTATTCAACAGCATACTGCAACTGCATACTGGTCTGTTTGGGGTGCTTGTGTTGGACAGGCTGATGTACAGACGACAGATGGGTAATGGGTGGCACTCCACTCTTAGTATTATTCTCCTATAACAATGTCAGACTTACAAATTTAAAAAAAAAAGGCATCAAAAGCATCAGAACCAGAGATTTTGTCTTTTTTTTATGTCATATATTTGTTGTATATATATATATAAATATAAATGAAAATCTGACCTTACTGTGATGTGATATTTCTTTATTTTCTTAGTTTTCGGTCAGAAAAAAACTGCAAAATTTTAGACGTGTTTTTCTTTTCCCCCTCATTTCTCTCTTTAACTATGCAGAAAGGTACGGTAGCATATTCAAGGAGGTCATGTTCACCTGTCTTGTCCAGTCATGTTCCTCGTCTTTCCCAGAAACCCTGGCTACATAATTAGCGGTAACCGTGGTGGCAGTCAGTGAAGGTTACGGGACAGGAGCTATAGGTGGCTTTAAGGGCTTAAGGCTAACACCCTGTAGATTCACTGGAGTGGGAAAGCAAAAGAGATAAGAGGTGGGAATGTGCTGCAGGCGGAGGGTAGAATGTGTGTGTGTGTGTGTGTGTAAATGTGACTTTAAATCACTCTGTCATGGTTATGGCCATGCAGCTTGGACTCATCCTGCCTCAATCTGGTTAAGAAGGTGTGTGTGTGTGTGTGTGTGTGTGTGTGTGTGTGTGTGTGTGTGTGCGTGTAAGAGAGACAGAAAGAGTTAGTATGCTATGCATTGCCATCTTTGAATCATAAATCTGAGGCTGTCTGTGGTTTTGTGGTCAAATACACACTCCTGCTCTATATCATTCACCACCTCCTCTGTTTTCAGGCAGATGGTGATATTTGGATTCATTCAGTCATGTACTTACGCATAAATGAATTTTGAATAGAAAGTTGAAGCTTTACTGACGACGAGACACTTTCCTTTAAAATATTCAGACCCTTTCAGATCCAATTAGGTTAATCAAGAACAAATTCTCTCTATCCGTAATGAACTGACCAAGAAGAAGAGAGATGAAGAGCCGTGGGAGAGGGACGAAGACGTGAAGGGGAATGTACAAAGTTTCCATAGCAACACATTTGGAGTCACAGTCAAAGGAAGCAAACTGTGACATCCCCAACTGTTTTCTTTCTTTCTCCTGTTTCCACCAGAGCACACAATGAGAAACACGCAGCTTGTGTTAAACAAATAAAATAATGAAGGTGAGCGTCAGATTGAATGAGCTCTGATCTAAGGCCAGTAAAACCAAACAAATATGATCTCCGCCTGCAGTGAACCACAATGCTGCGAGTCAGAGTCTGTTGCTACGGCTGAGCCAAAGACTGTTTGTGTGTTTTACGTGTGAATGCCAGATTTAATAATCCATCATAATCCATTGTGTAATCCATCACGCAGGCTCAATCTGTGTGTGACAGAGTGGGTAGCGGTGAGACACGTGGTGCTGTCACTCAGACAGAGTATGATGCGTTGGGCTTAATGGTGCATGCTGTTATTGTGTGGGCCTCTGCTGATGGACACCAGAGCTGACGAGAAAGCTGCCAGCAACTTTTAATATGTGGCAGAAAGAGTGGATTTCTGATGGTGTCAGGCACGTGTGGCTGAGCCTGTCAAAGGGTGCAAAGCAAATCAATGGTTTTTTCTGTTTTTTTTGTTTGTTCTGGGGGATGAAGGTGGTTTTTGCATCAAGGTGGTCACAAGAAAACACCTCCAGAATGACAAACAAGGGCAGGGGAAAGAGGAATAAGGGAGGGAGGGTAGTGGGCAGTGCTGCCAAATAAAGCACAACTAGTGTTTTTTTATGTTTTGGCAACTCCAGGACCTTTGCTAGGGTTAGAGAAAGATGGAAGACTTGGTTAAATATTGAAAAAAGTTGCTACACAAACACAAAGACATAAAGCGTTTTGACCTCAGCTACAAATGACTTCATATAACGTGAAAGGTGTCACCTGCAGAAGAAAAGCCACAGACAATAATCACCAACACTATAGCTTTATGGAGCATTGCATGACTTTAAGTTCATTGTTTTGGTTTTCCTGCCAAAAACATAACTGTTTTGGTTCACTCTCTGTTCTCATTGATTATTTCCAGTCGCAGGAGGCTGAAGATAAACCCACTGTAGACTAGCTGCTCACCACCAAGTTGCAGAGTGACCAAGTTGGCGACGAGCGAGAATGTGGAGACCAAAAACGGAGCTAAAAGAGAATGAATATTGAACTTGCCGTCACCAGATGACCAGGAAATGACCCCAAATGAATGCTAATGTTACTCTGTATATGTTAGATATCCAAATAGGCAACGCTTTGACATTTAGAGCAAATGCGTTGCCATAGTAATGCTATTTTAAGCCAAAATTTAACAACACAGAAGATGCAGAATGTGAACCCAACTCTCCAGTGTCAAAGCAACCCAACCACCCCAACCCAATCTCCTCACTAAGACTTCAGTGCAGGAAACAGACAACAAATTTCCTGGATAGTACACAAATGGCCGGTAAACATAATCCAGGCAGCAATCACAATTCCTCCAGAACTTCTTTGGCAAAGCAAATTAGAAGTATATCAACGTATTTTGTAAGTGACCCGGCTGCATGTTGACACCGCGATGTTAAGAGGATATTATAAACAGACAATATCAAAGGTGACCAACAGGGATGCAAAAAGAGCCAAAACCACACAGACACACACAAACACACACACACACTAATGTGACAGGCGACAAACCCCTGCTTATGTCTCGCTGCTCCCAATAATGAAACCCAGGGCTGTCATTGGCTGCTAGGGTCATAGGTTAAATCTGTGGTAATGACTCGTGCAAAAGCTTTGATGAGCAATTATCCCCCTGCAGGCCCTCGGCTGGCACTGGGCCATTACTCTCGCTCACACACACGCCCCTGAATGTGTCCACACTCATGGAAAAACACATAAGCACAGTGTTGGTCCCCAAACACTGCCCCAGAACTGTCACAAACTGTCTACATTCATTACAGCAATGAAAGTAATACAAACAACAACGCTTGGATACAGGTCATTAAAACTACACATTTAGTGCTTCCCTGGTGCTGATACAGTCTCTTAGTTGTAAGTTAGGATGGGACAACTGCACAAAGTAACAGTTCAATAATAAAAATGTTTGTCCCTAAAGTATAATTGTGTTTAATTACAAATTAGGTCTTTGGTTATGATTTGGGTACTCATCAAGGTAATTGCTGCAAAGTGGGATCACAACAACATTACTACAGCAAGGCAGTGAGACAATAAGACAGGTTGTAAACAAGCCAACGTTTAGCAACATCTGCTAAACCACATTTGCAGATGAAATGAAAAATATGCACACCTGAAATGTCGGTTATAATCCCTCATTGCACAGGTACACTTTGCACAGCTACAGCAGTAGGTCAAAGTTGAAAAATGTTTACAGTGGACAGACTGTGTAATGATTTGACAGTTTGCCTTTGTTGTCTCCTCTAAACGACTTTGTATAACCTGGGGATTTGTTTAAAACTTTTTTGATCAATTGTGTTTATTGCCCTGTTGGACTTCTTTTTACCAATCTTGCCATGTTCCCAGATCTAAGCAATTAAAAGTGCCCTGTGTGTATACTTGAAACCTGAAGTGTTGATACATATCATCTTCATACCTTCATTTACAGAAACCTACATGGTTTAGATCTATGCTTGTTTACTGGCAGTAAACAAATGTAAAATAAACCTATATCACGAAAGAACAAGGTGTCTTGCCAACAGTGGTTTCATAGAAAAGTCAACCGAGGTTCACTGGTGGCCAAAAAAAAAAAACATTTCTATCAGGAAGTGATCCAAATGAGAAAAATGCATAATGGTCATTTAAAATTATGCAACAGTATTTCTTCACACACTGGCTCTTTGAGTGGTGGAGACAGGATGTGACAGGAATCACTGTCACAATCACTGCAGTGTTTAAGAAAGGGAGACAACTAAAGCGGGAACTTAGCTGAATTTAGATTTAGATAATATACAGCACTGTGCAAAAGTTTAAGGCACTTTAGATGTTGGATGATTTTTACCCATTATGCAATAATACCACCATGGAGACATCCAATCGGTCCAAAATTCATTCAGCAGCAATGACAATGACCCCAAACACACAACCAGAGACATAAAGAACTATCTTCGGAGACAAGAAGAACAAGGATTCCTGAATCAGATGGTCTGACCCCAAGAGAGTCCTGATCTCAACATCATGGAGTCAGTCTGAGAGACAGCCTGAATCCACAGGAGAACTGTGGCAAGTTCTCCAAGAGGTATGGAACAACCTACCTGCCAAGTACCTTCAAAAACTCTGTACAAGTGTACCGAGGAGAACTGGTGCTGTTCAAAAGACAAAGGGTGGTCACACTGATTGATTGATTCTTTCCCTATTCACTTTGTATAAAGTTAACTGATACAAACTATTCACAGCATTATTTTTGAAAGCATCACTCACTCTAATTTTAGCAGCTAAAACGTTTGCACCACGCTGTGGATTTGGTTTCATATACCAAACTTATTTTTCAAAGTAAAATCTAAACTGTAAACAAAATGAACAGAATGAATTCACACATTTAATCATGTTCAGACAAAACAAAAACAATTCCTTACTGATATATTCTATTATGCCATCCTTACTCATGATTTCCCCTTAAATACACACCAGTGTCATAAACTTATTTTCCATTGTCTTTGTTCTCATTTATAAATACATTCGCAAGTCGAGGACAGAACACCCGATGATCACAGTTTAATCAGTTTTTAACTTTATTATGTTTCTTTGGCCCTTTTGTAATTATTTCATTAATGACTCCTCATGGAGGGGGCTGTCCTCTCTCTGTCCAAAGCCAAAAAGCTGGTCACTGATAAAAAAACAGAGAACAATGCGGACAATGAGCCGTTTAAACAGACCAGCTCCACATTACACCAAATCTTATTAAAGGAATGAGCCCATTCAGAAGCACGAGCCGACACCGACGGCTTGATAGCACATCATGGGAGGACGTTTAACTATCGAGGAGACAGGCATCAACATGTGTGCACACCCTCCATCACCCAGTGTGTGTGTGTGTGTATGTGTGTGTGTGTGTGTGTGTTGTTGTTGGGGTGTAACTAATTGTACATTTGCATGCACATGTGAGCCTGTGACAGGTGTGAGTGAGTGCCTGTGCATTCTTAATGTGTTTTACCTAGTAGATGATTAACTCTGTGTGTGTGTGTGTGTTTGTGTGTGTGTGTGTGTGTGTGTGTGTGTGTGTGTGTGTGTGTGCGGTCTGTCTGTCAGTAGTGTCATCTTCTGCTCTAAGTGCTGACTCATAGGACACCAGACCTTCCTGATGGTTACACCATCGATCTGTCCAGACTCACTTCCTGTCAGGTGACCCCTCTCTCCCTCTCTCTCTACCTCTTAAAGGAAAGTCTTTGTTTACAACTTTGGGAAATGGAGGGACTAAAATGCTTCCCCTTTAAAAAGCTTTCTGGTCCAACAGGCTGGTCCCTGTTAGTGCATCCTATTACGCAAGAGCCACTGTTCTTACTGCCAGTGTCCAAAACATCCACTGGGATCTATGTGGAGCCCAAACTCTGTATGGTGTCCAAATCAAGCCAAGTGGGCAGATTTATCAAGCATGAGGCAGTTAGATGGAGATTGAGAGGATGATTGAGTGATGCTGACAAGTAGCAGATGAAAGCAAACAAAAAAAAAGAAAAAAAAAAAGAGGATGGAAAAAAGATAAATGACATGAATCTAGGAGGAGAATATACAACAGGAGTATCTTGGTGTTAGGGGTTGCTGCAGGGGTTAGTCACATGGCTTTCTTGTTGCTATGCAATGTAGTACAGAGAGACATAAATAGAGACTTTAGCTGTTATCCCCCATGAAAGAGAGGCTAAGCAAAGGAAAAAAAGATGACAAAGCCAACCAAAACAGTAACAACCACAGCTTTACAGTTGTACAAGAGGAAAAAATGCAGTTAAAGAACAAAGATGAAATAGACAGACAGAGAAAGGAGGTCAGAGATTAAAAAAAGATGAAATACTGCCTGAGTCACCAAGTCATTGTAACATATTAGAAAAACAGCAATGCTTTTGGCAATGAATGCTGTGACAAAGGGGCAATTCTCATCTTACAATGTGTTAGTTCAATAAATAAAATAAAGTAATATGTTTTGTTGTGAGGCCTAATACATTAACTGACTGAATATGCTATGTGCTGGCAAGTACGTTTGTCTTATGATTGAATAAAGAGATGGCTGGCAGATGAGGCAGCTGACTGCCTAAATTACTGACCAACCAGCTGGATGATTGACACGCTGGCTGACAGTCAGACTGAATTTCTGGCTGAACTTTTGCCCCACTAGTTCACCTGGGTAGCTGATTTTACAGTGGGCCAACTAAGTGGCTGACTGACAAATAAAGTCACACCGAAGTCTGTCAGGGCCTGGACCTGTTGTCTAAATCTGCTCACAGAGCAGATAAGCTAATCATCTGTTAGCTCTACTTTCATACTTACTGGACCGCCATGGGAGCAGTATCAATCTTCTCATCTAACTCTGAGAGAATGTGAATAAGCTTAATGTGGAACTATTCCGCTTATAAACCTATCATATTTTTCTATTGGAGAATTGAAGTTCCTTTTTGACCTTGGGTTTGTGAGAAAAGAAAAATCTCACAAGCTTAATACCTCTGAGCTTTTTTAACTCACAGACTTCATCAGTTAGTAGTACTGGCTCAGATGTCATCACAAGGCCAAAGACTATCTTCTTTTTTTTTTTTCTCCATGTTCTACGCTACGGTCATGAGAGGTCACCCGAGCCTTTTCCCTTCACCAATAAAGACTGTGAGAGGAGGTTGAGCGCCCAGAAAAAGCTCGGAACGGCATCTAGAGTGGAGATTGTTTTGTTGCACAGTAAAGCCTGGCATATGGTACACCACTCAAAGACATGATGATGATGATGATGACGATGATGATGATGTCTTATGAATGTTTTAAAATATAAAACAGAGGTCATGGTCAAAATGAGCTACAGCTCAACTAAGCTTCCTGGTCATAATTAAAGATGATAGAAAAATGTGAATTGCATTGAATAACATGCCATCCAAAGATTCACTGGTCTGACACACACCAAAGTCTCTGGCACAGCACATAAATAGAACACCATGAGACACAATAAACATCCAGACATCTATTTTAGTCAGTCTCCAGTCGAAGGTGTTGTCAGACGTCCTCTAAAGGTGTGAAAGTGTATCCTCAGGCAGAGTGATGCAGCAGGAAGTTGCGGCAGTGCAAAGACCTATCTGGATCTTTCTGCATGTGTCACTATCAGTCTCTCGTCTGCTGGTTTCCTGTTTGTCTGCATTAGTCTCTCCACCTTGCGTTTGACTGTTGGTGGCTGCTGCTGCCTCAGCTCTTTCCACTTACTGTCTGTGGAGACCTGAGAAGCGCTCTGAATCACCCCGGCCATGATATTTCACTTTGTTTCCACCGTGACCTCATCCACAGCAAATGATCCGTAGCCATCCCCTCATAAAGGATGAAACACTTACTTCAGTAAGCAGCACTCATTTGCATGAGCAGAGAGTCTTGCAGCATGTCTAATAGACATTAAAAATGATTTAATCTGATTATGGATAATGCATATAGATTCATAAGAAAGCAAGGCCACAGCTTCCATCTCTTAGAAGAGTATTAGAATGGAAATGGCATTAAGAAGCTTAACTTAATATAACATCTGGCGTAGCACAACTAGACTTCAGATTATGATAGTAATGGTTTTAAACAAGCTTCAAAGAACAGCAGAGCAGTTCAACTGTGAATGAAACAGCTTTGACAATTAGTGAGCAGATGATCATTTACTATCTGGTTTACATGTAGTGAATACTTTGATTGATTTTAAGCTCTATGATATCTTAGCACAATGGTAACACACCCTGTACAGAGGGTTAGAGTTCATGTGCTGCACTTTTGATGATATCAAGCATGAACAAGCGAGTACTGCCAGGCAACTGCAGATCCCAGTTTTTTGAGAAACAAATGGAGAGTGGTAAAAACATTCTTTCAACAATTCTGCACTAGAGCTAGATCAATAAATCAGTCCAGTATTAGCATAGTCCAGATATATTGGTATCAGCATTTATGTCAGCCAATAAGAGCAGTGACAAGCTGATTTTTCAACAGTAAAATTATAAAAGAAACACAAATGAAGGAGACCTGCATTAAGACTGTTTGGTTATGGTATGTGAAAATCTACTATTGGCCGATATATCATTATCTGATTTTTTAAACTCCCAAATATTACATCAGTATGGGCCTCAAAAATCCAGTATCAGTTGGTTTATATTTTGAACAATATACATATATATATAATTCAGCTGGGCTTCGACTGCAGCAGTTATTTTCATTATGAATAAATCTACTTATGACTTTCCTGATTAGTTGATCGTTTGATCTATACAACGACAGAAAATGGTGAAAATTTGTGCTGACTTATGTGCTGACTTATTTAATTTGCTTGTTTAGTTTAACAAAAAAGACATTCAGTTTATTATCACAGAAGACTAATAAAACCGGCAACAAGCATTATCATTGCCATGGTTGCTTGAAAAAACACTTAAATGATTAATTATTGAAATTATTGCAGATTAATTTTCTGATTAATTTTTTTCAGGTCTACAATCCAGTAACATATCAAGTATGTTAGGTTAAGCTAAAAGCTTTGTTACATCAAATAAAACAAATATGAAACTGTCACCCCTAAGAGCTTTCTCATCCATGAAAATTTATATATGTAAGGATAAGGCATTGGTTGGCTGTAATCACAAAACCCAGCAAGAATTAGAGGAATGGCAACATCAGCTGCATCTCATTCTCATATTCTCCAGTCAAGGGAATTTGCTCAACAGTTACTCAGCTGAGCACCTGCTGTGAGATGTGGTTGAAAGCTCAGAAAATAGTTAATAATTGTAGGTGGTGCTCTAGTAAGTCCGTTTCTTTTTCGGTTGTACTGTTTCCAAAGTCAAGAATGAACTTTCACACTCAAATATTCAAACAACTGCAGGAGCAGAGTGAGCCCAGTGCTCCTCTTCAGCTCTAATTGAGCTTTTCAATTATTCTACATGTTAGAAATTAATATTCAAACAGGTAATTAATGCATTAATTATTTATGGTCACTTTAGTAATATAGAACAACACTAACTGCATAATAGTGGTGCCTATGAATAAATCAGAAAATTCCAAAGCTTGCCGTTATAATAGTTACATAAATCTAAATGCACAGCCTAAATATTACCTCTAAGCAGATTTATGTGTATCTTTTTTTTCAATTTTTTTTTTTTTTTTTGAGGAGAATCTCATTCTCATGCGACTCGTGTGTCATCCAACTCACGGCTGTATAAGAGAAGTTGTGGTATCATGTCATCGTTATATCAAAGATAAACCAACAACAGTCTGTGTGTGTTGGTTAAGGGCAGCCTGAACACCAGCCAGTAACAGATGGTGCTGTCATGCTACAAACAACAGGAGTAGAACATGGAGAGGAGTTTTTGTATATACTATCCTTCACTCTACAGCTCCATTAACAAAAAGCCAAGCTAAAACTCCACCTCCTGCTCAAATACATGCCTAAATCTATAACATTCATGCTTTGTGCTTCTGGTGGAAGACGGGCATGTTTTTGTTTCTGACCTCATGTGTGAAACAATATACAGACTAAAATATCAGAGAAAGCACCTTCATTTAGAAACCTCTAAAAGCCATACCACCACTGAGGATGTGCTTCATCGTAACTATGGGTCATTTGTTGACACCAGAGTAGATAATTGTGGTGCCTACTTGGGAGCTATCAGGTCCATCATCATAATGTATGCTGTACTGAAGCTTAAAATACTCTGAACTGCCTGTCGCACAGATCAAAGCAAACTCAACAGATGTGTTTAAAATGAAACCACTGTAGCAAAGTGAGTTGTTTTTCTGTAACCATTATATATATATATATATATATATATATACACAGTGTAGTGATAAGAACATCAGTGCGTCGCCCAATCAGTCAAGGACAGGGAGTAAAGAGGAAGAATAAATTAAATAGCAAACCGTGTTTCACGTGTGATAAATGAACATTAACACTGTGCACTGTGTGTGAGTGGGATCATTTGTGCTTTGCATCATGTATGTATGTAATTATGCGTATGAGCGGGATAATACTGTATGTACCAGGTGAGTGAGATAAACATGCACTCTCTTGTTCTTGGCAAGAAAACCATTTAAAACCTCCTTCTCTTGTTTTTCAGCTTCAGCCCCTTAATGCTCCTCCTGTTTCTCTGTCTTCATTTCATGATCCCAAAAGCCAAAACAACAAAGCAACAGAGTTTACCTTCAAGTGGAGAGAACAAGTGAGAGGGAAGGAGGAAGACGAATAGGCTGAGAGTGTATCGTCATGGGCTCAGTTAACCCCGGTGGGCTACTCTTAAATGTAGGCTGAGACACTTCCTCAGGCTCTGCCTTTCATCCTACCCGACTCTCTTCTTTCTGTAGCTCTCCTACTTGCCGTCTCGTGGCTCATGTTCTCTCTCTTACTCACTTTTGCTGTCTTCCTTTAGCTCAATCTGTTTGGGAGTGGGCACAAAGCTTTATCTCTCTTAATTGCCACAGCCAGCCAAGTAAACACACATGTACAAATCCAAAACGCGAGCAAACACAGACACACAATGGAGAGCAACAAAGAGAGAGAGGGGCAGAACGCGAGAGAAACCAAGCGTAAATGATCTGATGATATTTATAACTCCAAATCGGGGCAAAGTATTGTTTGATTTTTTTTTTTCTTAAGTCATTACTGTAATGAACACCAGTACCAACAAGGAATAGTTATTTAGCCGCCACTTGGGACAACTCACTAGTTCAACTCAAATATCTCAACAACTTCTTGACGGATTGCCATGAAATTTTGTACAGACATTCACAGTACCCGGAGGATGAAAGGAGGAGGACGATCCTAATAATCCCCTTGACTTTTCCTCTAGTAAAACCATAAGGTCAAAATTTCAAGTTTTCCAGTATTTTAGTTTATGGTCAAATACCGTAAAACAGAAGCTATTCCCATCAGCCTCAGCTGTACTTTGTGTTATTAGCATGCTAACATGCTAACCTAAAGTGGTTATCTCATCTTAACATTAGCATGTTAGCATCGTCATTGTAAGCATGTTTGCATGCTAACGTTAGCATTTAGGTAAAAGCAATGTTGTGCCCAAGTACAGCCTCACAGAGCTGATAGCGTAGCTTTAGAAACTTAGTCTTGTTTAATACTTTACTTCAAGAAATACAAACATGTTTCTCCACAAACATTTCTTCATTTAACAAAAGAAGACAAAATTATCTATTCTACTTTGCTTGAATAAAATGCAGTGCACAATTAGAAAAGTTAATATATTTTGATTGTTGGTCAGACAAAATAAGCAAATCAAAGATAATCCGAGAAATTGTGATCTGCATTTTTTACTACATGACATAAGAAAAACTATGTTGCGTCACACAAAACATACAGACTGTAAAAATGCTCTTACAAGGAAACAGCAAACACGCACGTACAGCCTCATGAGCAAACACACGCTTAAACAAATATTCTTAGCACACACATGCTCCTCTCATAAACACATACACTGTGCATGGTGGCCAACCGAGTGAGCAAGGGAGCCTCTGTTCATGTTCATATACAGAATATCCTGCTGTTCATTCCCTGCACAGTGGGAGCAACAGTGAAGACTCAACTAATCCCCCTGAAATCAGATGAGATGAAGACGGCTAAAATGAAGCACCGCAGGAGGGACTAAAGGGCCTGCACAGATTGCACATTAGGGAGAGGAGAGGAGAGGAGAGGAGAGGAGAGGAGAGGAGAAATGAGTAGATTAATAGAGAAACAGAAGAACACTGTGACCGAGTCGAGGGAAAGATGGAGGACAAATGGGTGACATTAGGGACAGAAAATAAAGGCAAGAGAGAAGGTTGAAAAGAGAGAAAGGGGTAAGGAGGAAGAGAGAAAACCAGCAAGGACTTGTGCCAAGCAGACAGCACTTCAGCGCTGCCCACTGTTGGCTCGCCGCTACACAAGCACTCCCTGGACACTGGCAATAACGCTATCATTATGCTATCTCCAACACACAGGCTACTGGCCGAGCACACACATACCTTCTAGTGGGTCTGCGTGTGTGTTCGCGTGCATTTGTGCGTGAGAGACAGAGACACATCACCAGCTCACGAGCCACAATCTAAAGCAGACTAAATCCTCGTGCACATGTGCATCACTACAATAAAGCTCAACGAGGGTATAAATACATTCACATCCAACCAGTTGTAGCTGCAGTATGGTTCAGTGGAGCACACACACATACGCACAAATATGCAGAAGCAAACAAATGATCAAACCTTGATGTACTTCAAAAACCCTACAGGCACATGTGAAAACACAGTATATGCACAGACAACACATTACATGGACACATATGCATGTAAAGACATCACATACACACATACAAGCACACACACACCATATTGCTGGAGCTAAATGGAGACAGGGAGACAACTGTGAGACAGCGTGATAGCTGGCAGGGACAAGGAGAACATCATGGAAAAACACAACAACCTCCTCCGATGAATCAACACATACTAACAACAGCAGGGCAGCACACTGGTCACAAAGACTCCACGGAGACAGATTGTTGCAGTTTACCTTTTTGTGCGTCGAAACATGTTGCTAGCAGCAAAGGCTGTGCTGGCAAGTGAGCATGAGAGCAGCTGAGCCTTCACACAAACGCACACACAGAAATAAACACACACACATAGAGAGGCAGTCAAGAGGCAGCGATTACGCTCCACGCCGGCATGTCAGCCTCCTCTGGCTAAACACATGCAAACACACACACACAGTCCCCCTCTCTCTCTCGATGTCTTGCCGTGACTCTGTGCACGTGAGTATGCGTGCAAGAGAGGAGGAAGATTTGAAAAATGTCAGCTGTGTCACAGATGGGAGAAAATGGGAGAATTAGAGAGAGAGAGAGAGAGAGAGAGAGAGAGAGAGAGGAGGGACGTAGATGAGACAGAGAGAGGGAACAGGCTGCCGAGCATCCCTCTCAGAAGGAGAGAGGACTGTGGGGCTGCTCTCAAGGGTATCGTGCCAAGCCAGGAAGTGCAGAGCGACAGAGCGAGAGGGGAGGGGGCACAGAGGTAGAGAGAGAGAGAGAGAGAGAGAGAGAGAGAGAGAGAAAGAGAGAGAGAGAGAGGGAAACAACAAGAAAATGGGAAAAGGGAAGGTATGAATGAGAAAGAGACACAGCATGTGGGAGAAAGCCAATCAGAGGTGGAGGGATGACGGAGCAGTGAAGTGAAGACTAATGTGAATGACAAGACAGAGACAGAGAGGGGAAGCACTGCAAGCTGCTTTTTACACGTGACTGTGTGTTATTCTGTGTCTGTGTGTGTGTGTGTGTGTGTGTGTGTGTTACATCTTGCTCATGAGTGTGATTATCCTTGCACTGACATTATTTTAAAAAAAACAAAAAAAAAAACAGGTCATTAATGGATGATTCTGGTTATATTCTATGTTTTTTTTTTTACTGTAAATATAGACATTCAGTTTTTAAAAAAGAATAACTTATTTCCTAAAACAGCTGGGAACTGTAGTTTTTAGCAAACATTAAGTAAAGAGGAATAAATCATGTTTTTTGGGGGAGGGTGGCGGGGGGTCGGTAATGTTCAGCTGTGGATTAATACACATTTGTTGCACTACTATTTCAGCAGCAGGACATTTGGGATCAAAGAGCTCATGTTCATCCTAATGAAGGAACATGTAATCCAGTGCAACAGTGAGGCTGACTGATGTGTTTTTAACAGTCAGTGGACAACAGTGGAGCTCTATTATATCAGTTATATCAGGCTTTGACTTATGAATATCATCAATTATTTGTTTTTTGTTTTGTTGTTGTTTTCGTGGGATTTGTTGAGTGAGAAAAATAGAGTTTTTTTTTTAAAAACATCAGTGAGCCACTCCTAGAATTGGGTGACATGTTCCTTCATTACCATGAACATGGCCATAGTTTATTTTGAGTCAGTCCCACATACTTACATTACACAACATTATACAATATTGTATTATGTTTATTAAAAACTACAGTACCCAGCTGTTGTAGGAAATAACAGCCTTTTTTAATTAAACTATATACTTGTGCCCTGTTTTTAAAGATTTACACACATCGTCAGTAGGTGCTGAGTGCCACAGTCAGGGTCAGGAAGAGGGAAAGTATTCAGAGACGGACTAATACACTGTTGGTTTTGGAATTTTTGTGGGATTTATTAAAAGTAAGAAAAATATAGAATTACATCAGCCTTATCCTTTAAAATGCATAAACAGCGATACAGTTCTATTTTTTTCTACGTGAAATGTCTTATTGGATGAACTCTGGCATCATCTATTTGTCCTAGATATCACAGGAGCTGCTCTGCAATGCCCAGCCAAGAGAGATGTCATTTCTGTGTGTGTGTGTGTGTGTGTGTGTGTGTGTGTGTGTGTGTGTGTGTGTGTGTGTGTGTGTGTGTGTGTGTGTGTGTGTGTGTGTGTGTGTGTGTGTATGTGTACACCCTGCCTCCTTCCCTTTCAAACAAATCCACCAAATGTTAAAGCTGACGTGGGGTGACAGTTGCACAGTAGTGCTGAGGGGAGTAATTCAATAATGGATGCTGTCTCTAATGTGGGAGTCTGGATGGATAAAATATACATGGGAGAGAAGAGACAGTGGGAGGAGGGGAGAGGGGGTAGGATGGAGCAGGAGGAGGAAGAGGGTGGTGATATCACCGAAACACAGTAGGGGGTCACAGACAGGGATGGGTAGTATGATATCATATAGAAGGCGTGGTGTGTATCCTTGTCGGTAATGTAGGAGTTGTTTTTTCTCTGTCTTTGTTTTACAGAAGAATATTTTACCTTTCAGGGTTTTAGCATTTGATAACCTGCTTGTCAGTTTGTTTTCATTCTGCTATAAAACGCACAGTCCTTACACCCACAGTACAAGACTCCAGCTCCACCCACAGGAGGATGTGTGTAGAAAAATCCAACAGCAGCACCAGGATAAGTGGGTGGGTGGGGGGTTGCAGAAAGAGTAAGCTGCAGGCCTTTAGCTCGAGTGTCTCCTTTATGTCATGCTGTGACATCTGCCACCCCGCCACACGGGTCAGAGGTCACGGGCAAAACACAACCGATGACAGCAGTCAGGGACACACATGCATGCTGCACACGAGAGCGCACACACCCACACACACACACAAAGAGGCAAGTGGCCAAACTGAGTAAGGCAGCAAATTATAATTACATATGGATATAGACACACATGCACATTAAATACCCCAGGCATGTATAAGCTAACATCATCAGGCCACTGTTGTCAGACAGTACCTCTGCACAGAGTATGACGCATGCAGAATACTGAGTGGACAGCTACACACACAATTAAGGAAAGGAAGTTAGATAAAAATTCAAGCTACACACAGGGAATTAAAGCCATGCATCATATTTTCAACACCCTGATCTACCAACAACCTCAGTGCAGCAACAGTAGTTTACATGATAAAGAGACACACGACAGAGTCACATGATTTATATTCTGCTCACACAGAACAAAAGTGGGCCAGCCAGAGTAAAATAAGAAAAAGTGCGGTTCTGGACTATACTGCAATTTCAGAAAAATTTCAAGGATTTCAACATTGAAAGTGATGATGGCATTTTGTGTAAAATTACACCCCCCCCCGTCCCGTGTTCAAAGGCATTCAGACAGCATTTTGAGCTGACATAAGACACTTTTCCAAATTCTGCCTGATTTGTGAAGTGCTTTCAGCAGCAGGAGCAGCCAGTTATAGCTTTCCAAATCCAACTTTGAGAGCGGAATGCGAAAATACACCATTCATTTCAGTAAAGAGGTGATATTGTTGAGAAGTGAACAGGAATTAAGACGTGGCAAAAAAGAATGCTGCCATAGACAAATGTTTCAAACTTCAGTCACTTATTTGTTTCAAGATTAATGTAGGAGTAAAAAAAATAATTCTGTATTACTCAGCCATATGTTAATGGGGCATACAAAGAGAGAAAGAGAGAAATGGACATGAGCAAGGAGTGATATAGAAACATTGCGTGCAGGACAAGAAAGTGTATTTCAGCACCATGGACAGAGACTCATACACTCCGTTGCATTAAAACATAACACCAGCTTTTACTCGTATTTCACATTTTGCCTGCTTTAATTGTTAAGTGTGAGTGCTTTCACATGCATGTAGCACAAATTAAGATATTTTAAATCGGTTTCATCAAATCTCTCAGGATCATTCAATCCCACTCAGTTCTAAATGGCACAGAAAACGACTCCAGAGGCTTTTAATTCAGTCACTAAATGTGATCCATCTCTGTGGAGGAGCCAACTGTATCGCTCTCTTTGTCTCTGAGAAGCCAATCATGTTTTGTGAAGCTGTCTCTAAATGTTCATGTCTGGCTTTAATGTTGACATTTTGAAGGAATTTCCATTAATCATTTCATTCAAGAGCGCCATTAGATGCTGAGATGAGGCATTAGAGTGTGTCTTCCTTACAGTTTCTGCGCATGATTTCCATGATTTCGTTTACAACATAGCACTTTCAAACAGTAGGTTATAATTAGATAATGTCAGGTTTATGTTCACTGCGCTGCTGGTTTTAAACAGTTCCCTCTTTTGGTAGTTAGTTCGCTGCATGCTACAACCCAGGAGCCCTGTTTTTCTTTTTTTTGACTATATTTGCTTACAGTTTCCCGAGTTTGCTATTAGCAGTTTCTGCTTCCAATGTACCCATGTATAGACAACGATCACTGGATTAACTTTGATACTAAAGAAAACTCAATTACATAATGATTCTCAAGCAAGTTCTAGTACAAGGAGCGTCTTTTTTCTATTATTTCTAAGCTGGTTTGTTGACTTCTTAACATTAGGGATTATGATATCCTCAAGAAATGTAATTCACACTGAGTCTAAAAATATTTGTATCTTGTCTGTGTGTTCAGTTATTATGACTCCTAACTGCCTTCTGCAGTCTGTATTCAGTCCAGTCAAAAGACAAACAAAACAAAAAACAAAACCAAATCTCCTACACCTATTGTCTTTAAACTTCTTTGGTGGGAGTAACCTGTCATATTTTAGGCCTAAATTTAAAATAGTATGTCAATGCACAAAATGAGCAAGATAGAGAGATTTATTAACCACATGTTGAGGTGCCCTGCTGGCTCAATATCTTTATTGTTCTGTACTGTCCGCTGCCTAAATTGCAGCATAAACGCCATAAAACAACATATGACACTATAGCCATTCACTACCTGCACTGAATGTTTGAAGGCTTAACTCGTATGTCACACATCATGTACTGCTCTATTCACCTTCCTCAACCTCCCCGCCTTCACAGAACCACGCAGGGCATTGAGGTCACAGCACAGCTCTCCTGCTGCTGAAGTTTCATTGCACGGCCGACTGGTCGAACCAGGGTGGAACAGATTGGGCTGACTGAGAAGCTCTGAGAGTGAAAGGGCTCACGCAAAGCTGGAATATGCTGCAGTCTCAAGACAAGACTCCCACTGTACAATACCACCACTTGACCATGACCACCTATAACAAAAATGGAAATATTCCTAGGTCTTATAAATGTTACTCCTTCCTTGTCTTTCTGCTCAGAAAAGAACTTGGTTTTGTACTGTGGCCATACAATCTAGGAAATGAGTAAAATGGGTTGAAATTCCTTGTACTGTCCAGATCATTTTACGTCTTTTCCTGCTAGGAAGACAACTCCACAATTCCACAGATTCCATGAGTAGAAGTAATAAAAACTTATTTAATATCACATACAAACAAAAATACATACAAGATAAATATTAACTTACCTGCTACTTTTTCGGGGCAGAGGCAGATCCTTCTGGTGAGAAAGAGAAAGCAAGAGAGAAAAAGAAAAGAGGGGAGAGTAGACACATTAGACGGGTTAGATGAGTTTTACACACTGTGCAGTCTGTTACTGCAGAACTCACAGTTTATAGGACTCTGGAAAAGACTAATGTACTGCAAGTGTGGTGAATTAGCATAACAATTCTTGTAATCTCTCAAAGACTGAAACAAATTAAACTAATTCTACAGGCATAATTACTGTTACTACAACAGGACATTTTCAAGAACAACTCTTATAATTATAACTCCTTTTTTTGTCTTATCTATTTAATTTGGAATAAGTTTTCTATTTTCATCAGCTAATAAATGTCACTGCTGTTTTTATGCTTAAGTACTTTATTTCTTACTGTATAGACAAATAGCTGTCTATAAATCACATTCAAAATTTTTGACTTTGACTCCCCATGCTTCTTTGTTTGCAGCATAAATACGTTTCTTGAGTTACAAATGAATCATATTTAGTAAGTAAGTATGTAACATGTTATTTTTCAGATGTTTGATGCGAGAATAACCAAACTTCAGATATAAAGTATATTTGGGCTAAAACCCAAATAGTAGTACAGTATGACAGACCACCTCCAGTTACAGAGACATTATAAATGTCAGAACGACGGCTATTCATTTTCATTTCCAGTGTTTAAAGTGCACAATATGTACTTGTTCCCCTCTCGTCACAGATTATGGTCTTAGTGTAAACATGTTGGCGAGTTTTCCTGAATATGTCATTTTACAGGCCTGAAGTATTCAGTATTTCACAGACCCAAAAGACAAACATTATTTAAAAAGTCAAAGAAATAATAATAAACACAATGGAAAAGTTTTTAATTCTTTTCATTCTTTCCCTTTGATGGATCACACTGATTCATCCTCAGACACATCACAATCATTGCCTTAACGTCCTTATGTTACAAAATTTTGATACTTGCTTCCTAAATACTTAATGTTAGACCATCAAACCTTCACAGATTTACAAGCAAACCCAAGTTATGCTGGACCACATTTGGTCACACTGAATAGCAAAGTCACTGAGGCAAACTGACATTTTCAAACAGTATTATATGAGGCACCAATCCACCTCCTAATCATAGATTAAATTTGAATGCAACCCCGTTAGGGATAATGTATCTTAAAGTACAAAAAAAAAAAAAAAAAAAAAAAAAAACACATTTTAGCAGCATAATTAGCATCATCATTAGCATATCATACTGGCTTCCCACACAGCAAAAACCTAAAAGGAGCAACAGCTCAAACCAGTTTTGTGATTTCTGTCCCATTGTTTAGGGTTAAGTGGGAAGCAGTTTGTAAACTGATCCCTCCTAAGTGCTCAGAGACTTCAGGAGCCAGCAGGTTGAATGGAGCCAAAGTCAATTTAAAAATGTTGCTGCTATATTTATGGCACTGGGACACAACAGCAACGACTCTGATGTGATTAGGAACTACTGGGATGGATCTGTATGGTGCTTGTTGCCCATCTATTCCCAATTTGATTCCATTTAACACTTGGCCTAGGAAAGATCAGGTTGCTGTCAGCTTCTATTGTCAGCCTGTCCTGCGCTGCCTATTAAGCCATTTCCTACAGTCCAGTGGCTCCTCCAAAAAGATATTATCATTTGTTTTGTTTCACTCAGGGAAGGCTTAATGACACAGAGCCACGTCTGTGAAATGAAAGGAATCAAAGTGACCAACCACACCATGCAGCGCCAGAAGTTGAAACCAAACACAAACATGAGAGGAAAAATAAGAGATTGTAGTAGGTTTTCCAGAGAAGAATTTCATCCTGCTAGATGAGTGCTCTCTCTCTCTTTCACTCTGTCTCTCTCTGTCTATCTCTTTGTCTTTGTATAAATAAACAGGCATTACAAAACCCAAACAGAGCCGAGCTGATGAAACATGACTTGACAGCTGGAGCTCTCGTCTCCAAACAATCTCAAAACAAGCTTGCTACCAAAACTCACCCGATTTACTTTCCAGAACTGTGAGGCATTAATCCTTGCACTTAACATAAAACTATGGGGAGCCAAAAGAGCAGCAGAAACCCCACTAGGCTGCAAAGACACATTGTAATAAGTCAAAGCCTATGTTGTAACGATCGTCATGATTATCATCATCATTAGGAACTAAAGTGCAGTAATTACATGAATACAGAATCTTGGCGAAGGAGCAGTTCTGCATTTTTGGAAATACGTTTGTTCGCTTTATGACCTTTCAGGTTTTTGCTTTCACATTTCTGTTTGTGCACAGACTAAAGTAAGATATGATGTGTCATTAGTGAGCTTTAGAGGTCCTGACAGACACTAGGACAGAGCCAGGGTAGGGGTGGCTGATGGATAAAACCCCAGCACCTGCTCCCTGTCACGGGCTCGGTCCAATAGACAGCTATTTTACGTGCTGTTGCCATGTTACTGGCCACACCATCAAGTGACCATGACAACCTGTGAAAGTTTCAATTTACCCACTGGTGCATATATATGCGTCTGCAAGGCTTGAATCATAAATGTATAGACTTTCAGGTTTAGGAAAAGAAAATGAACCAGATATAAAACACAGCATCAAGGATATTTGCAGACAGTGTAGAGTTAGTTGGTAGATCAGAGTGCAGTACAAAGAAAAGGTGATTCAAAACATTTCATCCACTGACATAGGCATCTTGTTAATTTAATCCAAATAAAGCTACCGTATCTCTACTCTAGGACTGAGTGTGATCTTTTCATGGCACAGCTGTTTGTTTCTGAGGAACATCTTGCTGGAGAGCAGCTGGCCCTTCATACACGTTCTGGTCAGTTTATTTTGGAGAACCCTTTACATATGCACAAGTGCAAAATTCCCTAATAAACAAAAACTCACCCTGTCATTTTTGAGAAGAGAAGACAGCATTGCACAACCCGGTGCTTGGAACAAAAACAAGCCTTCCTCTATTCAACATCTGAAACACATTGTGATCATTTAGGTTCGGATTAACGCAGCCACTGCAGTGTGAAATAGTGTTGCTTGAGACGGGCAGACTGACCCCAAGTCTGATTCCCATCTCTCTTGAGATTTATAAAGGCCAATCTTTGGGACTTCCATTCATCAATAAAAAAAAGTGCAATCTGGCAGTAAATCTCTGAGCACATCCCTCATGAAACAAACTGATGTTTTATTTATCAACCGCTGGTGCCAAATATTTGCAAGTTCCTACTTCTAAAAACAGATTTTAAGTAATTTGAAGAGGTCTCCTGGGGCTCTAAGGAACTCATGAAGGGCAATTTTCACTTTTTTTTTTTTTTTTGACATTTTATAGAACGTACAATTAATGACTCATTAAAAAAAAATGGATAGATACATCAATATCATAATGATAATAATGAAAGCAATCATTAGCAGCAGATTTAGAAGACTATTTTACCGCCGTTTCATTTCATTCAGCGCATTTGTATTCAGTTATTGTCATTCAGATTGATCAGCCTCATCTTTGATTGAGCTACAATCTACTACATATCCTAAAATAAACTCTGTAATCACGTTTATATTTGATCTAAAAAAAATCACATTTACATTCATATCTTATCTAATTATTTATATTAATACATTTTTGTTACAACTAAAGAAGCATGTGCCAGTGTTTGAGAAAATCATCAACGCTGATCCTGACATGGAGAGCACAGATAAGTGAAGCTGATAGTATTAGCAATGGTGAATTATATACTATAAGAAAAGCACATGGTGTGACATGATGAAAATATGACAGTAATCACAGGCCTGAATGATCATTATGTATCATCATTTCCTGTCTCCACTCCAGTACATGCAAATGCCATAATGTGTCCTATCGTGCACTCACACACAAACACCTGACAACACACTGCATCAATATCTGACTGTGGGAAAATATGTGGAAATAGTAGAAGGGTGGAATGCGCACCAACCAGCTAAATACTGTTCACACACACACTCTCTCTCTCACACACACACACACACACACACACACACACACACACACACACACACACTTTATACTGCTCTGGGAGACTTCCATGCCTGCAGTGATAGTGAGGGTACAGCTGAATGCTAATCACTCTCAGAGTTAAACACAGTTATAACAAAAGACAAATCAAGAGTAGGAAAATGTTCTGATGTGACCTGGGTGCACTATAGATATGCTCAAAGCAAAGATGGTAAATGGGCTTTTCTAGCCTTGTCGACCACTCAAAGCGCTTTACACAAATGGTATCTCAAAGTGACATTAATTCATTTGCAGACGTACTGTAGACAGACTCACAGATGTCTGCACATACAAACAAACACCTCCTTGGCACATTTAATCCATTATACACAACCTCCACGCTGCAAGTAACTGCAAATGATTCACATTCTCCTTAGCCGCTGCGCTGAGTTGTGACAGGGCCGTTCAAAACAGATTAAAATATTAGACAACTTTCTCTTCTTGACAAGTGAAGAAAGGGTCTCAACAAGGTTTTTCTTTTCTTTTTTCTTTTTTGGTTTATATTTACCCAAGGACAAAGCGAAGTCCAACTGGAAACCAAAGAAAAGAAAAATGTTAATATGCTGCTGCTCTGGGCAGAGTCATGAGGCTTCTGTTCCGTTTCCACTGCCAAAACTGACGGCAGATTGCAAGGCAAATGTCACGCAGTGTATTCTTCAGTTTAATAGTCTACCAGCCTTCAAGTTTCACTTAAAAGCTTTGAATTCACTGGTCATTACACTGAGGTCTAAAATGATGTTATGTCTCAATAAAATGTAAGACTCCCATTCTTAACTTTTATTTCTTTCTTGTTACACTGAACCTAGTTACAAACTTCAATAAGGGTTTGGGTTTTTTTTTTCTCGTCTTGTCCATTTTTGTCTGTTGTGGGGAAAAAGCAGAGCTCAAGCTTTTGTGCTTAATAGGCGTCCGGCATAATAATTCAAGCCTTGTAAAAGCACTTCAAGTATCTGAAGCTATTCCCAAATATATTCTGGCCTAGATCTGTTGCTTTGATGCACACTTTGCTCTCTTAGTACAAAAACTACCCTTTCTGAATAATACTGACATCACAAGGACGAGATGAGGCAGAACAAAGCAGTGGGCATGGCAGTGAGTGACAGGACTTGGCAAAGAGAGCTGGATCTTCTGCAGTGATCACACTCTTATCCCTTGTGCTTAGCATATTGGAAATGGGCACACTGCCCAGAACAAAATATTGGACAAATTATGCGTGTGTGTGTGTGTGTGTGTGGGGGGCGTACTCCACACTCCTACAGCAGAGAGGGATGAGACACGCGGTATGACTTGTATTTGTTTGTGTGTGTGAGTGTATGAGCATATGGGTTAAGTGTAAGTACGCTCCACACACCTACAACTGCTCAGGACAGCATGATAATCTTCACTTGAGATGAAAACAATTCGTATCAATGACACACACTCTCCCACAGTGAAAAACACAGATGCAGCCAAACAAAAAGGACTGGAGGGTGACACAGATCACGAAGTTAATCATTATTCTAACTGATCTTGTTTTTATTTAACCCGTTTCATAAAAAAGAAGGCAGGTTGCTTGCACAGTCAAATATTTTGTGATTAATTTAAATAGAGGTATGCAGATAAAAAATAGTAGCCAGTAATGGGCGTGTATGTAAACAGTCGTATGTGACGTTATTAATCTCAAAACCTGAAGCCAGGAGTCCTTTGTTGCATGTCATAGCCCCTCTCACTGTTCCCACACTTATGTCAGTCATGTCTGTCTTTACTGTCAACTAAAAAGCAAAAATGGCAACATTTATAATTTAAAAGATAGGAGAAGCTAGAAAAGGCAAGAATATAAGATGTTTGCACAAAAGCCCAAAATTGAAAAGTTGCCTTGGGCAAAAGTGACAAAGCCAAACAGCCATTAGCGCTGTGGAGTAGAAGCATAAAATAGCCTGAAAAGGAATACATTTAGAAATGAGGAGGAATGGACAGAAAGGTGGGTGAACGAAAGAGATGAGAAGCAGAACTGGGCGGTAGGTATGAGAGATGGTTTCTGTGGAAGAGCGAGACGGAGTGAAACACAGACAAAGAGAAACACTCCATCACCCTGACTGGAAGGTGGCAGCTGGATGGTTCAATCTGGAACCTAGAGACTACAACAGTGAAATAAATATCCAAGTAAAAACCAGGTTTCTCACACGCAGTCTGATGATTAGCCTCATATGTTTATATAATCTCTTGCTCCACAATCCAGTCAAGTAGGTGGTGCTCATGCATCTATAAGCTGGCTGCAAACTATTCAAGTGTCCCAGTGTCCACAATAGCAGGATCCTGACACTTTAGAAGCTAAGCAGAATTCAGCCATCATTATTTTCAGTGTCCACCCTTATACATGAATGGAAAACATGGAACACAAACATGCCACACATGTGTACACACACACACGTACACACACACACACACACACACCTTTCCCTCCCTCCCTCCTCTGTCTCTCTGTGAAAGTAGATCCAGGCAGTAAAGGGATCCAGATATTGGAATAGCCACTTAAATGGGGTCTACTGTAGCCCACAGCTGCTGCCTGCCTCTAGTCTAGTCTATAGTGCACCCACCCAGCCACCCCCACCTCTCCTCCTCCTCCTCCTCCTCCTCCTCCTGGCCTCAAGCCCTTTCAGCCCGTCCTGCTGCTGGTGGTTGGTCTTCCTCCCTGAGGGCACACAGGGCTGTTAGGCCACCATTAGTCCTGTTAATGGGCCTGACAACTGCGCCACATCCTCAGCATTTAGACCTCCTCTGTCTGAGATATGGATATCGACCACTTCAATGGAAATGGAGAGTAGGGGCGGGGGGGGGGGGGGTCCATTTGATATGTACATATAGGCATGAATGTTGAGCACAGACACAAGCACACACAAAACAAGATGCTCTGTGTAGCCACAGTACAGTTGGACACACACACATTAACGTGCACTCAGCATCTGACTAAAGTCAAGTGCAGTTTGACTCACCAGTGTGAGTTCCTTGTAAGTGCATGTGTCTTTTTTTTTTTTATGTGTGTCTGCATGTTCCTGATCTTAGTTGGATACAAAGTCAGTCTTACAAAAGTGTTGGTGTGTGTCGTGCTGTGTCTCTGCGCATGTTACTTTCAACCTATATGTTCACAACAAACTATCTCATGTCCCCCTGCCAGACTGCCCTGCTCCGCATTTCCATCGACGCTGTCAGTATCTGAAAGTCAGCTACTGTACAATTCACTTCTGAGGAAACATTTTCCATCATCAGAACTACTGAGGTCAACAAAATGACTCGGTTTCTTTTAATTTACACACTGAACTCAACCATAAAACTGTCACTGAGCTGGAAGTAATTTTAACCCTTTGCAAAAAATTTTACAAAAGATGTGCTGTCTGAAAGTCTTTACCTCTGTTATGGTCAAGATCTGTCGCTGGTGCGAGGGAAGTAACATCCAGAGAAGCTGAAGTAATTATAGTTGTTTAAGAAAGCAGATATAACAAATATTCTCTGGGTCCGCTTTCTTAAATGTGAAGCTGTTGTGCTTTGTCAATTATTATTGTGAATTAAAAACCTTTGAATTTTAGGCTTTTACTTGGACACCGTTTGCTCTGAGATCTTGTGATGGGCATGTTTCAGTGTTTTTTGACACTTTACACTGTAGTAACTAATCCATCAAACTACAAAATAAAACATATAGTTGATCAATCGATTTACAGCCTTGCTTAGCAACATGATCTATAACAAAAGGATTGTTAAAGTCATTTTTCTACTTTCTGACATTTTACAGAGCAAACGATTCACCCAGATAATAACCGGAAGGTTAATTGATATTTTTTAAAATGACTGTTAATTGGTGTTAAGAATACTCTACTGCAGCACATAATAATGATTCACCTGTGAATGACACACAATTACAAGTCTACACACACAAACATCATATTACTGACAGACCAAAACTACTGTATCTCTCCCTGCACTTCGAACAGCTATAGAGAGGCGAGGATTATCAAAACCCGCAGTTTAAATGTCACTGAGATATAGAAGAGGGGGAAGTGAAGTTGAACAAAAGGTAGAGCTGTGGGTAGAGGCAGCAGATAGTCTTGTATTCATTTGAATTAAATGGTGCCTAGACAAACTCCATCAAAGACAGGTATTTATCTTAACATCTTTGATTTAGTGTCTGCTTTAATCCACCAGGTTTTACAGTTAGGAGCGCTGCACCTGTAAGACTGGAAACTCTCAAGAAGTCTGGCAGTGTTACCGCATGTTCTACCAAACTGAACAACATTAGTGCAGGAAATCTTCCACTTTCACTTGTCTACATTTCTATAAATGATGAGCAATCATCCAGAGCAGAATATCTCACCACAATGTGCAGCAAAGTACTTTTCCTGTAAATGAATTCACGAGGAAGCAGAGAAGGACCGGCAGACAATGGCCGTGCATATAGTGAGCTTTGCCTGCCTCACTTGATTAATTTCACGCACGCGCCCACCACACAGACGAAAGTCTCGAGGGAAACTGTTACCAGTGCCTTCCCGTGGGTGTCATACAAGATGTGGGCTAAGTGAGCGGCCTACATCATGCAAATGTGATAGAATAATCTACTCCACTGACTCGTTTAAAGTAGCCCACACTTTACATATGACTGCTTATTGTAGACTTGTACACATATCACTGTCAAAACACAAGCCTGTCATCCACTGCACTTGTCACTGGCTAGATATAGACAATATGTCATATAGAAGGTTCTGTATAGCTAAAACTAGAATTGGGTTGCCTACCATCAGAGATTGTTCTGCACACTCTTAAGATCTCTAATCTATTAGGACATTGTGGTAATAGTAATAGTAATAATAGCAATAGTATTACAATATCATGTATATAAATTGATATTACGAGATAAAATCACATAAGAGGATTATCCATGTCCTGCCTGAAAGATCCTGTTTTGTGCAGTCTACTAACTTAATTAACCAGACACCTTCCTTTATTCAGGTATAAAGTGGAACCTTCACATACTACTTATACAAACTCACTCACCGACCTATGCTTCCTGTGATTGAAGATCTCAACCAGAACCACCATATATCGCTCTAAATCTCCTTTAAAGATTGTGAAGTAAGTATTGTTAATTGTGAAAAATGTCTCAACACTTGCATCTATTCTGAAATTTAAAAAAAATTCAAAAATTAAAAAAAAAAGTGACCTACAGTATGTTTTTCAGGGTGAAAGGGGAAGTTCTCACCTGCAGCCTGCGTCTTCGGATGATCCCAGAATCATCCATGGCGCGTGTCCGGGTTCACACCTGTCAGAGGGGGGCTCGTGGCTCCTGTGGTTTCCAGGTGACGTGGCGAGAAGAAAAGCCCCACTCTCGCGTGGCTTTCAGCGAGCCTAACACGGCTTGGCGATTTACCATTAAACCGAAATGCCTACCGGAGTGTCGGCTGCTCTTAACATCACTTATCGGCGAAAAGCTTGAATTCTTTTTCTTTTTTTTCACTGTGACAAATAACAGCAGACTAGTGCCACTTCTATGAGATAAAAGCTTTATGTTCTCTCGCCGTACCACCTAAAAACGACACGGTCAAATGTCACAAAAGTATAAAAAGTGCCACTCCTGAGCTCAACTGCTGTTGACATCCCATGCTGGTAGATACAGACAGAGACTACTGACTAGGCTGCTCTGTAGTGGGAACTGCTGAATAAGCGAGAGGCTGCACGGTGGGATCAGCGTGCTCTGCATGAGCTGAAGTCCAGCTGAGAGACAGAGAAGAAACCCCCAGAACAGCCCAGACTGTCAGACCGAAGCTTATCACACCCGCGATTAGACAAACCAAACAAGTGTGCAGACATCTTCACCCCGAGCGCGGATCACACTTCAAAACAAAAAACAACTCTCTCTTAAAACTCCAAGTGGCTCATTGCACCAGAGAGAATCAATCAGTTCAACCACTGTCATCCTTTCAGATTCTTCTATCACAGCCATCCGCTACATGTTAAGAGTTCAGAAGCAGCCAAATCATATGCAACGCAAGCTATGAGCTGAGGAGGCAGCAGTGCATGCATGTACACAGAGTTCATTGCATGCATATTGCAAGTTAAACTACAAATCGCGTATTACATGACACGCCCGCGCGCTGTCAGAGCTTCTGTGCATTAAAAAAAAAAAAAGGCAAGATCAATGAATATCAGTGGCGACTCTACACGTCCTTCCGTTGAAACACACACACACACACACACACAGGCAGAGAAAGCGGGTTGATCACATCACGTTTTCGTCCTTCGCTGGACAGATTTCTCCGTTTTCCTCGCTGTCTCCCATTTACACGATGTGCTCACTCAGTTCTTCTCTAGTGTGGCGTTGCTTTTCTCGTGAAAAAATGATCTGTGGTTGCTACACAGGCTTTGCTCCATCCCCAGCTCCAGCCACCCACTTCCTACTACCGAGTGACGTTTAACCCCTCAACGACCAGAGGCTTTGAGGGAGATCGTGGTTGTGAGGTGGTTTTTGTTTATTTCATCCCCTATTCGGTATAATAATTTAATAGGGGTTAGGGTTAGGGTTAGTATGTAATAATTTGTTTTAATAAGGGAAACTATGGCGGAAGAAATTGGTGACCATGGTCTATTGAAGCATTGCAGATAAGAGTGTGAAACCTCAGATTAAAATATATTTAGTACCTTCATGTAACAAATATGTTTGATCCTTGAACTTTACTTTGTTATATCTTCAATGAGTTAGACAAAATAATATAAACACTTCATAGAAAAGACTTTAAAACAGCTATGACACAGTTGGCCAAAATGTGGGTTTTACCAATTCTATTAAACAGCTATAGATTTATTATTTCAAAGGCAAGTGTTGAAAAGTACAGACATGTTTGAAACTAGACTGGACCATATTATGATCCAGTATATACCATGAGATAATACAAATTTGTCAACTGTACCCTTTAAATAGTAGCGTTGTAATAACATTGGCGATTTCCTGATTTTTTCATCTGGCCTTGTTTCCAATTCGTGTTTAGTATGCTAACTGATGGTTAGCCTGCCAACCTTAGCATTTCACTTAAAGCTCCTCTGTACCGTAAGTGCAGTCTCACACAGATGAGTAACAAATTAAAGGAAAAGCCAATATCAAGTGTCTTAGTAACTTCCGTGTTAGTCAATGCGTGATTGCATATTGACACCTTAAATGTCAATATGACAACTTTGACTATTTCATTTGTTTTAATCAGCTCTCTACATGACGCACGTTTTAGTGATGATCAGATCTTCAAGTACTTAATATGTATATAAATATAAACTTGATTACATGAACTGTTTCATGACATCTGGGGGTAAAAATTAGCAGAGCATTGTGCTGGTGTCTCTGGCAGCTCTACACCTGTGTGTTACGTTAACGCTACATAACGGAGAGAAAGAAGAGTGACCAAAAAAGCGAGTGTGTCTCTCATTGACTCCAGAAGTTGTATTTACCACCTTATAAAGCAGCAGGATCAGAAACTGAACTAAATGACGTGTTCAATCTCTTCAGAGTGTGTGTTATATGCGGTTATATACGTTAAACTGTGGCAGGCAAATTCAATTCTGTAATAATTTAATACTACAATAAGTAACTATATTCATGGGAGAACAAGTCAAATATTGTCTTGTCATTTGCAAAAGGAATTAGCAATAGGCGATAGTTCTAATGATTGTCGATCACTTATACGATCGTCCATTGGCACAACCCCAATGTGAAAGCACCCAAGATGCATCGAGGACGCATTTGAGATCTGATCACTCAGACCACATTCAGAGATGGGCTGGGCCACACGTGTCCACATTCTTATGGCAGTGTGAACCCAAATGTGTCCTGGGCCCCATTGAAGGACGGCCTACTCTACTGACTGATGTCCTCTGACACAGTCTGATTATTCCTGCCACAGTTTCATAGGCCCTGCTCAGACCTGGTATTAACATTTATCTTGGGTGATCCGATCACAAGTGGACAGCTCTCAGCTCGTCAGTTCACACCTGGCTTTAAAACGCATCTCCACATGCGTCTTGATTGACCAGTTGTGATCAGATCCCACCTCCCCTCTTCATATACCAATAAAGAGGTATGCATTGTTGTTTTTAGCCAATCGACAGACAGTTCCATTGTAAATGTGCTTTTGTGTGTGTGTGTGTGTGTGTGTGTGTGTCAAGTGGCGACCTCCGAGGGTGAAAAATGAAGCCAACACGGAAGTACCAAAAACTGCAGTTCTTCGAATGGCCAATTGAGGCTGGCTCCAACAGTGAGTCAATCCCCATAGACTCCCATGTTAAAATGTCCAACTGAAATAAACATGTTTACAGGTACAAAGAGCAGTTTTGGTCTTTATAGCTTATTTCCTCCTTCATGACAAATGTACGGGGGTGAATTATTATACAACTAACTCGTTTAAATTTTATTAAAGCTTAAAGCTTATGAGTGTATGCCTGCCACAAGCCGGCATGCGCCGAAGTCTTGGTTCGACACGTGCCCCTCCTCTTTGCCCATTTTGCCAAATTTTTGGATTAGCCAGGAATTCGGCGGAGTCGGGTACTGGCAAGATGGCGACGACAGAACGGTCCACTCTGAGCTTCAAATCCACTCTTCAGAAAATCTATGAGGGACGTCACAGAGGCCACGTCCATCTTTATTTACAGACTATGGTGTGTATGTGAGCGAGCGAGCTAGTGAGAGAGAGCAGGTGGGGCACGGAGGGCCTATTTGCATATAAAGCAACCCAATCACAAGTGGTCAATCAAGATGCATGTGGAGACGCATTTTAAAGTCAGGTGTGAACTGACGTAGAGCTGTCCACTTGTGATTGGATCACTGAAGCCGCATGTTAATACTAGTGCTGACCGATTCAGCTTATTTTCATCGTCATCGCAACAAACACATCACAAAAGACTGACTGAAACGCGATGAATTAGAAAAAATAATTTTCTTTACACACGCCATGCGGTCACAGGGTTTTCAAGGCGCAGCGCTGAGTCAAATGAACCGGAAGAAAACGCTCTTCTGAATTTAGATGTCATGCTGCTCTCTGACACACACAGCGTACAGCACAGAGGCGGTGTAGATCCGTGAGGAGTGAACTTTTTACTGGAGCTGACAACAATTACAGTCATATCTCTGTGAGTGTCATCACAACCTTTGCGAGTAAATAAAGGAATTTTAGCGTCCTTCATCACTCCACCTGTTCAACAAGATTTAAACCTGTAGTAAAGCTTCATTTTCAACTTCTCCATCCACCGTGGTTTGTTTTACACAAGTGCAACATGAACGTTAAGCTAATATGACCACGCTAAAAGGAAAACTTTCTGTGTGTAGACTGCAGCTTCATTTGAATGCACCCAAGATGCATTGAGGACGCATTTGAGATCTGATCACTCAGACCACATTCAGAGATGGTCTGGGCCACATGTGTCCACATTCCTTTGGCAGTGTGAACGCAAATGTGTCCTGGGCCACATTGAAGGACGGCCTACTCTACTGACTGACGTCCTCTGACACAGTCTGATTAGTCCTGCCACAGTTTCATAGGCCCTGTTCAGACCTGGTATTAACATCTATCTTGGGTGATCCGATCACAAGTGGACGGCTCTCAGTTCGTCAGTTCACACCTGGCTTTAAAATGCATCTCCACATGCGTCTTGATTGGCCAGTTGTGATCGGATCTCACCGCTTTATTTGCAAATAAACAGGTATGCGTTGTTTTTAGCCAATTGTTTGTCGAATGTCCAATTGAGGCTGGCTCCAACAGTGAGTCAATCCCCATAGACTCCCATGTTAAAAACTTTACAGCTGAAATAAACATGTTTACAGGTACAAAGAGCAGTTTTGATCTTCATAGCTTATTTCTTCCTTCATGACAAATGTACAGGGGTGAATATTTCTACAACTAATTTGTTTCATTTTTTATTAAGGCTTCCAGTTCAGCAACTGAGGGCGTGCCGCTTTGAGTGACAGACGAGTGAGCGTATGTCTGCCACAAGCCGGCATGCACTGAAGTCTTGGTTCGACACCTAATTTTTGGATTAGCCAGGAGTTCGGCGGAGTCAGGCGGCGCAGGTTCTGGCAAGATGGCGACGACAGAACGGCCCACTCTTAGTCTCAAAACCGCTCTTCAGGAACCTATGGGTGACGTCACGGAGGCCACGTCCATCTTTCCGTCTGTTAGAGCGAGCAAATGAGAGAGAGCGAGCGAGTGGGGCACGGAGGAGTTATTTGCATATAAAGCAACCCAATCACAAGTGGTCAATCAAGATGCATGTGGAGACGCATTTTAAAGTCAGGTGTGAACTGACGTAGAGCTGTCCACTTGTGATCGGATCACTGAAGCCGCATGTTAATACTAGTGCTGACCGATTCAGCTTATTTTCATCGTCATTGCAACAAACACATTACAAAAGACTGACTGAAACGCGATGAATTAGAAAAAATAATTTTCTTTACACACGCCATGCACTGTTGACCAATGAGGAGTGAACTTTTTACTGGAGCTGACAACAACTACAGTCATATCTCCGTGAGTGTCATCACAACCTTTGCGAGTAAAAAGCAATTAGCGTCCTTCATCACCCAGCCTGTTCCACAAGATTTAAACACGAAGAAAAGCTAAATTTTCAACTTCTCCATCCACCGCCGTTAGTTTTACACGAGCACAGCAAGCTAACGTTAACCTAATAGTGAACTGTTATAAACAAGCTAAAAGGAAAACTTTCTGTCTAGACTGCAGCTTCATCTGCCGCAAACTTTTGTAAACTTATAGCTACAGTCTGAGACAGCAACCCCCCTCTCAGCAACACTACCTGCAGCAGAGGGAGGACGGAGGAGATGACCGATAGTGACCTTTGTCTGTGTTCTTCATTCAGCTTCGCTCGTCAAAACTGTGTATGCAAACTTCAATATCTCTTTATCTATCGCACGTATATCGTCATTGCAAAATTGAAGTGTCATCACACATCACAAATTTACCTCATATCGTGCAGGCCAAGCCACCAGGATACAAGTCTCTGGTATTCTACTGGAGGGATGGACACCATTTTTCTGACAGTTTATATCCCTCATTTGGTGTTTTGATGATGATGGTGGTGGAGAGGCGCAATCTAACACGTCGGATCAAAACGTCCCATAGTTGTTCCGCTGGGTTGAGATCTGATGACTGCGAAGGCCAGAGCATATGAGTCACATCATTTTCACACTTATCAAAACATTCACTGACCCCCCCTCATGCCCTATGGATGAGGGCATTGTCATTTTGTGTCTCCACTAATTTCCCTTCAGGTTTTTTTCTTTAATTTCTCACCCGCCTGTAGCTGCTGTCATGGCTGTAGACTCTTGTCGTGTTAGTTTGCTGGACAAGCCAAAATTATTATTATTATTTGAATTATCGATTAATCTGATGATTTCCCCATTTATTGATTAGTTGTTTGGGCGACAAAAAGTCAAAAGATGGAGGAAAAAAATCCAACAGGACCCACTACCTTTGCAAGATGTTTGCATAGAGGGGTATTTTGTTACTTCAAAGTTAAAGTGCTTATTAGGGAGTGTTTACGCTTTGTTGTCTGGTTCGTGTAACGGATGTCGCCTAACTGGATTAACAGTCAACACAGCCTGCCGTCGTGCTTCCATTGCTATTCCAATGAAAAATGGCATCAAGCATTATGCATTATTCAACATTCACACCTGTCACACATGGGATTCACTGCCATACAACATTTCATAGCTCCTCACCCTTCAGTTACTTGCATCCCTGATCCAAATGTTAATGAATGAGCGCTGGCACAGAAACAAATCCCCACCATGGTGATTTTAAAGAGATAAATCTTGTGTGCTTTTGACGGATCAGCTGTGTTTTCTGCAGGTCTAATGTTCACACCAAGTCGACCGTCCCGTCACCACTGAGTCTGCCAATAGATTAGGAGGTATCGTCAATAAAAGGAATGCACACCCTGATCAATGCTAACAAAAAACCACCACTAAGCAGTAGTAATCACTGACTACACTGAAACATTTAAGGGCGAAGTCCATCACAATGTTCACACAATGCGGTGCGTTTGTCAGGATGATGTTTCACTGTTAAACATTCTCACAAGAAAGATAGCAACAAAAAAAAAAAGAGATGTTGGTCAAAGGTGGCTGGGGGGGATGGATCAGTGTGGAGAGAGAAAAACACACAAGAGGCCAGGCAGCTGGTCCGGCTCCAGCTCCAGGACAGAGTGAGACAAGAGGGAGGCTTATAGTGGCTTTTAGCATCGTGGCCTTAATGTTCTTGGTCTCTCTGAGCAGACGGCGCTGGCAGGCTTTAGTCCCTCTCACCCTGAGATTTACTGCTGACAGATCACTCCCAGTTCAACCTCCACCACCTCCACCAGCACCACCACTTCTACTCTCTCACTCTACACACATAAAGACAAGTCCTTCATCTAATGGTGTTAACAGAGCCATATAATTTCAATTAAAAAGGCGACCTAGGGCAGCAGCTAATGATTATTTTCCATTCTCAATGAATCTGCTGATTTTTTTTTTCTAATGAATTGGTTAGTCTATGAAATATAAAAAAGCAAAAATAAAATGTCCTTAATAATTTATCGAAGCCCAAGGTGACACCTTCATTAAACTATTCAATTTACTATCATATATGAGAGAGAAAAGCAGTAAATATTCACATTTAAAAAAGCTGGGACTGAAGCGATTAACTGATTATCGGAATAGTTGCCGATTATTTTTTTTCATTCAACTATTCAATTAATCAGCTAAAAGCAACTTTAAGCTGGTTCGACAAAACAAAGGACAGACTAATACTAGTACTACTAGACTAGTAACTTTTATTTCTAAAAATAATTTTTTTTAATTCATGTTCAGAAGTCTAATGGCTTCTGCAATAAAACCAAACCTCCCTCGGGCAAACTACAACACATTTCAGATGGCATTAAGCTTAAAAAAGTCATGAATAAAATGAGTGAGGTGATTTATAATCACATAAGCCTTTTGGTGGACTTGTTTAGTATGAAGTTGCCACAGGGATCATTGTGTTTTGCCAATAATTTTAGAACCGAAGATAACACCAGCTTGCAGTTAATTCTTGTTGAGCCTTTTTCACATCTGTATTTCAAATAAATTTCAGTTCGTCAGTATTCCAGTATTCAGTTCCCAAGCATGTTTAGGTCTGGACTGTTTCAACACTTCAGCCATGAACAGTTTTTTTTTTTTTACAACAAGCTGTTTTTAACTCTGTAGCTGTTCTGTTTGTTTTAGTTTGGTTTCCAATCTCAACTTTCAACCTCAGTTTTTCCACCAACATGGACGAGATGTCCTTAACAGTGCTTGAAAGAAAAAGACATTTGAACATCATCTGGGCAAAGTCCATCTGCTGATGAGGATCATGTGATATATTTAAAAGCTCCAGAACAACTAATAAATAAACCCTATTGTGACATTGTTTTCTAAACTGCTGTTTTTCAAAGAATTAACTTATATGAACTAACATAATTTGTTTGGTTTTGGATAAATTTAAATGTAAAATCCACAATTTCATCTACTAATCTAAACTGAGATTACACAACAGTATGCCTGAACTGAGATAATTTTAGAACACAACATTTAAATTTCCCTTTATCATCACTGGGATGTTTGAAATGTTCAAGTATCTAATAGCTGTTTACAAATCCTGTCCATCCTGCTAAATAATGAGGTGGAGATACTGTCAGCAGGGACATTAAAATTAAATAGAAAATTTCTAAATATTAAACATTAATACAAATATGCCAACAGTGACCTTTAAAATCACATGGTGATCTTATTTTAAAGAAAGCATCAGAATAAACTGAAACCAGCAAGATATTTTCCAAAACTACATCTTACAAAAATGGTCATCAGTGAAAATATGCTAATAGCATAAATGTGCTTTGGTATCAGCAGGTGAAAAACGATGTTTTGGCAAGTGACCCAGTTGCCAGCTTGTCTGACTTCATTTAGCCTATGCTGCTTTTCTTATTAATATTAAATAATTAATGAAGGCACATGAATTTTACATCTTTTTTGTTCATTAGGTGCTGTGAGATTTGGGGAGGGGAGGAGACGGCAGCATGGAGCTCGTACAAGGCACAGTTTTAACAGGCAAACACTTTCTCTGTGCAAAAGCTCTCAAAAATGATGTCACCCTTTTTCAAAGGTTGCCCTGAGGGAGGTCAAACGGGGTCAGCTCTCTGCAGCCAAAAGCTTGGCAGGGCTGGGACTTGGAATATGCCTGCCGCTTGTGCAATCCCATTTCCTGTCCTGGTAAGCCTGTCTCACAAGAGCCACGTCAGCTCACATCTCTTCATAGGCTGCAAGTGCCTCCCCCTGCATTCAAATCTGATGTGTGTTTGCAGGTTGATAAAAGTGGTCAGTGTTCCCCTCAGACATAAACTGTAACATGCAGGCAGTATTTTAAGGGAAAGTCTTCCCGACGTGATTAATCACATCACTGGGTGTTGCAGGTGCTTTTAGAATGTGCAAGGAATACACAAGATAACAAGGATAAAACACTTATAATAAAATTCAGTTCAATCCACTCCAGCAGAACCGGAGGAAATATCTGTGTGAAACCTGTACCTGTTGAGATAGTCAAAGATGCTAATGTTTTCATTAGCAATTAATCTGCCTATTTTTCTAAATTAATCAATTTCACAGTTTATAGGTTTATAAAATATCACAAAATAGAGAAAAATGTCAATCACAATTTCCCAGAACCCATGGTAGCTTCTTCTTCTGTCTGATTAACAGTTTAAAACCCAAAGGTATATATCAGAAAACTAAGAAAACCAGAAAATATTCACATTTGAGACTCTGGAACCATTGATCTTTTTATCCATTTTGAATGACATAAATGATTAATAAGTTATCAAAACTGTTGCAGAATAACTGAAATGACTTTGGACTCCAGAAAAAGACTTTGTTGTCATATCATATCATTGGGGAAAGTCCTGATTAAATGAGCCAAGTTGTATTTTATTTAGATGTTAAAAATCTCAGGTTTGTAGTAACAGTAACTATGTTAACATCAATATTGCCGTGTACTGCTTTCAGTGGTCAAATACAGCAGCTATATGGTTCACACTCCATAAACCCTTTTCACAGCACACATTATGGCTTACCAAGGCACTGGCAAAAGGTGAAATCGCACACTACCAAGACCATGGAAGAGGTAAAACTAAATTTAATGCAATCATTATTAATCTTCATTGTTTTGTTTTTCTTTTGCTGTAACATGTCAAAAACATTTCTGCTGTGGAAAAGCATGACCACAACAAAACTCATCTTTCTGTTTGATTTTTCTACCTTCTAAAGTACAGGATCAAGGGAAACTTATATGAGGCTAAAGATTAAACTATAAACTAAATTTGCCCACATCTTCAAATCTTCCTCCTCGTCTCCTCCTATTGTCTTCTTCATTTATCCATTCATTCTCTTCATTTCACTCTCCTTGTCCTGCAGATAAATTCCCTTTGCCCCACGATTCCTAAACGTCCCTTCTCCTCCTTTCAGCTTCCACCTTCTCCTCATTTCTAGCCCTGCCTGTCTCGAAGAAGTGGGTCACAGACTACAGCTGCGCTAAAAGCCTAGTCTGTGAAGAGGAGCTTCTCTAAATAAAACACTATAAAATCAGCAGTCTCGGGGGTGCCTCCATCATACATACATAAACCCAACAAAGATGGAGAGAAGAGGGGAAGGAGTTCAAGAGGGAGACATAATGTATATGCAGCTTGATCAGTTAAGTGTGTCTCTGTAAAAATAGAAATCAGTTTCCGCTCGCATGTCTTATATATATATATATATATATATATACATACACACACACACATCATACATCAAAGCTTTCAATCACAAACTGATGTTTCGATGGAAGCACTAACAAGGGTTTATCATGTTAGTCATAGTGAAGTTTTCAGTGTTATCAGTCCAGTAGGTTTGTACTTTTGATCCACTTGGGAGTATAAAGTGCACTTCCAGGCAAAAGTTTTAGCTCACCTCAATCTTTCCAGTTGGTACTGAAATTTACAGTGTGATGTCTCGGTGTACTCTGAAATTAAAGTATAGAACAAATAAATGATAATGATAAAAAAAATTTAAAAAAAGAAGTTAGTTTAATCCAGTGTTTCCCAACATATTGGATTGGACCCCTTCAGAGCATCACAAGATTAATCTGAGGCGTTATTAGCGGAAGAGGAAAGAAGGAACAATTTTTTGATTGGACTTTTATCTAACTTTTGATTTTGTTGTTGAATTTGTGGATAATTAGTGAGAAGTTTAAGGGAAGGTCACTCTTTAGTCGAACTGCTTACGAGTCAGACTTTCATGTTCCCCAGAGGATGAATCCTTCTCACTTTAGTGATACCCTGTCTTTTCGGCTTCTGCCATCATGAGGTTGACATTTTTAGATTTTTACTAAAATATCTTGACAACAATTGCATACATTTCTATGAAATCTGGCATAGTGATGGACATCTTCACTTGTGAGCATCCATATGTGAACCTGTAGTAAAGAGGTACCCTGCCATAAAGCCTAGCAAGGAGGAATTGTGTCTAAAATAAGACATGGAAGCTTGGCTGTATACTGAAAGAATACAGAAGAAATGCAACCACCAACAGGCAGTAACAGAAATGATGGTATATTGTCATTATCACAGAGTGACACCTTCACAGTTGAGGTAAACATCCAATTTACATAATCATTTTATATAATAATTAAATGCCAACACCTGTTTTATGTTCTTTATATCCACTGTATGATGTTTACGCAACTCCTGAACACTAAGCCTTCAGACTTTCTAAACCTAACACCTTGTCTGCTAGTGTAACTGATAGCTGATACTGACTGTCCAATAACCAATGAAAAACAGTAACTTCATTTAGAAATCACAGACTACTTCAAAAACAGTTAATACTAGCATGTTCCCCTGCAACCTAAAAGTGTCATGCACTGAAATGAAAAAAAAAACATACCAGTTTTCTTTTTGGGGCAATAGGGACACCATGTGGAAACGATCTGCTACTCCAATTAAAATGAGCCACTACATGCTGAACGGGCCAAGGGAAATGTCAGGGCTCCTGAGGGAAATCGACAAAGATAATTTAATCTGAAGGCCAGTTACAACAGAGTCTGAGGAGGCAAGGCACAGCACTGGTGATCCACAGATAAGAAGCAGCTTTAGATCAGAATATACATATAGTGTGAGTAACAATAGTCGGATGAATAGTAATTACAAAAGTGATGACTAATGAGGAAACTGCTGCTTAATCTTTACCCAAGAAAATCTGAAGTTAAAGAATCCCTGACAGGACGGACGTGAAATGTCAAGCAGAAGTTTCTGCAGTTTAATGAAAAAATCCTCAAAGGTCACTTATACTGATGATGGCATTTACAAACTACAATTTGCCATCTGTTACTTTTAATATGATGTTGCAGATTGTCTTTGATTTTGTGATGAATGGAACATTATTTTGACTTTTTAACTACAAATTCAATATAATAATAATTTGTTTACATCACAAATACATGCTTTTGTTTGTTATTCTATAGTTGTTTGGACGATAGGAGAGTGTCCTATAAAAGCAGGAATTCATTTTCAAGAGCACTGACAAAAAATCAGTAGTGTACGTCAATGTTTTTCCATTTTCATACACCTGCAAAATATTTAACAAGTCCTAATATCAGTAATACCTTTATTAAGCAATTATTGTTTGAACTGATAGATGGATGACATCATGCACCTTACAATCTGAGAGCTAATGTATCTGGACCCCTTTGTTTGTCTAATGAGTGAGAAGTAATTTGTCCAAACAAGGTAATTCTGATATGGTGGAACAATAAATAAGTAGTTACAGAACATATAACTGTACTGTAATTATTTGTAGCACTAATATTTTTTTTATTTGTTAAATATCTCTGACTCATAGTTGAAGCATCTCGAACAACCACAACAGTTTTGCCGCCACTCATTCATTCATGAAGGCTTTCTGTGTCTGTAGTGGAAAAGAACCAGCACAATCCAATTAGCACAATTAAAGAAACTGGGACTACGTGTAACTACCTCGGGGATTAGAGCTCTGCTGACCCCATGCGACCTGGGTCATGGCGAGGAGGAACTGTGCTTGGGGCCAACAACGGTGCACGTCACAGACGACAGTACAAACTGATGTTTTATATTAATGGATGGAAATGACACTTAGTTCCTGTGTCAAAGTTTTCACACAGTATTTTTTCACGATTTATAACCCATTTATTATATAAATGTAAACATACTGAAATAGACTTTTTCATTACCAAAATGCATTTATTTATGTATTTAATTATTTAGTTCTGCATCTATTTATTTATCGATACTCATGTCGTTCTTGTCCTTCACACACACACTGGCCGTCATAGATAATACTAATACTACAGATAAAACAGAGCTGCTTATCAAATAAAGCCAAAGTATAATGTAATTTGTAATGAGGGTGCAACTAATGATTTTGTCTGTCAGTTATTTTTTGATTGATCAGTCATTTGTTTGCTGTATAAAATGTCAGAAAATAGTAAAAATGGGCCACTGATTTCCCAGAGGCCAAGATGAAAACTAAGAGCTGAAAACCAAAAAAGGACATTATGTTCTGTTCAGCAAACAACAAGTTGTCATACTTGAGGGCCTTGTGCTTAGTAGAGAGCTTAAACGATTATCAAAACAGTCGAATGTCATTCAACACTAGTTTCTTCTTCTTTCTTTTTTTTACGATACTATTTGCCTCCTATAATACTTTGAAAAAGAATAATGATGTTGGCTTTGAAGATACATAAGTGTTTAATGCTGTTAGCTAAAACAGGACCAACTTTTTACAACTAAGAATTTAGTTCATCAGTGACAAACTATGTCCTTGACTATAGACATTTCATAAGAAAACTACGTAGTCGATTCACAGAATGTTCATTGGAATTTTTATGTTGAGTTAAATTGTCCCGTGCCATTTCTTAATCAGATGTACTCTTCTTCCCTGTGAATCATCTTTGATCTTCTTTTCAGTCTCTACAGGTCTACTCTCTTATCTCATCTAAGGGAATGAACAGTACGTGTTCAGGAAAACACATTGTCTTGGATGATAGTCTAAGTGACTCATTCTGGCAGCCCTTGTGGTTCCAGTTGCAGCCCATGATCAATGGAAAAACAATCTAGCTGCCAAATATCAGTGGGCTCTAATCTGCTTTACCTCATCTGCAGCTCTGTCTTACTTGTCTGTAAAGTCAGGACTATTTCTTTTGGTCAACAAAACCACTTTGGAGAACATTTGTCTTGCTTTGTATATCAATATTTCATGTTTTATTTATTTTTAGCCATGCTAATGTCTGTATATATGGCAATGTCAGTCTGTCAGTTGATCGGTCCACCACTTTGGACCGCCATGAAAGCTGTACTTTGTTTATTTGTAATTAGCAAATGTTAGCATTTTAACATATTAAACGAGCATAGTACACTTGATATAAACATTATACCTGCTTATTAGCCTGTTAGCATTTAGCACAAAGCACAGTCTCACGGGGCTGTAGTCTTGTGAAACTAACAAAAGTGCAAATTGTATAGAAAGTATATTAGAGGAGTGAAGCTTTCTTTTTGTTTGTGATGAAAATCACAAGAAATATTTTTAGAATTTGTTTGGCATTGAACCCAACACTTGAGGACAGGTGGAAATGACCCTTGTGACTGATTACATGTCAAACAGCGTAATCAATGATTATGTACTTTCTTAATTACATGTTTACAGACCAAAGTTGTTGACTGTCAACAACTCATTCATTCACTATGGAACGATGGCAGGGTGATCTAATAGAATTACAGTAGACTGTCTTAAGCTGATATAGATCGCCACTTTAGGCTTCTTTGGGCATAGGCTAACTATTTTTAATCCCATTGACGCAGTAGGACACCAGGTTACTTAGGGGGATTAGATGAGGAGGCTGGGGAAGTTATAAATGGACGTAAAGGTGGGGATGAAGAGAGGAATCAGACAGGACACAACCGATTGAGCCCGGCGACTTACTAGTGAGGACAGAAAGAGCACACCGCATGCTGAGGCTGCAGCAGTCGAACTGAGGGGCCAACATCTAACAGAACAAAACCACTGGACTTTGCCTTCATCTTTCTGACATCCAAGCATCACCCATAACCATGGAGCCTGTGGCCCAGACGATGACTGCCTCTGCAGCCTTTGACAGAGAGACTTTCCCCAGGAAAGCCCTGCGAGCAACCCCCAGAGGAGCTTCGTCTCATTTTGTGGGGAGCTCGATCATGATCCTGTCCTCGTTTGCGGTGTCCACTTTAGCTATGAACTGTGGGAAGAGGATCCAGGAGTCCAGAAACAAGCCCAATGGGAACTAGCAACAGTGGACAGATGGATATGCCTTTAATTTTTAGTTAACCTTTGTTAAGCGGGGCAAGTCAATGAAGAATTTATTTTTATGATGATATTATGAACAACCCCTCGTAGCTAACTGCCTTTTGTGTTCCCATAGCAAAATGTGTGTGTGAGTGTTTTGTCATGGGAGAAGTTTCCTGAGAGTCCAAGTGTTAGCCTGGAGAAAAAACCTGGAGAGTCACAAGAGGATGAATCTCTCGTGGGAGTTGGGACAGATCATCAACAACAGAAGAAGACTGCTGACTGAGAAGACAAGCATTTGGCAAACACCTAAAGATGGATCTATGCCATGCAAGCACACTCTCTCAGGTTAATACAGATTGCAATGTGGTATTTTAGGAGGGGGAAAAATATGCAGTAAAACCCATCAAACCTTATCCTCCTTTTTACCTCATACTTGTATCAGTAGTCTCAACATTTAAGACGTAAAAGAGAAGTGAAATAATAGAAAAGTGAAAAACCTTAAGATGTTTTTGTTCAAACTGTCTGCTGTTGGCGGCTCACTGACAGTGATAAAATGTAATTTATAGTCATTAGATATTAATACTGGTAGGACAAGACATAATATTTGTTTAAAGAAATGTTTTCCTGTAAAGGCTGGCTATTGAATCTCAGTACTAATTTAGTACCAACGAAAATGCAACTTGTTTTTGATTTGATAGTTTGATTAAAACCATAATTAAAGACTATTTTATTTGTGTTGTTTGTCATTGTTTTTTGTAAATGTTTTTTAGTCATTTGAGAATTCAAGCTTTTTATGTTATATTTTAAAAAACTGATTTTGTAGGAGTACATGTTCATATTCCTCTAAGCAAGGTACAGGTACTGAAACTCAAGTATACTATATCCAGTCCTATTAACTACAATAAACATAAATTTAAGTATATTATGAATTGTATGCTATCTTGTATGTACAGTACTGTAGCAAAAATGTGATATATGAAGAGAGACCATCTCTGGGTCCTAAATCCATCTAAACTAATTCTGAATATAATTTTAGTGTATCCCAATTGACAAAATGACAGTATACACAACATGTACTTTAAATGCAGTTGATTTTTGTGTGTGCTGTTGATGCAGACTATTAACTGGTTAAGAATGTTTCGTTATACTAAGTGCTAAAACATTTTGACAATTAGTATGTAGTATATACTACATAGAATCAGTATATAGTATGGATTCGGGAAATTTTGTGTTCGTCAGATTGTGACCAATAATGTGATGCACTAATGAAGCTTTTCAAACCCCTGTTGTAATACATCGTGATGCCACCAGAGGGCATTGTTGCTATTAAAGACTGCAACTTTCCAACAATGTTTTGTTGCTTCTTTGGAAAGCATGGAGTTCGAATTAAAAAAAAAAAAAAAAAAAAAAAAAAAAGGTTCTTAGGAAGGCAAAACATTAGATTTAAACATTATTTTTATGTAGCAAAAATACGCAAAAACAGAGCAAATAAAGACTGTTTCAAGTTTGCATTGGTGATACAAACATCAGATGCCAGCAATGTTTCATTCAAGTGCATGCAGACCCGTGCCAAACACATAACAGTTTGGTTGTATATGAAGATCTCACGATAAGCTTCCCAGTATACATGTGCATGTCCTCTAATGTCTTCAGAGTGTGTTGAGGCTCGTCAGCCTCCGCTCAGTGAGGAAGCGGTGTGTCTGGTGCGTTGGGTTTTGGTCGTTACCTCCAGCTGAAGCACCAAAGTAGGACAACATGGACCTGTTTTTTTGCCGCTGTGCTGACTTCTCACCATCCTCCTCATCATCATCCCTGAGGACAGATTTGACAAAACAAGACTGGTTTTTACACTGTGGTTGGTGCTCGTCCCCTGAGGTGAAATGATTTGCACAGACATTAAGCGTGCAAATCAAAGGGGTTGTGGTTTTCACAGACTAACACATGTAAATATTCTTACAGTCATGTGAAAAATTAACTACACCCCATGGAAATGGTTGACTTTTTCCAACATATTTTTCACTAGCAAACATTTTATCCTCTTTGAAACACTGCCTATTACAAAAATCAGACACTACATTTATTACTAGTGTAAATCCATAAAAACAGACTTAGGTGCTCTCGATTAGGGGCCAATTATTAGAATCTGTTTGGGGAGTGCAGGTGTAACACGTCTTATTTAAATCCATAGGCTCTGCTGTTCTCTTAGCTATTGAAGTGTGTGATGTCATTATGCCAAAATCTAAAGAGCTGTCTAAGGCCTTCAGTGAAAAGGTTGTGGATGCCTATGAGTGGCACAAGGGATTTAAAAAGATCTCTAAACGATTTTACTAGCATTCCTCATCAAAAAGAAGTCTCCAAGAATCTGGATTTGCAGGTAACTCTTGCACCTGTGGGTGTCAAAGTGCATGAGTCTACAATTTGAATAAGATAGCATTTGACCTGCATGGGAGACGTGACAGGAAAAGCCTTTGCTGTCCAAAAAGAACATTAGAGTAAGACTACTGTTTGCCAATGAATATCTAGGCAAAGACCAGGCCTTCTGGAATAATGTTCTGTGGACTGATAAATCAAAGACAGAGTTGTTAGGCCATAGTAACAGTAGACATGCTTGGGCAGACCAAAGACAGCTTTTAAGCAGAGGAACCTCATACCAGCTGTGAAGCATGGTGGTAGAAACATTATGGTTTAGGGTTGAGTCGCTGTCTCAGAGACTGGGTAGTTTGCTGTCATCAAATCAACTATGAATTTGGCATCATATCAAACATGCTTGAAGATGTGAGGCCATCTGTGCAAAAGCTGAAGTTGAACCAGGAGTTGTCCTTTCAACAGGTTAATGATCTTAAGCAGACAAGAAAAACCTTTATCTGTAGGCACTGTAACAAAGAGGATCAAATGTTCTCTTGTTCAAAGATGTTGAAAAAGTCAACAATATCCATGGGATGTACTTATTTTTTCACGCTGTATCTTCTCCTTATCTGTCATGTTCATAAATAGGAGAAACAGTCATTTTCTTAGAGAAGAATCACCAAGGGCACAGATACTGTAAACCACGTTTAATGCTATTTCAATGGTATTCTTCATTAACTCTCTAAATCAACCTCTGTCTTTATACATCTTAGGACTTTAGTCAAAATCAAGTTTGAAGGCTCTTTACCAGTGAACAGTCACTGCCTTGCTGTCCATTAGGGTTTGGGCAGTGCTCCAGCTAAATCGCACAAACTGAGGGTAACCAAACACTGGGTCCAGGTACTTCAGCAGCCACGCTTTAGTCTTGGGGTCTGAAAACACAGGAAAAAGTTGGTCTTAGTGACGTTAATCTACATGCAATTTCTACATGCAGTGTTTTGAATAACAACGTTGATGTCATTGGAAAGATTATAATAGCTGTTAATTGTTTCTGTTACCATTCGGGTATCCTGAGCCGTAATCTGCATCCACCTCTCCCAGGTCCTCAGCAAAGTTCCAGCCTTTTACAACACGATCCCTGGCAACCTGAAAATGATCACACAACATAAGCGAACCCACAGACCAGCTCTGAACAGATCTTAAAATATGGAGGTTGAGGTTTTCAGCAGCACCAATGCTCAGTCCATAATCCTAATTAAGGTCACTGAAGTAACAAAGAAATCCACACAACCACTAATTGCAACTCATTATTCAACCAGCACTCTGCTAATTAAAAAACTAAAACTCCTCCTGCTCTGAAGATGGACTAACTGGACTACACAACTGGTAAGATGCCAAAGGCACACATGGTAAATCACTCCATTAGGTGAGCCACCATGGTGCCCCCTCTTTGAATTTTAACAATGGCATGATTTCAATGATTCAATTTTTAAATGACTCAGACATACCAGCTGATTGCAACCCAAACCGAGAATTAATTCAAACAAGATATCAACTTATAAAACCTACCCAGATCGTTTAAAATGTTGAAGACATATGGGTGCAGAACAACAGGAGACCACTGTTAACATAAGCTTCAGTATGGAAAACTGGTTTTACATCACCACTCCCGCTATGAAAAGATATATGAATGTGTTGTTGAGAAACAACTCTACCACCTTTATAGGAAATAATTTTGTATTACACGTTGCTAGTCATAAATGTCCCTCATCTACTTGCTATACTACTCCCACCATTCATAAGATCATCTTCTTTCAGGAAAGACAGAGGAAATGAGGAAATTGAGATAGTAATTGAACTTCTGAACAAATTAACGACTGCACAGCTGTAGAAGAAGAGCGAAGGACCAGCAAACTGTAATAATTAAGGAAGTCAATGAGAATGAAGAAAGAGGACTAGACAGCATCTTGATGGTCTTTACTAACCTTCGCACAGATACTGGCTGCACTGACAATGGGGAAGAGGGAGTCAGCCTTTGGCCTCACAGTCACATCAACACCTGGGAACAGCTTGGACAGTTTCTCCTCATACTTCTCTGCTGGGCCGACTGTGTCCACATAAACCTGCAGAACACCAGACAGATTGAAGAAGAAGAGAGAACAGACAGCGCAAAGAGAAAAGGAGGATGAGGGGAAAAAAAGACAGAGGAAAAAGAGGAGTTAGGTCACTGCAAGACAAAGGTCTTCATGAGAAGAACCAATGACCCAAACTAGAGGTAGATCTGAGGAAAAGCAAAAACATTTGCTAATGCACTGCCTGCAATTAGTTTTAAGCTCATATGGAGCACCTGCATCAGTTATAGTTAACTCTGGTACATTCAATTGACACAAAAAGGATAATCACCATAGGTGCCTGTAAGCACAGTCTAAGACATGGTGAAGCTGCATGAAAGTTGGGGATATATTGCATTTTTATAACCTGACTAAAGATGTGAAATGGGCTCCATATGGCTGAAGACCTACATTAAAGGACAATTAGTCCATACAGGCGCAGTACAAAATGACCTAAACAACACAATAAAACATTTATACAAATGTAAATTACTTCCTACCTCTTTTAGCTGTACTCCACTGTCCAAGGCATACTGCACTAGACCAATCGCTGTATCATGCGAAAGAGCATTCAGGTTGTATTTTGTCCTCTGTAACATGCTGGTGGAGATTGTGTTGGGGGAGAGAATCTGCAGTGCCCAGCCCACGTAATTTCTGGCTTCATCCAGGTTTTGGAAAAGCTTCTCTCTCTCGGCCTCTGTTAGGGTCTTTGAATCTATTAAAGGAGTAATAAAATGCATCAATTTCAGAATCTATGTGTGATTGTGTGTCAATGCGAGTGAGTAAATTATGCAGGATTCAGTATGCATATTGATTTGAAAGTACCATCTTTTAGCTACAGTTGGTTGACAAATGGTGGTAAATAGTGAACTGGTTAACTTCATCACTGGCAACAACATTATTACCTGCCACTTTCAAGTTCTTCAGGTCCCCCTTTTTGGAAACAGGACAGAAACATATTCCATACACCATGGGCCCTGGATCAACAAAATACAAATAGTATAAGTATGTATACTACATGCTTCACTGTGTGGTCAATGCTAAAAAATAAACATCAAATCATTATCTCATTGGCTTACCCAGCACAGGCCCCCTGCCTGCCTCATCAATGCCCAAACAACAGTCCTCCATCTTGCAGACATCTGGGATCTGAGAAGCCAGCCGGCAGCTGACAGAGTTGTCCGTTTCAAAGGGACTGAGATCCATGACTGCTGGCAGAAGAAACATAAGCTGAAGCGTTTGGAGCTGCTCTCACAGTCCCCTGACCTGACCCAAAGTCCTAATAATCTCTATAACGTCTCTGCCTTGAAATCTGCGGGTAGATCTTAAACATGCTGCGTGTGCAAGACAGCCTAAAATATCTCAGAACTGCGAGTTAAAGTAGGTGAAAAGTGCTAAATCAAGAAGAGACACAGACACACATACACACACGCTGTGTAGCTCTTGTACTGTGTTACGATGTTGTAGCTAAATGCTACACACTTGATACGGTTCAAACTCCTGAGACGGACCCTTCTTAACAAAAATACGCAGATGTTTTCGGTTTAAATGCTGAGTTTCGGTTGTTTCGAGAAAACATTAAGGTAGCACATTTCATGACAAAACTGAATAAAGCCAATTCTTTACCTGTTACGGCGACTTCTGTGAGTTTGGTGTTGTGTTTGTCTGCTCCGGATTTGGCGCCCCCGGAAAAGCGTCTTCTTCGTCGTATTTAAAGATGTAGGCTCATGACTGCCACCACTTGGTCTGGAGACTGACCTGAGTCTGACCTGGAAATTTAGAGCTCACCTGGCTCCTGTTAAGGCTACTGTAAACAAGATTTTAAAAACTAGTACAGCAGTTAACAACTACTTTCTATGTGAAGATATAGTGGAGTAATGGCGTCCTGAGCAGAGAACAAAGTCACACCCTCTCTACATGTGTTTCTCTATTCTTTGTTTTGGCAGTGCAGGCATGTTAGTGCATGTGAGTCCCTCCTGTTGAACCTCTGAAATTACTCAAGTAAAGCACAAGATTGTTGTGCTGAAAATGTATGCTTAAGAACAGTACTTCAGTAAATGTAATTTGTTACATTCCACCACTGACAAATAGGTTACTCCATTACAATTAGAAATACTCAACAAGCAAAATAAATACTATAAAAATGACGAGAAAATGGCCCCTTTAAGAGTTTTATAATATGGCATATTATTGGTAATAATAATGATGCATTGATATGTAATCAGCGTCTTGAGGTTGCAGCACTGTGATGTTAATTTGAACTATCTTGTATGGGAATACAGCTGAGTACAATGAACAATGCATCATCTTTTATAAAAAATATTTCAGTGGAGTAAAAAGTAGAATATTTACCTTGGTAGTCAAGTGTAGTACAAGTAAGAAGTAGCATAAAATGAAAATACTGCCACAATCAGTCTAGTGTTAGAGCCAATTAAGTACATAACTTTTTTTGATAATAATATGCTGTTAGGACATGTTATTTAGATTCCAAATTTATCAAAGTCTGTATAATAGTCATTGCGTATGTTGATTAGTCCATTATGCTAAGGCCACACTTCTTTTTCTATTATTTGTCGTAAAGTGTACAGTTATAGTTTACTGTTGTAATTTACGACAGGTGATTTGCCATAAAGCACTTTGGTGCTTTGAGTAAGCTAGCACTGATAAAAGGTTGAGAGGTCAGCGGAGTTTGGATCATTATAAGTTTTTGACTGTGTTAAATGTGACAGATTTAGCACCATGGGAATATAGAACATGAAGTCTGTAATGGACCCGGCTGAGATGTAAAATCAAATCACCTGCTGTGACGCTGGCAAATGGAAATAAACCCTCTTCAAGTTCCTGCCTAAGTGTGAGTACATTGGGTTTTCAGATAAGGGTTGGATTAACTCAGTGGAGCACCAGTCAAAACAAGATACTCTGCAGACTAAGTGGCCCAGGATTTTGGAGCGTGGTAAAACAGCCACAACAGTTTAATATAGGCTGCTTCCTATTGATTTAACTTTATTTTTATTTTTCTCCCTTCCAATGTATATTCATAAGGATCGGAGTCTGTGGATAACCTGTGTGGATGTATTAAAGAGTTAATCCACAGCATATTAAATTCATTAATTTAGTGTGCACTGTGTATTTAATGTTATATGTATGTTTTTTCTTCTGTTGAAATCTACATAACTTTCCCCATACCCTGAGAATACTTTCCCTTTCTTTCCCAAATTAATTCCACCTTCACCTCTTCTTTTGTAACATCTCACTGCCTCCATCATTATCTTTGTTTTACATCACCCTCAAACACAATGTCAGAACAATGAGCTTGACATTTAGTTTTTTGGATGCGATCTGAATAGTTTTTAACTGCAGCTGAATGTGGAGGCAGGGAGGCAGCCTCAGGTGGAGAGGAGAGGGCAGAGTGAAAGGAGAGCCATGTACAAAAGTCCAAGTGTACGCTGGTTACGCTGAAATTGGCCTTGCCTCTGGCTCTTTACACCCACCCCTTCTCTCTCTTTCTGTCCCTCTCCTTCGCTGAATGGCTCTCTTTGTCTTTCTCAGTAACACGCAGTCCCCAGCTGATTAAATGTGGGGAATTAGTAGTCAATTTTAGCCTACAACACACAAACACACTAAACAGCTTAGGTTGGTGGGGCGCCGATTGTGTTTTTATTGCAGTTCACACGTCAGCAGCGTGTTTTTAATTTTAATTTTTTTCACCCTTCACTTGCTAACTGCACCATGTGTTTTCTCCACACCAACACTGCCACATAAAACCACGATCTTACACAGCATTTTTTTTTTTTTTATAAATAAATTGATTTAATAAATGACAACAATAATATTTCAACATTGCTTTTCTTGTAAGGAAGCCAAAATACTCAAGTGAATGTATAGCAAACACTTTACAAAACTATCCAGAATTATACAAAATGGAAGAAGCAAAGTTGTGACACACAATGCATTATTACTTACATAAAAATAATAACTACATGGTAAGAGGGTCAGTATAAAATGATAAAGTATGCATCACTTAATAAAGGTGAAACCTGTGGTAATGACCATTATTCACATTGCTGAAGAGGAAGAGGGCTATTTGTAAAGACTAAAACATGCTTTTGGCCTACATGCAGCGCAGAATGGTCATACATGTGATTCTAATCCTTAAGTAGGACCCAAAGCTAGCCAATTATCTGGAGAGGTTTGGTTGAGACTTTGTGCTTATAGATTTTAACTGAGTAATTGGATAAATCAGATGTGAATCAGCAAAAAATGTTAGGCACTTAGGAAGCAAAAAAGAAGACTGAAGTGGACGTTTAAGGTTCTGATATATTGAATACCCTCAGTCGATCAGGTATCCAGGGTCACACTCCTCCTTTGCTACTGGCACAAAATGAAAAGAGTTGAGGTAAGTGTCCAAGACTGAGCGATAAGCTGAAATACACCTTTAAGAGCTCTCTTTCCCTCTCTTTTTCCTATTTTCCCCTTAAATGCTTAATTGCTCAGTTCAGTGAAGTCCATGTAAAGAAAGGACAGAAATACAGACTGTGCTATCTACAAAGAAAGAAGGTTGCAACTATCCTTTTCTGGCCACGAAAAAAAAAACAACAACCCCAGGGAACATCTTATTGAAACAATACATGCTTTTTCCCAAAGCAGTGGTGCAGATGTGTAAGTGTAATATCAAATCAGTCACAATAAAGTTACACCCTAGGATATCAACAATGACAATAAAGTTACTACTCATATAAAATAACACAATGACATCAAAAACATCCTTTAGTTTGGTTAATAAAATCTGATTATGTCAGTCTGAACCCATCGCGTCTGGGTCAAAACTGAGTCACTCGTCCACATCTATCCACTCTCAGTGTCTCTCTCACTCGTCTCGTCTCTTGTATACAAACTTGCTGTACATCCCAACTCATATATTTTTGATGGCACACATTTGTTAAAGTTTATTTATCTTTTGATTGGCTGTTGACCCATGATTCACACCTTATACTGTGTGAGTTTGTGGCTGTTTTTTTATTCATCTGTGTAAGGCCCCGTGGATGCGTCTTGCATTATATTGGCTAAAAAAGTAAAAACCTCTAATACAACATCAATATGGCATGGACACACACACATATACACAATCACATGCTCGCGTATTTGCACACACACACACACACACACACACACACACACACACACACACACACACACACACACACACACACACACACATACACACACAGACACACACACAAACACACACACAGACACACAGATCCACTCACACGCTTCCCATATTTCCCTCTGCTCAGCTGGTCTCCCTCAAGGTCTTGTGAGTGTGGTGTAAACAGGCTGCTCCCAGTGTGTGGGGCTGTGAGAGGGGGCCACACTGGAGGGGTCTCCTATGGTAGTGTACAGAGGCCTCTGTGTAGGGCCCATGTAGGAGAAGGCTGAGTACAGCCCCGGGGCCTGGCTGGAGTGGGCATAGTACGCCCCCGGGGCCTGGTGCTCTCCATACTCAAACTGAGCCCTGGAGGCCAGCGAGGGGAAAGCGGAGCCGTAGTGAGGGAGGCTGAGAGGGGTGTAGGTGACATGGGTGCCTGAGGAGGGAGAGGACGAGGCCTCGGCGTAGTGGCTCCCAGACGCAGACTCGCTCTTGATCTGGGCCTTGGAGGGGTCGGAGGAAGACGGAGATGCCTGAGGCTGCTGCTGCTGTTTGGAAAGCCAGGCGGAGTGCCCACTAGCAGCAGCCAGGGCGTAGGCATAAGATGAGGCCGAGGATCCAGCTGCTGGGGCGCCGGTTCCACTCTGCGGGTGGCCGTTTGGAGGGAGGTACTGGTCAAACTCGTTTACATCAAATGGCTCGATGTTGGACATCACCTCGTGGCTGATCTCGCCGATGTCCATGGTGCCAAAGTCGATGTGGGGTTTAGCGCCTGATGACGAGGGACCACCGGATGCACCTTCAGCCCCCACCCCGAGGGCTCCCCTGGACCCCCCTGATCCTCCGGCCGCTCCTGCTGCCCCATCCCTCTTGGAATCTGACAGTTTCCCAGACTGGAGTTCTGTCTTTGGGGTGGTGGGGGGCGTGGGTGGGCTGTGACCCTGACCTAGCGGAGAGAGGAGGACAATATGATCAGGTGAACTTTTATTTAGGAATTGTGCTGTTCTGTTCTCATTTTTCTTGACAAAATGTCAAAATACAAATCTTGTATACAGAACCACCTACCAGCAGGATGGTGGTGGTGATGGTGATGGTGGTGCAGGTCACCCAGGGGAGACCCGGCCCCGCCATTGTGCTCTAGATGCAGGGTCTTGTAGTGTGACTGGGAGTGGCTGGCCTCCCCTTCCCCCTGGCTATCAGACTCACTAGCAGTCGTTAGTTTGCCGTTTTTGCGTCTCCGGGGTTGGTACTTGTATTCTGGGTAGTCCTTCTTGTGCTGTTTCCTCAGCCTCTCCGCCTCCTCGATGAATGGCCTCTTGTCGTTCTCGTTCAGCAGCCTGGGGGGAGAAAAACAAGGAGTGATTTAGTCTTATGAGTTAATAGGAAAGTAGGCTATTTTCTTTGAATATGTCTGAAAATTAAGTTGCTATCAACCTCGTGCGTAATGGATAAATACAGGGACAGCATTTAGCTGGTATGAATCTAGGTTTGCATAAGTTTTAAGTTCACACCATTTTTAAGAAACGCAACATAACAAGCACCAAGTGTTTCCCTCGTTAACAATCACCATTTTGAGTTAATAATTTGCCCACTTTTATGTTCAACTTGAATCTATAGGTTACATCCCTTCATATACTTTACGCACAGGCTGCACAGGAAATGTGCCACTGTATGGCCACACTGTTCTTTTCTGGGACAGCCTCTCCATACAAACCTCCACAGTTTGCCCAGGGTCTTGCTGAGCTCCGCGTTGTGCAGGTGGGGGTATTGGTCGGCCAGTTTCCTCCTCGCCGCTTGGGCCCACACCATGAAGGCGTTCATGGGCCTCTTGACGTGGGGCTTTGCTTTGTTTCCGTTGTTTACGCGCACCGGCATAGGCACAAGTGTCCAGTCATATCCGTCCAGCACCTGACTGACCGCCTCCCTGATACCGATCGGGAAGCGATCGTCCTCTTCCTCTGATTTGGCTCTGGATCTGCCTCCATCATCCCCGCTGCCATCCGCGACACAGAGCGCGGTCAGCTGCTGCGGCGGCCCGGTCAGAGGTGAGTCCTGGCCGGGCGGCGCTCCGGGTTGAGTTGGTGAGAGTGAATGACCATCGTCTGACCCTCCGGGACTCAGCTCCGCCTCGGACAGGCTGTGCTCCTCGCCCGACATTTTTTTTTTTTTTTTTTCAAATTTTACTTTCAATTAATGACAAGACCCCCCCTTTGAATGCAAAATTAGTTTTCGAGAGAGTCCAAACTATTCAGTGTAATGAATTCGTTTTAACTGAATAAGATGTTTGGAGTCTACGACGATCCCAGTTACTGCTGACTCTTCTCAGGCAAAGCCATACTGCTGCGTAAAAGTGTCCTCTCCACCGTCGGCTGGAAATCCTTTTGCGCAAAAGCTGCTACACCTAAAGATCACATGCAATAGATCAGACACTCTTTAGTAGGCCTACTATTAAAGTCCACAAGTTAATTATAATTTTAGTTTAGCTGTCAATCAAACATGTCCCGGTTTATTTCAAGCTAAACGGGTTCAGCTTTTCAACGGACTACATGTAACCGAAACGGTAGGCAATCTGTAGCCAATAACAACAACAATGATAATAATAGCATTGATTATGATAAATAATAATATTAATTATAACATTAGGACGGAAGAACCGCTTCTAGAAAAATAATATTTTAAAGCCAAATTACGGCCAAACCTCTTCCAGTAAAAATAAGAAGAACACAGCTGGCACACGAACGCTGATGTGAAATATATCATTTTATCTTAGAAATTTTGTTTAAAAAAAAAATTACATAACTTACCAATTTAGATGTCCAATGGTTCAACATGGGAGTGTGTGGCTGACTGTAGAGCCGATGAATGGCTGCTCTGTGTGGCAACAGCGGAGCTTAAAGAGCGCCTTGTGTGTGATTGAAAGTGGAAAACATTCCCAGAGAGGCAGCATTCCAGCACACTGTCAGCCCCGCCCCTCCCCCGGCACCACACCGCGCTGCGATTGGTCTTCTAATTATCCCGCTGCTCTCTGATTGGCCGGGAGCGATACACCATTAATGCCCGTCTGTCGATCACCGTGCAACATATCCAACAGGGAAGAGGTGAGATTTTACATCGGAGTGGCTTAAATGACTCTACAGTGCGGCCATTTAGAGGCAGGAGAAGGCCAGGTTTGTTGGACGTGTTGACATGTTATATGAAACAAATAAACAATCACGAGGAGAGTTATTGCCTCCTGTGGTCACGTTCCTCAAAAAAAAAAAAAAAAAAAAGACTCATGATTTGTTAAGTTTCGCTCTGATTTAACCGGATTCAGTTTTATACAGGAAATAACAATACAAATTTCAGTTACAGTTCTCATGATTAAAAAAAAAAACAGGTCTGATAAACTTCTGTAGAAAACCTATTAAAGATACACAAGTTTAACAGATAAGTACTTTTTTAATGTAAAGAAAATCACAAAAAGCATGACTATGTGTGACGAGCTATATTTGGGTCAGTGTCATACAATTAATGGTAATGAACCCAACATCTCTGTGTTTCCATCTATGGCCATGAAATAATTCATGAAAGCTTTATAATCTTTATAAAAAAATAAATAAATAAACGAAAAGTTTCTGTCCTGCTGTTATTGTACCAGAAATTCTCCTTATTGAACCAACCCTGGTCTGCAAAAACGATGCAACTTTAAAAATAAACGAAAACAACAACTTTTGATCTTTTGATTATGAGGTTACACCGACATGCGTCATTTGTGGGCATTTAGAAATCACAAGTTAAACATTTAGGAGCATTTGAACTTTAAGTTTCTTAACAGGCTACATCATATTTCAACTGCAGATCAATGTGCAATTGTTTCATTTTCTCAATATTACAATTAACTTATCAATAATCCAATCTAATAGTCTGATCAAGTTGTTTATTGAATAAAAACTGGCGAAAGAATTGGCATGTAGACTGGAAATATGCAGGCTGGCGATTAAAAGATAAACGGAGCACTGTGAGAGGTAAAGTGGCTCTCAATCCTTGAAAAAAAAAAATCTTAAAACAAATACAAGTCGCCATTTCAAGTACATTGAAATATGAATTTAATCTTGCATATTTTAATAGTCTCTCTCATCTTTTGAGCGTAAAGCCAGAGTGGTGCAGGAATAAATTAAATTTTTTCTGCGTGATAGCCGATTTGTACATGCGTGTTTACAGGCCACGATCAGTGCCGTTAAAGCATGGCTTGATGGGAAGGAAGAAAATCGACTTTAAGCAGCATCTGATGCGCACCCGGACACACACACACACACACACACACACACACACACACACACACACACACACACAACACACACACGCACACACACACACACACACGCACAAAATGAATGCAACAATAACCCCTGTGTGTCCGTTGCCTCTCATGTTGAGGCTGGCTCTCAGTTTTCTCCCCCTCTCTCTCTCCCTCTCTCTTTGCTCTCTTTGTCTCCATCTCAGGTGAATTGTAGCCATGTGATCAAACGCCCAAGCCTCTATCCATTAACCATCGTAAATGAAAAAATGGGGAACAAAAAGCAGTTTTGTGCTGCAAACATGGAAAAAATTGATAACAGAGAGCGATGTGTGCGTCTTTCTCCCCTTATGTCCGAGCATAGACACTAGTCGCGCACACATAGAAAATACTCTGCAGCGGACTGGACACATGGATCTCTCTGTTTCTCCCGCCCCGACACTTCTCTGTTTCTAAATACTCTCTGCAGCACCTGGATTTGGGCCTCGTTGGTGCTGGTGGTAGGGGGGCTATGTTTGGGGATGAGGGGGTGATGGAGTGTGTGTGTGTATGTGTGTGTGTATGTATGTGTGTATGTGTGTATGTGTGTGTGTGTGTGTGTGTGTGTTGGGGTTGGGTGGGGGGTGGGGGGGGGTGGACACCTACACGCTGCAGTCTGTCGACCCAACCAGCCACACTGGGATCCTGCATGAGGCCTCCGAGGCTTGTGAAGTGAGTGTTTTTTTTTTTTTTTTTGTCTGTAATCGGACGACGTGAAGGAACCGATGCTGTTATTGAGCGGGAAAGTGTTTCAAATGTGCGGTTTGTTCGTTAGGTTCGCACTGACCAGAGGGGCTGGAAGAAGCTGCGGTTCGGTGTTTGGTTAGTGCAGCTGGATGTGCGCGGCCCCCCAGGGAGTGTGTCTGACAGGGCAAGGTGGTTTTCACGTCGTCAGAGCGTGTGTCACTAGGTGAAAACATCCACGGCAGAAGTCAGAATCTAAATGTCCTCTTAAAATGTAGTTAACATTGCATTTTATTATTATTATTATTGTAGATTATAGATTATAGATCTATAGCCTACTGGGTAAAAACAGCCTTGCATTACTATAACTTTCTTACAGGTTAAAGCGACTCAATGGAGAGTGTTAGGCTTCTTTATATTGTAGTGACATTAATACTTAGTCTATATGAGGATTTTATTTCATATCGCCTCACTGACTTTATGTAAAGCCGAACTGCGGAGGACTAAACATGTTTGATTTCCCGTGGTGTTTCCTATATTGTTCCTGTAACATTTCTCCTTTGTTATCTTTCGACGTTTTATTTTACAATTAGACTTATAGATTCCGTTTCATATTAAATTGGTTTCGTTGCTGATATTGATTTATATTTAAGATATATATAAGAAATCAAAAAGAAAAGAGATTAGAAAAGTTAAGTGTTAGAATTTTACATTATTACCCGATGCAAGATTTTACTGAAAAAAAAATCGATTAAAACGAAAACAATAGTCTAGTATGTGGTCTCTCTCTTTTTATAAATCGTCGGACAATACAAGTTGTATACAGACCAAATTCTCTTTTTCCTAAAGATGTGTCTGATCAGACGAATAGACTCCTAATCAAAGCAAACGTTTTGAAAAGTTTTTTTTCCTCAGACAGGTGAAACGCAAAAATTCAAAAGTGTAAATAAGCTTTTCATTGTAGCCTATCGTGTATTAATTAAAGTAGCTCATAATTATTAAAATCTGTGATAATCGAGCAAACAGAGACAGAAAAGCGTCGTGGCCTTTAGAATATTTTCCAAACGAGAGATGTCCGATGTTTAACGAAGTTCTGACCATTATTTTGAAAATTCAATGTTATCTTTCTCATTAACGTATTTTTCTTTTAAGGAATAAAATATAAAAAAAAGAGAGAGAAAGAAAGAAGCGAACTTTTTTGCTTTGTTTATTAATAGTGAATTTGTCTCAGCAGGCCTCAAAAACACTTCTGCAGTGATTACATTATATTTTCTAATGAAACATTCATTATTTTCTTCTGTTCTTTAGCTGGTTTGGAGCCTAAATAACAGGCCTGATTTTTCTCTAACTAAGCTACGTTTTGTCTCTAATATTCAGATAGTTGTATTAAGAATATTTTCATTTACAATATGTTTTCATTTTCATATATTTCACTCCTTTTTTCTGTTAGCTTTTTGTGTAGTAAAAGTTGAAATTTTTAAAAGAAAAATTGTGAAGTTCAAATTTGTAACTGTTTAGTCTGAGGTTGAACTTTAGAAATGGAGACAGTGGAGGTCAAACCAGTCCAGTTTAACATACAGAGTCTGTGGTGAAGATATGAGGTCCTTTATAAACGAACAGGCAGCTCATGGATTGATTTCTTTTATGTCATTAAAAACTTGGACTTTAATAGCTTAAAATTGTTGCGGTGTGAGATTTTGTCAGTGCAATTGGTGTTCTGCACATATTCATGATCTTTAAATGTGCTTTAGAAGTTTTGAAGCACATTTCTTTCATCACTGAATACTCAAAAGACCTGTTAAAAGTTCAGTAGGTAACAGCTTTGATAGGTTTGCTGTCACACCTCAGTGATCAAAATCTCTCAGCTTCATAAATGTCTCATTTCAAGCTGATAGTTTGTTCTTTTTAAAAGATAAGAAGCCGACTTGTTTCAAAGGAGACGAGTCAACTCATGGATATTACACCTGTCACCTAAATCTTAGCGAAGCAATATCACCTGTTCATTTTTTCAAGATTCATCTCACATTTACAGAACATCACATTTTGCACTGAATCTAAACCCACCGTGCATTTTCAGACATTTTCTGTGTCCTGCGTGAAACTGTCATGGGCCTCGGGGCAGCTGTAACTTGTTAGAAAATAGAGCTCACATGGTTGCATCAGTCCCTGTGCTAACCTGCCATGTGACTGCAGTAATGGGCCTCTCCATGGCTGCACAGACCACTGTGTCACAAGAGCCCGTTTCCTGCGGCTCCCGGGGGAGAGCGGGGAGAGGATGGGAGGACAAAGTCTCATGATCGGCAGGGAGGTCAAAGATCATAATTGGCAGGAGGGGTGGGGGGTGGGGGGTGGTGGGTCAAAGAGTCAGCCTTCAGGTGCACACTTTGACATAGGCAGAGTCATTTTTGGGGATGTGATCATGGTAGATAAATTTTATGTTTTGTAATAGATGTTTTTGGACAGAAATTAAGTTGGTCAGGTGCTCGGAGGACAAAGAGAGTAGGAGAGGAAAGAAAAGGAGAGAGAGAACGCCCTTTTTACTTTGGCCTTAATACTTGAACAACTCCCAGGGGGAAATTCTTGAAATCTGACGATGGATGGAGAGAAGAGAGAGAGAGAGAGAGAGAGAGAGAGAGAGAGAGAGCAGCAGAGAGATGCAGATAGTGTGAGAGAGAGAGTGTGAGAGGGATGCAGATAAGGGAAGCATGCACAGCGGTCAAATATTCACATGCTGGGTCACATTCTGCATTAAACTGATGTATAATTGGTGGAAAGCATTCATTCTCATGTCAATAGGCACATTGGGCTTGAAAAGAATGGCGTCATTTGTTCCGAATGATGACGAACCCGACAAAAGGGTCCAAAATTATATGTCAGAAAAATGGCAAAGTTTGGCGCAGAGTCATATTTTCCTCTTTCTTAGCCTCAGATTTCATTTTCGAAATGTCCCTGTGAGGTTGGAAATGACTATAAAACTAGTTTATCTGTAGTTACAAGGGCTTTTCTCATGCTGTGGGTTTCATCTGTGTTTCTGTGGTTTGTGAAAAACACTGTATGTAATTCATAAATGCCATTTTCTCTCAGGGTTTGTGCGAAGAAACAGTCGAGGGTAGTGCTTTTGCTTGGGGAATTCCAGCTCCGACACTAAACTATCAATAATACTGAGCCTCATGTGACTCAGATATTTTGACTCAGACTTTCACACTGTACTGTACATTAACAACGCTTCCTCCAGTTAATGTCTGAGACCTGTGCAGCGATTCACAACACATCCTCATATAGGGAGACCCCATTTCTATATGCCTGAAAGGTTTTGTGGGTCCAGATCTTACAGTCAGGATCAGACAGTAACTTGCTGTGACGTGATGAAGTATTTACACGTGGATTGAAAAATGTCTGAAAAACAATTTTTGTGTTGGGACCTCTAAGCTAAGTTAAATGACCTGCTGTTGAGAATGCAGAGAATGGCTCACAATCTTGCTTTTATTTTGAAATTCTGCTTGGAACAAACTGGTGAATTCATCTCACCAAGGGCTGCAGGTGTTTTCTGGGTTTATCACTTGATTTATCCATCATGCACACTTTGTAAGGGGTGATGATGCAGTGACATGCCATCCATGGGGATGAATAAAAAATGATTCTGCTATCTGACCTCTGTCACTCCTCTTTCGCCCATTTTCACCCAGTGAATTAGTGCAGCTGCACCACACTTAAATAGGTCCCCCTCTTTTTTCTCTGGGAGTGTATGTGACCGGCCATGAATCCTCTCTTTGTGCTCTGTCTGCAGAGTTTCCCCCCTCTATAGTTTCTTGCCATCTTCGTCTTTTTTTATTTGGGGAAGAGGGGCTTCGGTTGCGATGGCGGCAGCACTGGTGAGGTGGTGGCGGTGGTAGCGATGGTGGTGGCGGCAGCAAGGAGGAGGAGGAGGAGGAGGAGGGGAGCGGGTAACTTGTTGGACCACATTCCTGTGCAGCTGTGGAGGCTGGTGCAGGGTGGAGGGTGGAGGGCAGAGCAGGATCATCATTGCATTGCATGGCATCATGAATGGCCTATTGTTCGGTGGTTTGCTGTGTCCGCATCTCTCTGCCACAACTTCAGCCTGACTGAGAGAAATAGAGTAAAAGAAAATGAACAAAGAGAGGTAAAATTTAAAAAAATTTTAGAGTTGACTGGAACACTGATGAGAACAAGAGATGAGAATTGTGGTGGAAAAAAAATAAAGTAAAAGTGACAGAGAGCCTGAGGAGAAAGTTGTAAACAGACTTCATATTTGTGCCTCTATCTGACTCAGATGCTGGAGGATGTTGAAACTCAGAGTGTGATGGTGATGATGAAGATGGGGATGATTGTGACATGGACAATGGTGGCATTCATATTGTGACATTATGACGGTTTTGGCCCTCAGTCATACGTGCCAGCACATTGTTTAATCATGCACATGTCGGCTGTTAGCCACACTTAAAATTTTTCCCTGCAGTGCAGCAAAGACAAAATCAGCAGCTGGAAATGTTTCCTGGTTTAATTGTATGAAACTGATGCTGTTTTATGCTATGTGAGCCTCAATTTGCAGATATTTGTTCATATTTAACTATAAATATGGAAATGTGCTGGAAACATGAGATAATCTGGATAAGCCTGAAAACAGTTTTTATTCTTTTTGTCATAAAACTTCTGGTCTGGACTGTTTGTAATTTCAGTGTCTCTTTATGATCGCTATCAAAGCAGATAAGTAAAGTAAAATAAAGGGTAGATTAGGACCATAGAGACCCAGGTGAGCTCTCAGGTCAGTCGTCTTTTAATATCAGAGGTTTCCTTTTCAGCATGAGTAGAGTAACTGAGTAGTTAAACAAGAGCTTATATGAGATGCTGTAGACAGCTTCATTTAAGACCTATAACATATAACACACACACACACACACACACACACACACACATCCTGTATAGCTACAGGAAACAAAATGGTATAACAAAAGAATGTGATGTGAATGAACTTGAATGAACCTGCTTACTCTGGTATTCAAATCAAGTCTTTGGTAGAAAACATCAGCTATTGATACAGGATGTGTTGAATTATAGATCGGCAGAAACATGACCTTTCTAAAACAGCTCTTTATGAGTATTTGGGGTTTTTTGTGGAATCTAAAAAATACCTTAAAACACATTTGTTGTTTTTGGTTTTGTCTTTATTTTCTAACTTTCATTTTATGAGTTGTACACTTACACTAATCACCATCTCTGCATCTTTTTAATCCATCTTCTCCCCTTTCTTTTTTACATTTCCTACATGTCCTCAAAGTTTGGGAAAAACAGAAAAACTCTGATGTACCATACTTTGTCTGCTATGGTATTATATCTGGTGTTAACTGATCTAAAACCACAAATAAAGTGTTATTTTTTTATGACAACAGCAACATCTGTGTCTTCATTTTAAAAACTTTGAAATGCCATCATGGACAATTACTCAAGTATGGATTTTAAGAGACGTTTTTTTTCTTGAAAAAGAGTGGGAGAGACAAAGAGAGAAAGTAGCGCAGACTTTCCAATCATGAGTTCTGAACATTTAATTAGCCTGTGTGAACCAGAGAAAAGAGAGAGAGAGAGAGAGAGAGAGAGAGAGAGAGAGAGAGGGCCTGAGGGGTCTGAAGAAAAGATGGCTACATGAAAGAGTCTGTTGTTGTCCGAGCAGAGGGAGAGATAAAAGGCAACGAGACGGAAAGATGGATGGGATATTTAGGAGTAGAGAGTGAGAAATATGGTGATTTATGACATTCCTCATGTCTGTCATTTTGGTTTTTGTTTTTTTGATTTAAAAAAAAAAACAACTTTTTTTAAGGACATGAACAATGAATATGAGCCACTTAGTTTTTCGGTCGTGTGACAGTAGCAGATGAGTGTGTGTCGCACAGCCTGTAAAGGGCAGAAAGATTTTCATCTGTCAGATTCACAGAGGAAACGTTTGAATGTATAGACAGGATGTCAGACTGAGGACTGCAGACAGGTGGTCAGAGCAGACAGACACACAGACACACAGACAGACAGGCAGGAAGGCAGTAATCCGAATCAGCATAATGAATTCGACTTGGTGGGCTGCTCATGTACGTCACATAACAAATGCAACATTTATAAAGCTCCATAAAATGTGGTGTAAAAGTTGTGCAACCAGCAAGCTGAATTTGAACTGTACATCTTAAATCCTTTGTGGGTTATTGACATTATAAGATGTGATTGGATCAGAATTGTGCAAAAATATAAAAAACTTCAAAGCTGTAAATTTCAGTTCCTTTTTCACAATTTGCAAAACAGAAGCCGCGAGCAAACACGCACAATGTAAGACGGCTCTGCATTCTGTGCTGTTCTTTAATTATCTGTAAAATGGACAAATCTGAAAAGGTTACATTTGAAATCTTTGATCCACCTTTTGCAGCTTTAATTAGATGGTAGAGAAAAGTGTGGGGAGACAGAGGAGGGTATGAAATTCAATAAAGGTCTACGAGAATTGAATCAGGGACATTTCTGGAACATGGCATCTGTCTTACCCACCAGGTCACCAGAACAAACGTCCAAAATGTTACATATACTTCATCCGTCTTTCAGCAAAACGGAACATAAATTATGAGAGAAAAACATGAACTAAATTCAAAATAGCATTTACAAATTACACATGGCAAAACTCAGATACAAATCATAATATTCAATCTCACTAATACACATATAAATTCATCAATCAAATTCAGACATAAATTGCAGCAATTCATTTCCCTAATTCAGGTCCATATTATCCTGCTACAGGGTGAAGATCGAGCTGCTGGGCCCCTAATAAACTCCTAGTCCTCCTACTACCTGCTCAGTTTTTCGGTGCTGGAATACTACCTGGCTTCAGCTTTGCTGTGTGTCAATGTGATTAAACACATTAATTTAGGAAAATGCTATGTATACACAAAAAACTGAAATAATGGAGATCCTAAAGCGAGATTTTGATGATCAAAATCAAGTGAAAAAGCAGGGTTACACTCATTGACACTTATTCACCGTCTTGTCAAGAGATAAATGAGATGATCGGTACCAATATAATGTCTGTGGGGTAAATATGAAGCTACAGCCAGTACTTGCTTGTCTAAGCATAAAGATCAGCCTTCTAAAGCTCACTTATTAAAACGTTGTATCTCAATGCTGTGGTTTATTGTGTTAGTGAATAAGCATTTTTCTCAAATAACAAACTTTTCCTTTAAGACCTAGGAGCTGATATTGTATTTCAGTAGCAAATATTCCCAAAGAAATTTTCTGAAGTAGCACAAACACACTAACTAACTAACACTAATTAAGTGTGACATTTTCCTGCCTGCTCTGTCCACTTGGCAATGTAACCTTGCTCTAAATTACATTAGAATAATCTATTATTAATCTTTTTTTTTTAATTAAGTATTTTAGGGGACATTTTTGTCTTTATTTGATATTTTTTATCTTGATGACAAAGAGGGCAGACTGGCAGATCAAGCAGCAGACAGACGGACGGACAGACAGACAGACAGACAGACAGACAGACAGACAGACAGAAGTATCCAGAAGATGTTTGCCCTGTGGTGCTTCCCAGCCCAGTTCAGTCAGGCCTCCTCTGCTGAGTTGAGCTGCACACAATGCTCCTCTGTCCCCCCAGCGAGCTGCTTCACAGCTCCACAGCACACAACAGCTCATTATGGAATCAAAGATCCCCCGGCCACAGCTCCCAATGCCTAAATACTGTCCCCTGCTGAGCACACGCTCACTGTCACTGGCTCTGGTTGCACAGCCCGAGGCCACAAACAGCCAGTTAGGCCAGAGAGGCCACGCAGATATACAGGGTGTCACACATTAAAGCACACGCACACACTCACTCACTTAACCTACATGAAGATGAACACACACCACCTTATTAGGCAAAGTCCTAGTCAACCATCAGCAGCCTTAACAGAGGTCACATAGGTCACCCAGCTGCTCTTCCTCATGGACGCTGATGACAGGGGGGTGGGTGGGTGTGACAGTCTGGTTAATTAACTGGCATCAGAAAACAGCAGGATGGGATGACAGCAGGGAGAGGGGAAGATTGCATGAAGGGGAAACGGCTTGTTAGAGTGGACAGGAGATGACATTTAACCACATGAAAGATCGGTTGATTGGATTAGAGGAGAGGAAGATGATGGAGGGAGTTTCCCTCTTACTGTTTACCTATCATGTAAAACAGTTTGAACCAAAAAGTTCTTCTAAAGTATGTTGAGGACGTAATAGGGCAAAAAAGAGCAGCAGGGGGGAGATTAGAGCACAACAGCACTCTAATTATCAAACATGTTAATGAGGAACAGTGGATTAGTGGTTAGTGATCACCTCACGGCTTCTGTATTTGGTTGTGCTGTGTGTATTTTCAGCAGCTTTGTCTGTTTGGTTGTGCTGTGTGTATCTGTGTTGTTAAATTGATGAAGATGTTTTCTTAGTTTTCTCGTGTTTGGTCTATTTACAGGTGTTCTCTTAATTTGCAGTGCATTAAACTCTCTCTCACTTGGCTGCTGCTGATTGGTTGAGAAGTAAAAAAAAAAATCAATGTGAAGGAGTGTTAGGAAAAGATAACTTGCGGTCCTAAGAAAATCTGACTGCACTTACACTAGGCTACGTAAACATGGCGGCAGATGTTGTTGACGTGGAATGGTGCATTGCCGCCACAAGGAAGAGCAGTATCTCCTTTCTTTTCGTATAAGGACGGTCCAGTGTACCCTATGCTAAAGGACATAAGAAAGGAAGCATTGAAACTCCCTTCCTTAGCATTTAGAGAATTTCAAACTGTTGACTGGATAAGTGTTAGGAGTCTGAAGAGGTAAAGCTAAAAAGTAATGCAATATAAAAAAGAAAGATCAGCGACTTAAAAAAAAAGATTTTTGTTGTTTTCGATTTTACAAAACTTCTCCTTCCCAATGGAAGAAATTAAAGAAATTAATCAAACCAAACTCCTGAAAGAAGAAGTGCAACAAAATGTTGTTTTTCTTCCTATCCCATCAATCTACTTGCGACATCTTAAATGTTAAAGAGCAACTGGTGCAGAAGTTCTGTCCCAGGAGTCACAAGATGAATCTAAGAAATCTCAGAGAAACCAGTGTAATTAATGATCAGTCATGTGCTGACCTTGGCACAGAGTAGAAAAACCAAATCAGTGATCAATTAACCAGCATCATTCAGTATTTCAATACTGTTGCCCACTGTGGTTTCACTGTTCAACCACATAGGGGAGCCCATGTGCAACAGTCAGAAACACTGCCCTCCTACAAAAATGGACGTCAGTGCCTCTTTTGTCCCTGTTATTCCTCCCAAAGCTTTACACCTTTCATCCCTGTCTGTCCTTGTCCAGCCTAGTTTGTCTGTGAGATCTGTCCTTAAAATGCGTCTCATCTATTTCAATCTGTCCTTCACTCTAGGATTTTTGAATGGAGACACAACCAGACAGAAATTATTGTATTTGGGTCACTGAAAAGTGACACTGTTACACATTCTCCTCATTAACTAACAAGATAAATTGTTAGTGAGTTTAATGGGGTTTGCCCCAGACTTGCAGGGGCGCCAAAAGCCTCAGGTACTCATTTAGCTCTACATTATTTGATTAATCACACATTTGTAAGAAATTTGCTCTAGTGAAATAAAACATCAACTCGGATGTCTCGTCCATCTTTGCCACATTGTTGTAGAGGGAGTCAAACTGTCAAAATCTAGTTTTAAGAGTTGCTCATTTGTTGTAAACTGATTTATCAAATTGCATCAATTTTTTGTGTCAAGTAATTATCGCATCAATCCATCAGCTGTAACCAACAATTATTTTTCATCTATTTTCTCTAATAACTAATTAAAAAAAAATAAAAAAAGATTCTCCAAAGCCCAAGGTAATGGTTCAGTCCAAAAGAACAGTCTGAAGCTCAGAAATATTCAGATTACAATAAAAGACAAAGAAAAATAAGAAAAGGATGGAAGTGGGTATTATTTTTCATTTCTCATTTTGGCATTCCTGCTTTTTATTAATCAACTAATTGTTTCAGTTTTAAATCAGCTGATTAATCGAGTCAAGTCCAAGTTTATATGTCGGGCACAATCTCAAACAAACGCAAAGAGCTTAGTTGATTCAACCTGAAGGGAACATGAATGTGTGCACTAAACGTCATGGTAATCCATCCCATAGTTACAGTCCAACAGAGACATTCCACTCAAAATCATAAAAGCCATCCTCATGGTGGCTTTAGATGAAAAGTTGCAGCATCAGCAAAGTCATGATGATAGCCTATATCATGTGGCGATCATGAATGTCTCAACCAACAGACCAACTGACCGCCATTGTCATCCATTGAGCAATGTTGACCACGGATGTCCGCACACAGTGAAATTTAGGACCCCGGTAGATCCCCAGAGCAGTTGCCTGCTTTGCCCGGTTGGTAATCCAGTATGGAGAAAGATTAAACCACCCATGTTCTCATCCAAAAGTCAAATCAGATGTGCGTGATCTCATCTAATTGGACACAGGTGGTAATTAACATGGATGAACATGTATGGATGGCTAAACCCGTGTGGAAATGTGCAGTAGAAACTCAACAGAGACAATTCAAGCATTAACAGTATACTGTTTTTTTTATTAGGTGCTTTATTCATACAAAACAACACACTGTTGCAAAGTGTTTGTATCTATTGATAAAAGTAAGAATAAAGTGCTTGTTCTTCTTCTGTACACGTGTGACTTAACAGTTAGAATGCTGTTTCCATGGTTCGGGGATTTAATTTATTTGAACTTGTTTTCTATCATAGAATAAACTGTGATAAATGATGAAAAAGAAAATTGCTTATTTATCAAATGTGAAAAGTAACAGAACTCAGGCAGGAAGACGGAAGTTCAAAATACAGAAATAATTTATTTTTACACAGAGAAAATAAGTGTGTTGAAGTTGAGCACGAGTGTCATGCTTCCTTTATAATAAATAGATTTTTCTCTTAGAACATTTATCTGTATATGATGTATGATTATTTTAAAATGAAAACAAAAAGCATACCATATTTACAACAAAATGAATGGAAATCAAGAACAAAAAGCTTGACTTAACTGTAGCTCATACACTGGTCATATTGAATAAAACAAGAGAGCAATAAAGTTTTTCAAGATACCTCATGATTTGAGAGAAATACCTGTTCACCATGTTTCAAAGTAGATGAGCTGTGCGTTTTATAGATGCTGATGTAACAACTGAAAGTGTACAATACCTGAAATCAGAGCGAGTTATGAGCTAAAGCTGAGAGGAGTTTGTGACAGCTGCAAAAAAAAGATCCCTCTCTTTCTCCAAATGTACAGTTAAAATTGTGTCCTCCATCTTTTATTTTTACACTAGTTCAATACTTTGGTCGGGTGCACACAGACAAAGAGAGGAAACAAATGGAAGGGCAGCCATTACCATTGATTAAACTCCTGACTCTCTGCTGATGTATAAAGGTAGGGTGGGCTGTAGTCTGTCAAGGCTGATCTGATTCTCTGTGTCCAGAACACACAGCATCTCCACCGTCTGCTCCTCCACAAATGTCTCCTTGAAACCCAAGTGAATATCATCTCTCATTGTTAGCTCTCTGTCACTTCTAATGTTCAGACTCCCCGCCTCCTTCTTTACATTCTCCTCATCCTCGTCGTCCCCACAGCACAGAGCTACCTCGTTCTCGTAGCAGAAAGCGCTGGGGGAGTGAGGGCCCAGTAGGTGGCGGGCCGCCCTCGGGGCAAACGGTGATGGAGACCGGGAGTAACTTGAGCTGGAGGATGAGGACTGCCCACTGCGACCTGTCATCTGGCTCAGTTCCCTGGCACTGCAGTGAGGCGTAGATGGCACTTCATAGGTCTTATGGAAGCGGGAATAGTCCACGTGGTAGCGGTCGCCCTTCTCAAAGACCACAGGCTCAAAGCGGTGGCCCCATAGGATCTCCTTGGCCAAGTAGGAGGTGCGGGCCTGAGTGGTCATAGCTGTGGCCTCCACCATCCCCTCCAAGATGACCACAATCTCAAAGTCCTCTTTCTGCAGCTCAGTGCGGCTCAGGTTATACAGAGGACTGTTCTTGTTGATCTCATGGACCACCACCAGCGGCGACACCAGAAACAGCCGATCCAGTCCGTCGTCATAGCCGACATCAATGTCTGTTTGCTCCAAAGGAAGGTACTCGCCCTCCGCCGTCACATGAGGCTTAATGAGCTGAGCGCGAACATGTGCTTCGACGATGTGGCTCTTGCGCATGTTTCCCAGACGCCACATGAGGCACAGCTTACCATCTCGCAGTGCGATGACAGCGTGATGCGAGAACAGCAAGGTCTGTGCCCTCTTCTTCGGCCGCACCATCTTTGCCATGATGGTGCCGATCATGAAGGAGTCAATAATGCAGCCCACGATGGACTGCACCACCACAGTCACCACAGCGACTGGGCACTCTTCGGTGACACATCGGAAACCATATCCGATGGTGGTCTGGGTCTCTATGGAGAAGAGGAACGCCCCAATGAAGCCCTGGATGTGGAGAATACATGGCCGCCATTCATCTTTTCCTTCCTCTGCAGTACTCCGAGGATCCCCGTCCTTCACGGGCATGCGAAGATCAAAGTCTCCATGTGCGAGGGCCACTCCCCAGAAGATCAGGCCAAAGAGCAGCCAAGACAGAAGGAAGGTGGTGGTGAAGATGAGTAGCAGGTAGCGCCAACGTATGTCCACACAGGTGGTGAAAATGTCAGCCAGGTATCGTCGTGGCTTATCCTCCATGTTGTTGAAGACCACGTTGCACTGGCCGTTCTTCTTCACAAAGCGGCTGCGCAGACGGCCGGTGCCCAGATCCAGGCCCAGGCGGCATGAAGGTGAAGCACGGCAACTGTTGTGGACGATAGGCTCATTTGTTACCCTCAGAGACAAAGTCCCTCTTCCTTCATCACTTCCTTGACACTCGCCTCCTCCATCCTCACCTCGCATACAGGCCCCCGACAGTGTCTGCTGAGTCAGAGGACTGTGGCCATTGTGGAGGCCCAGGCTGGAGATCTTCAGGGCATCTTCATCTGTGGAAACGATGCTGTATCTGAAAGAAGACAGAAGAAAAACTGAGTTCAGGGGTTCCCCTTAGTTATTGTTGCTATGACTATCAAGCTTTCTATTCTCATGCGGCCCCTAAATTCAAACAACAACAAAAAAATTCTCAGCTGTAGATGGCAACTGTCAATTCTGCCTGTTGAAATGACAACTGCGACTGTTTGAGTTTAGCAGCTACAGCAGCAGCATGCTGATCTGAAAGAAGAATCCTGTGAAGGGGATCTTAGACAAAATGGCTACATATGATACTGTGCCAAAAGACTGAGGCTAAAGCTACATGTCCCGGACGACAATTCAGCGTCCTTCTTAGTGAGATGATCCAGGTAGAAGACATGGAAATAAAGAATGAACCCTGTTGTTGACATGTTTGTTCTGATTTTCAAACAGTATATTTTCACAGTTAATGCCACAAGAGGAAATGGCTCTTAGGTTGAGAACTAACCAGTTTGTTTGACAAACATAACGCCATTTCAGTAAACAGCCTGACAAAACTGCTAACATTAGCCTAAACTCTTTAAACAATGGATGTGCTTTTTATTCAACATGATCTGTAACTCCTACAAACTAATATGGTTAGTTAATAATGTGCTTCTTGGCTTAATGATCTCTACAGTAAGTAGGAAGCAAGTCAGCCAAACATGTTAACATCTGCAGCTTAGAGCAGACAAACTTGCTTTTTAATAATTCTTTACACTTTTGCTTGTGTGTTTTGATTTTAGAGATGCTAAGAGAAGGTGCACTAACCAAAAGAAAAACTCTTTAAATTCAGAAAACTGATCTTACTGGTACTTCAACATGTGGAAAAATTCAATGCTTGACAGATGTGCGTTGCCCTGTTCAGTTGCTAAGCTGAGTGATCGGACAGTCAATGTTCAGGGATTCACAGTCAGGTTGGATGCTTTGGTGCCTGTTATTCATACATCAACCTTTAAAATGGGTTTATAAATTGTAACTAATGTCTTTAATAATGGATAAATTATTGTCTATGTCATGCATTATTTATCAACAATAAGTCATTCATGAGAGTGGCTATAAATGCTATAAATGCCCAATAGTTTCTAATAAACTGTCAAGGCTGCAAATATTAAGATTATTAAGATTAATAAGATATTTATACAGGATAATAAACTATCAATTCTGCACTTACACACACTAATAAACTCAACAATAAGGGCTCATGCATTTTGTAGCAAAAGTTAATAAGTCATCTGCATGATGCATCTCTCGTTTATGAAAGCTTTTTACTGTAATCCATCAAGTCTGCCATTGTAAATTATGAACAGTTAATGAATGGGTTGTTGTCAAGATGCCAGAGATCAAATGGTCCATTCAATGGTCTGCCTGATGAAATACAGAGAGTCCAGACAGAGAGATTTTTCTCAAAGTTGCAATCCAAACATTATTGTAAATATTAGCTCATAACTGATCTAGAAAACATCAGGCAATGATTTAATAATATGAACAAGCTAATAAATCCATTATCAAGGGTGACTTGTCAGAAAGAGGTACAAATGTTTTTAATATCTGCTGTTGTTTTGTGATCGCATGAATAGACTTTTTTTCCCCCAAAGTGAGACGGAAGACAAATTACGTAAACATTTCTTTCACAGACACAGACACAAACACTGACCAAAGAAACCACTGCAACCACTGACACACTTTTATTAGCCACCCCCTCTCACCTGTTGACTCGCACCGCTCCCATGGCACCGGTGATCATCAGGCTGTGTCTGCGAGGGCAGTAATGTAGGTTGGGGCGGGCAGTTCCAACCATTAAAGTACTGTTGCTGGACAGGGGGGCAGTATGAGCTCAGGTCTGTCTTGCATTTGTTATCAGCACTGTCTTCTCATGATACATTTTCTGTGAACAAAGGGGACAAAAGGGAGAGTCCATCAATCATTCAAAATGTGAAGGTGCAGGACCTTTTCTAAGGCAAAAAGAAACAAACGTGGAATAATAAAGATGGCTCATTCTTTGATCCACAAAAACATCAAGACAAAGAGTCTACAGCCATGCTAGCAGCTCTGTGAGACAGGTACATGAGTGCTTCGAGCTAAATGCTAATGTCAGCCGACCTTTAGCAGGTAATGTTTACCACGGTCACCTTTGTCTAGCATGGTAGCATGCTAACATTTAATTATCACAAACAGTACAGCTAAGGCTGAAGGTGAACATCATTACTTTTCATTAGAATTGGTCATGAACAAATGTATTTGACAAAATTAGATTTTGACTTGACAATGACAGTTACAAGGAGCACCAAAGTCATTACAGTTCATTGGGGGAAAATGGACCTCTGCACCATATTCCACAATCTATTTGTATAAGTAGTTGAGACATTTTACTATAAAAAAAAAAAAGGTCAAATGTCAAACTCATGGTGGCGCTAGAGGAAGAGTCAGGGGATCAGCAAAGTCATTAGCATACATAGTCTGGGAAACATGAATGTCCGTACAACATGTTGTGCCAATCCATTCAGTGGCTGCTGAGATATTTAAGGCCAAACCAAAGTGGTGGACTGATCAACAGACTGACATTACCTTTCATAAAGCCACACCCCTAGCGTGACTAGAAAATCACAGGAATCAAAAATCCCTAACTGCAACTTTGGTCTTGCCCTAATGCACGGAGCAGACCAGACAGTTTTGTGTAATGAAAGCTTATTGATTAGGTCCTTGCTAGTGGTTAGCCTTAGGGACCTTTAGGCCAACCAATGGTGGAAAACCAGACAGGCATTGGAAGGGACAAAGGTCTAAAAAAGAGATGAATCAGTGGTAATCTACTGTTAGAGGAACAATTGATCTGCTGTTTGGCCTGGTGACAAGGTTGGAGGGTGATTTCACTCGGCTTATTATGTCAGCAAGCTGCGCACCAAGAGATCCAAAAAGCACCGGGTTGCATAACCAATAGAAGGCCAATCACACGCAATACTAAAGGGTATCAGCGGTTTATGTTTTATTGTACGTGAATCTCTTTGGCTGACGTGAATTCGTTGACAGGACAGGGCTGCATTAATCAAAGGTAGCAGTGATTATCTTGGAAAGTTTTCTGACAAACTGCAGTTTAAAAGCCTTCATTCAATATCGCTGTCACGTCAATAACAAACACCGGCACTGCTACACACACGGAAACACACTTACGCACATGAACACATACACACAATCCCACACATACACACACACACACACACACACACGCACAGACTTGGATGGGAGTTGATGTCATGTAATGTGGGCTGTGTGCAGCTCTTGTGTGCGATGCATCCAGACTTCTTTTCCTGTTACACCAAGGACAGATGTTACGAACTGGCTGCTGATTGGCTGGATGAAGGGTGATTGTCGACTGGATAATCCCAAAAGGGCGGATGATTACGTCAGCTGAATAACTCCCACAGCTGGAGGAGAGTGTCCTCTGCCGTGAAATCATGACCTTTTCTTACAGAGATCTTAAAGACGCAAGCCAATATGTTGGTTCAGGCAGGTCAGTCTCATGTCAGCGCCAGAGGCATCATTTGTGGGATCAGGACAACACAACACAGTTCACATGTTGTCCTGTTTGGATTTACAATGGAGGCCTGACAGAGAGGCTGTTGTTCTGCTGTACTTCTGATTAGTTGTGGTTATTTTAAATGTATATGTTTATATAAATATATATATTTTATTTTTATGCTTCTTCCCAATTTTATCAACTGAGATCCCTCCACTGTTTTCATATCGCTATGTCTTCTTTGTTTTTTTATATGTTGGAATTTTTAGTTTTAATTTCAGTGTCGTCAGGGCCCACATGGAATTACAAGACGCCACTATTTATCAACCAAGATAACATACTTCTTCAAATTCAAATTCTTTCAAATTATTATCACATTTGACTAAGAATAAGTCATTGGCTGAAAAATGCAGAAGAGTGTTCCTGCTAAAGAATGTTATTTGTGTTTGTCACCGTTAGTGTCACGCAAGCAAAACTCCATTAATAACATTAATAACAAGCTCTGACACCCAGCTGGTGGACACAATAGTTACAATAACACATGCAACACCTATCTTAAAGTTGACTGTATATGTCATGTTCAAATGTCAAGAGTGGTGTGGATCAAACAGTTGTTTTGTCCACAAAATTGGGGAAATGCCTGACAATATAATGCAGTATAATGGTAAAGTTTTGTTGCCATGACAACCATCAATTCAGCTAATCAACAAAGATAATTAAATACAAAACAAACTATCAAGCACCAAAGTTAATTGTTGACCTTGGAAATAGAAGTTTGACAAAACTGTCGCAACTCAAGGTCCACATACCAGCTGGGGCATAGTACTCATAGTACTATGGGTGAAGTCATGTCAACAATACAACCGAGCAAACTCAAAACTCATATGACAACATGGCTGTGCAGTATCCATGACTCAAGAAAGACTTAACCCATTATTTATCATGTTTTTGTGGCTGAAAATGAATTTTTGCAAATTTTATCAATTGTGAATATTTTGTGTGAATATGACAAAAAAAAATGTACAAGGATACGTAACTATTTGTACATGTCATCCTTAAATAAAGTCATTAACACAACATTTGCACTAATGCAGCCAACTGTTTTCACTATATACCTGGCTGGTGTCTTTTTTCTCAGCTGACAGGAGCCCTGGGGGAGAGTTGCAGTAATTAATGGTTGATCATAGTTACTGTATTAGCCGTCTCCATAGGAACATCTCTCCTCGCTCTATGGGGCTGATTCGCTGTGTTGTGTGTGTGTGTGCGATGGTTTATCATGTGAGACAACTTGTGAGGAGGAGGAGATAAACTGACCGAGGAGAGAAGAGGAGAGGAGGAGGCCACGGACTCTCTCCTGCGGTAAGCATTTACCCTGTAACTCCTAAAGAAGCAAAACCCGCTGAAGTCAACTGCAGTATTCTACAGATACTACTACAAATAAAGATTATTACCCAGTGTGTCAAAGACTTGTGACTGACGTCGTTCTTGTTCAAGTACGTCAGAGGAACCAAACTGACAAATATTACAGCATAATCCCATGCAAAGGAAAGTAAAGGTTGGAGGAAGCCCTTGTCAAATACCAGATTACTATGTCTCTTAATCTCCCAATCAAAAAAAACAATATGAAAGGTGGATGGCAGTTGCTGTATGACCTGGCTTAAGCCCTTTTGTGTAATCTGATGATATGAGAGAGGAGGGAGGAAGGGAGGGAGGGATGAGGAAAGAAAGAAAGAAAGAAAGAAAGAAAGAAAGAAAGAAAGAAAGAAAGAAAGAAAGAAAAGAAAGAAAGAGAAAGAAAAGAAAGAAGAGAAAGAAAGAAAGAAAGAAAGAAAGAAAGAAAGAAAGAAAGAAAGAAAGAAAGAAAGAAAGAAAGAAAAGAAAGGAGAAACATTGTAAATCAGATAATGTAAGGGCTTTACAGGTCTTTTACATTGGACAAGAGAGGTGAGAAAAAAATACAGATTATGATGAAGAGATTATGATGTCAGAGGATGTTACTACAACGTGTAATGCCATTTGCAGAAAAGTGGATGATTTACACACACACACACCAAGAGCGTGAAAAAACACAATCTTTGCTTTTCTCCTCCCAGTCTAAATGCCTTTTCTGAAAGGCAAAGGAATGTGTGAAAATGTGTGAAAGACTCACAGTTGGTCACGCCATGCTTTTGGGGGCGATTGTCCTTCCATTTCCTCGCTTTTTCTGTAACTCTTAAAACTAATATTTAAAAAGGGCCTACATATCCCTGAGGACAGCAGTTGGTGCACACAGTGTCCTAGTCCTGCACAGAAGCAAAAATAGGGGCTTGAGTGCGTAACAGGCATGAACTTATTTTGACTGGAGGAACTTCAGTCCAGTCCAACAAACACAAAATATTAGAAATAACCCTTAGCTAAATTAATGTAATATAATATAATATAAAATATATAAATAATGGATTATAGGCCATGTGTTTTGTCAGAGGTCAAAAAAGTACATTAACTCATGTATTATACATCAACTCCACCACATTTCGGAGGGAAGTGTTGTAGGCCTGCTTTTTTACTCCACCACATTTATCTGACATTTACTTTTCATATTAAGATTTTTTATACGACATGATTCATTGTAATAGATTAAGTAATGTCATAAATAAACGGACAAATATAAATCAGCAACTACAATCCCATCGAATATGTTATTAAATAATTATTTATATATCATTTTGGGGGTATTTTGCTCCATTTTGTTTTTGTATTAATGGTCTGATTTTATTTGCGTCATTGCAGTCCTGATATGTTTTAATCCTGGTTCAACCATGTAAAGCACTTTTATTTTGAAAAGTAGGCTACCTACTGTATGACTAAAGTTTATTGTCATTATCATTATCATTATAATCATTATCCTTATGAAACTATATTTGATACGTATGACACTAAATGGCACCATTCTGCATTATGAGTACTTTTACTTTTAATACTTTAAGTAAAAGTGCTGCACATACTTTTATTCAAGAAAAGGTTTTAATGCAGGAGTTTTAATTGTAATGGAATTATTTGTAACTGTGCTGTTGCTACTTTTACTATAATAAAACCGCTCTTATTATTTCTCACATTACAACAAAAATGTCTTGTATTTTCAAAGAAGTCTTCAGTTCAAGAGAAGATGACCTGACTCATACTATGAATTTGGATCATAAATAGTTGTCCCAGCCACCAGATGTGCATTAATCGTGTTATTTGAATTTAAAACGTAGCAATGAAAGTGAAGTTTCCATCTTTGCACGTACATCACTGCAGGAGGAAGTCTTAAATGTCGATCAATGGCTTTGACAGTGCAACCAGAAGTTATGACGGGGCAGTTTGCAAACTAAGCAGCAGCTGTGACGTGTGTTCGTTTCATTGAGGCCACAGGAGCTGTCCAGTGCTGAGAATCAATCCAAACCCTGCAGGAATAATCGACAGCAGGGAGAGAGGGGGGGGTGGGGGGTGGGGTTGGGGGGTGGGGGGGGGGGTGGAGGGAAGCCCAATACTACTCTAACCTTGAAAATGATGTTGGCCTTTCAAATCTTTCCCTCTATCTGTTTACACTCCCCACATTTATCACAGTCGACTTACTCAGCCAAATGAACGTTTTGTTTAAGTATTGATTGTGTTTTCTGAGTAGTTAGTTCGTTAGTTACACAAAACAGGGATGAACAACTATTGCAGAGAGGCTGTTTCTTCCTGTGCCGTTTTGAAATTTTAAGATTTAAGTCTGACTCAGGAGAGCAAACAAGTTGAAGAAAAATGCCTTCTGTGGCTAGAGGATTATTCTTTTGTGATAATCTTCCTACGTAGAGCCAACAGCTGTCACCAAAACTAAAAATAAGAATATAAAAATGTAAACACTCACCTTGGTGTTGCTGCAGACTGAATCACTTGAAGACTAACAGGGGTTTCATCCTCATAAAAAGATACTTGAGTATGTTTACAGTTGGCACCGTCCTCTCTTCTTTTCTTCCTCGTTTCCTTTTAATAGACAAACACCTTTTTCATAAACCTGCTCCCAGATTTCTCTTGCACAAACTTGTACATGTCTCCAGCCTGAGCTTTGTCTTGTTGCTCCATAGTAGCTGAACAGAGTCGCTCCTGCCTGGTGGTTGTGCATCTGCCCCGATCCCAGCCAGTGTGAGTGTGAGTGTGAGTGTGTGTGTGTGTGTGTGGGAGAGAGAGAGAGAGAGAGAGAGAGAGAGAGAGAGAGAGAGAGAGAGAGAGAGAGAGAGAGAGAGAGAGAGAGAGAGAGAGAGAGAGCAAGAGGGAGAGAGAGGGGGAGAGAAACAGAGCACTGATTATGTTCCTATTTATATATGCTATTGTTTTCCCCAGAGTGTGGAGATGTGGATATGTGGATTGTATAATTTAGACTTTAGCCCACTCAGACCGATACTTGCACTGACATCCAAAAAACACAACACAAGTGAAGACTACTGTAATCCTACAAAATTCCTGTAGAGACTTAGGAGTGTCTCTGAGGCATTTTACAGTGTGTTGACTTGACTTTGTGGTGCAGGATGTTTTTGTTTGTATTGCATTACAGACGTATTCCTTAAATAGATATAGTGTATTTCTGTGGTAATCTGCAGTGAGTTTATCATAATCTTAAAAAAATTTTAATCCTCTTTGCATGATACATATATTTGATTATGCCCAAAACATTCACATCAATGATTGTAGAATAATCCAAACACATAACATAATACATTCAAGCAGCACCACAAACTACACATCCTTCAAAATGATCATACAGTTTCATCAACACCACAAACTGAACATTATAACTGTCATGAAGGTAGGATTTACTGCTGGACTGCTGCATTAGATTATATTAGTATTAGTTAGGTGTTCCTAATAAATCGGTAAAGGAGTGTATATCCCACACAGCTGTATTAGTATCCGATTCTGGACTTGTGTCAGACCAGTGACTCTGGTGACCTCAGACTTGAATTTATAAAATCAAAAGACTTGCCACTCGTCTTTGACACCAGTGAACTTGCATATGCATGCATGCTAAGATTTGTTAGTTAGCACTAAACACAAAGTGCAGTGGGAACTGATGGAAATATTATTAATTCTGCCATAATTTGGTCACTAGATGGAAAGTCAGGGGATCACCAAAGTTACTACAATTCATCTTGAGGGGGACGTGAATGAGTCGATCAAATCCATCCAGTAGTTGCTGAGGCATTTCACTCAAATGTTCCACAAATTCCACAAATGTCACCATCATTGTGGCACTAGAGGAAAAGTCAGTTCATCCTCTGGGAATCATTAAGGTCTCCACAAATTTTCAGGGCAACCCATCAAAGTGTTGAAGTGTTGGAATATTTCAGTCTGGACCAATGTGAACCAACTGACCAACATCACCATCACACAGCCAAAAAAAACCTTTGATTCATCACATTCACATTCAGGGGGGAAACCAGCAGATACACATTAGACTAAACTTATTATTATAATGGTCGTCACATTATTTGGAAGACTGTTGTGGTAAAAAAAAACTAAAAAAAAACACATTAAACATCCAGCTTGGCAGTGACAAATTATTTTAATTGTGACACAGGACTAACACCTGTCAGCTATTAATTTAATTTGACATTAACAAATAAAAATTCTCAAAAGCTAATATTAATATTCATGAAACAATTTTAAAACGATAAATTAATCACACCTTTACTGATTTTTTTCTAGTAAAGGTGTGAATAACCCGTCCACCTCAAAGTGTCTATAATAACTTATTAAGTCCTCAAAACACAAACATAAAAACACAACATTTAAGGCTTGGACTTGGGACTTGTTAATCCTTGGGTCGTGACCTGGGACTTTACAGCCAAGACTTGACTTGCAAAACAATGACTGCCCCATCTATTCTCTACATATCTATAATCTTACTTGTTATGAAAGTTTATAGTTACCAACTAACTGAACAATCTTTTCTGCAGAGTCAAGAGGGCGATGTTTCAGTTTTGTATTTTTTGGAGAACACAAATAACTTACACTGTCAACCACAATGAGTGAATAGCCAGTCTCCTGAAGAAAACCGGAGAGGCGGAAGAGAGTAATTGCTACGGTCTCTGCAACTTCCACCAGTTCACTGCTTCCTCCTCCTCTGTCCTGCCACCACGACTACTTCAGGCCTTCAGCCCGGAGCAACAGCACTCAGCCAATCATGGGGGACGTTTTTATAAAAGTACACAGCATCAAGACTTTGAACCAGCTTCTCAGTTTAAATCATATCTTGTGTGTTTACTTGTCATTTCTCAAACAGTTGTGATAAAATGTAAACATATACATATACCATTAGGGATGCTTTCACTGACTTCTCTCATTCTCACTCATCCACGTGCAGTTGAAAGACATTAATAAGTTATGTCTAGTTAAACACAGGTTACATAACAGTGGTCACAGAGAATCCAGAGCTGCAACGATTAGTCAATCGAAAAAAAAAAATTAATTAGCAGCTATTTGGATAATTGATTATTTGTTTTTAAATTTTTCAAGCAACGATTCCAAATATTTGGTGGCTCCAGTTTCTCAACTATGACATGTTTTCTTCCTCCAAACTTACATTTAAGTACCAGTGGGAAGTGTTTCATTATTATATTAAATAATATATTATTATCATTATTATTATAATTATCATATATTATGGGCTGCATTATAAAGTGTTACCTGATTTACAGCTGGTTTTTGTCATGCATGATAGCAAATGCAAAATCTTTTGGTTTTTTAAAGTAGGTCAGATAAAACAGAAAATTTTGGGATGTCACGTCACTGTGGGCTCTGGGAAGTTGAGATTTGTGTTTTTTTACTACTCTGGTACTGCCTCACTTAACTTATAAAGTAAATAATCATGAGTTGAAGTCCTAAAGGAATCAGAAGAGTGATAACATATCGTGGGATGTCTGAGAGGACATAAGAATATGTGCAGCCCTGTGGTCCAGCCAGTCTAAAAAGCTCTCACAAAAAGAGGGATTTTCCTTTGGTAGCTTGGTCAATGTTTGATTTGTGTATGCGTTTGTGTGTGTGTGTGTGTGTGTGTGTGTGTGTGTGTGTGTGTGTTGTTGTGTGTGTGTGTGTGTGTATGTGTGTGTGTGTGTGTGTTGGATGCTGACTCAATCTGGAGTGCTACCTGTGCGGCCACATAATCTCTGGTGCTTTAGTTTCTGATAACCATTCATTCCAGAAATAGAGGAATCAGAGAAATAGCTGCAGCTGCGGCCAAAACCGTTATTGTACTTGTTGCACTGGACAGATTGAAAACCATCAGTTTCTGTAAATATGTTTAAAAAAAACATTAATAAATAAAAAAGCAACGTTGATTGAGCATGGCAGCACAGTGCTATCCATTTCCATAGTGCTGTGTGAGGCCGGCTTTATGGTTTCTTATTCCAGACCTCTTTGAGGTGTTATTTCCAATTAGACACAACTCTTTAGTTTCCATGGAAACCTTATTTTTTCCCTTCTTTCTGTTCTTTCTCTAGCACAAAAATACACATACTCTCTCTCTCCCTCTCTCGACATGGTTTATTTTTAAAACTCCTTTCTTTTTAGTTTCATGAGACAACATGTGGGTGTTGCGTTGCGTAGGCAGGAAGTTGGGGTACAGTGATATAGCATAGAGCAGTGTGGGCACAGGTCAGAGGTTAGGGGATTAACTAAGTGGGCGCACAGAGGGAAGGAGTGGGCTGAGACTAACTCACAGTTGAAGGAACACAATGTCCTCCATATTACAAGTCTGAATGGAACTAAAGTTGTTGCTGCTGTGTAGACCAGTGAAGGCAGCAGTTTGATGGATAACGTACACAATCAGAGATTGATGGCGCTTACACTTGAGAGATGAATGTGAGTTGCACCTAAAGATAGTACAATATCATACAAATAACAAATGAATACTGTCGAAGGAGATGGATGGAGATGAAAAAACAGCCTGTGTTTCAGCAGGTCTCCTTTGCAGCCACACTATAAATGTCAAAGACTGTGTCTAATAGAAAACACTCTAATTAGAGAGTGTTAAGTCATGCAGCGGGAAACGAAGCTGAGTGAGGTGAAGGAAAGACCGTCCTTACTGCCAACATGGCCATCTGTGTATAGAAATAGCACTGATCAAGGTGGCACTGAGATATTAATGCATTTTAGTGACATATATTGCTGGAGGCACTTCTGTATTTCTGTCTCCATCAGGAGCATCCATCACTTCTCCTCACTCATCACACATAGAAAAGCATCTGAAAGCACACAAACACAAACACACACACACCACACACACAACACGCACACACACACACACACACACACACACACACATACACACACACACACACAGACACATGATTTTTCCCAGAGCAAACCTCGTTGAAGAGGTCAATGACAGAAATCCCCAGCAAAGCCCTCAACACCATCATAATAACTCTTCCCCTCAGTCCATTTTAAATTTGATAAGCAGATGATGGGAGCTATTTTCTGTGGTGGCGGCTGTCTCTGAGGCCCTGCTTGTTGACTCCCCCTCGAATGCTACGAGAGCCAATTTACTCCGAAGCAGGCAGCCACCTCATTTCTCACTTTGAGAGCTGATCCAGGTCAACATGTTTTTAGAAAAGCAGGCCGAGGGTGGCGGGAGGAGGGCGAGGAGGTGGGGGCAATCACTCCCAGCGGATGAATAAATTTACTCTAAATAAGTACAGTGTTATTCTTCACACTGGAAACACCAACATGTCAACATGACATTCAAAATATCATATATATATGATATTAATATATAATATTTCTTAAATTAAATTTGTACATTTGTGCATGACAACTGAGCAAATTCCATCCGCTGATGAAGGCGGATGGAGATGCAGCTGAAAGCTCTTGGATTTTTTTGTCAAACTACTACTGTATCTCTACAATCAAGAATGACCCTTAAACCTGCAATAACAATTTTCTTTTGGCCACTTGGGGGCAGTGGAAACAAGTTGTGAATCCACCACTGTCATATCATCACCTTCTGGACACCCGATTAATGTAGATTCAAATATTCACTCTTCTTTTTAGCTCTGTTTTTGGTCTCTACCGCCTCCTGAGGCTTTAGCTGCTAAACGCAAAATGTCATTTAGAAACACATCCCTTCATGGGTCTTGAACACATTTATAAAGTTTTGCACCTGCTTGTGAATGATTTGTACATTATCATAATAAAAAACTATATCGCTCTAAATAAAACATAAAGTATAGATTTATAAGATTTCATGGGCCTGTTGATCTGACAGTGAAAAAGAGGGCTAAAGTTGTTGAGTTCAGAAGGTTGTTCTGAGCAGGAGCACTGATCACGATCAATACTTGCCTTGGGTGAAGGGTAGGATCAGGGTTAGGAGTGCTCGATCAATTTCTGCCCTCTATGCTGAGGTGATGGGGATTTAATTAATCATGTATGATCGGTTATATTATGAGAGGGACTGTTACACAGCTCTGTTTCTTTTTTTTCCTATCAAGTATTTTCATATCTTTTCTGCTTCGGTTGACAGACTCATGCAGAGAGAAAGAATCGATTACACGTGATAAAGTTTGTAACTCTGACGTAAGACCCACAACGCTACAAGCTGAGCACAAAACATAAGCTCTCACATGTCCATAAATCTCTGCAAGGTGGACAAAATAACTGAAATATCAAGTGAATGAAAAACAGCCTTTTGGTAACTCAGGGTAAAAATCTTTAAGAGAGGCCTTCACAAAAGTATAAGTTCCTGGTAATAAGATGAATTTTCCATTTGCCCACACAATAATTTAACGTGTTTGATTCCTTCAAGGATTGATGCTCATCTGATGGCCAGGGGTTCTTCTCCTTATTAGGTTGTTTATGTAAATCCCCCAGGATTCAAACTCCCACAGACATTATGAACATTTTAATTTAAAAACTTTTTCTTTTTTTTGCCACTTCGGCGCAATTGGAACAAGCTATAAACCTAGTACCTACATAATATCACCTAATAAAGGTGATATAAAGGTTTAAATGTGTAAGCTGTTTAATTTGCTGTTTATTTCCATCACCAGCATTTACGGAGAAACATTATCATTCATTTGGAATCAGGTTTCTGGACACCTGGTGAAGGTAGGTCCAATATTCATTCTCCTTTAGGCTGTTTTTGGTCTTTACCAACTCCTGAGGGAAACATCTGGCACTTCAGCTGCTAAATGCTTCACTGTGTTTACCAGCTAATCACTAACTTTGTCTGTCATTTGTTTGCTGGACAGGTAGTGGGTTTATCAGCGCATTGTCATGGAAAACAGCTGCTGCAGCTGGAAACAAGCTTGATGAGAAACAATAAAGTTGCAAACTATAAAACCAAAGCAATGAGCTGAGAGATGTTAAAACTTTGCCCCCTACGACAACGACACCCCAGCCTGGGACACCTCAGCACCTCTCTGCGGTGGGCCTGCTGGCAAACATGATGTTTCTAAAAACCCTACCCAGGATCAAAGACCCTAACCTGAGGGGAGTCTCTCTTCCCATAGGGTTTCCTCACCTCCCCTGGTCGGCAGTCTGCCAGTCTGGAGGGGGCCTCACACTCCCCCAGCGCATGGTCCAGGCAGGCGTCCACGCCATTTCGGTTCAGCCTGCCAAATGGCTCATTAAATCAGTTATGGTTCCTTTGATTGCTCTCACGTTACTTGGATAACTGTGGCAATTCTAAAACTCTCCATAGAGCTGCTGCGTCTGGTGATAATTGTCTGTGGGTTTATCTCTATGAGCAATGCCTTTCACATTACACAGTAATTGATCCAATGTTAATTTGAAAATTCTAATTGGAGCGGCTTTAAACTGAAAAACAAACTGGGTTGTTGTGTGAAGAAGAGGAGCCCTGGCTACAGGAGATGCATTTTTAACAATTTAATTTTCATATCAGCAAAAACAAAAAAAAGTGGAGCTCTGACAATACTGCAATATAGAAGTCCATCACAAAATGTCACAGCTTTAACATGAAGAAGCCCTTCCTCTTGGTTTTAAGTTGGGTGAGCTGAACTTTTCCATCTGCATTTCCATGGATACTGGCTCTACCGTCTCATTATAGCAACTGCCACCAGCAGCTGAATGTAGCTACAGTACGCATGTGACACACAGCAGAAGACAAAAATATCTCTCCTTAATTGTCATTTTACATGCCAGAAATGTTTAATTACACTCCTGTGTCTTAGAGGTTTGTGTAATAGCGCTGTTTGACAAAATGTAGGCTTAAGAAACTGTAATTAATCATCACAAACTTCAGACATGTTCTAAGTCTACACACATGCACGTGCAGACACACACACACACACACACACACACACACACACACACACACACACACACACACACACACACACACACACACACACACACGCACACACACACACACACACACACACACACACACACACACACACACACACACACACACACACAAACTGGGCCTTAGCACTCAATTCTCACCAATCATTTTAAAACAAGACAGACTGGCACACTCACAAAGACACAACATCTCTGTTTGATGAGCACGGTGGGATTAACAAGCAGATGGTGCACGGTCATTTTTATTAAGTTTGTGTTTTTTGTGCATGAATCAGTGTATGTGTGTGTAGCAGCAGGTAGTGGAGAGGGAGACGGAGTGAATGTGAGCGTTCAAATGTGCACGTCTTGTCCTCAGTTTGTGTACATCCCTGTACACTATGGTTGCACACACACCATTGCCTCTGCTGAGACAAAAGGCCCCCTCTTGTGGCTTGTTCAAATGCTGAAAAACAGTCTCAGCACTCTTGTCGCCTAGTGGGAATTAACTCGACTAATGATGCCAACTGCTCTCAGAGACAGACTCCACTTGCTCATACAGTAGGAGATTGCTGCAGAAAAAAACAGTAACACTTTAAATTATAAATCTGCAGTAAAAACAAATATCATCTCTTTATTGCTTGCCTGCAACCCCTTAAGTAGCTTTAAGTGTGTAAGAATATTAAGCAATCATAAGCAATCGTATATACTCTGTGCCTACATTCCAGCTCATAATTGAAGCTATGTGATATTTATACTGAAATATCCATTCTTTGAAATTAAAATACTTAATATCTCATATCATTTTTTACACGGTTCCCCAAAAATGATGCCTGACATATTTGGTATCTTTGGAAACTTTGAGATCTCCAGCAGAATTTTCAATAAAGTTATGTGGATTCTGCTGCACAATATAGGTTTGTAGCGAATGGCCTTCTGGCAGGCCACTGTGAACGGATAATTATCCCATTTTGTGTGCACATCAAACCCCAGCAGGGTATAGAGAAAAAAAGAGGTAGCCTGTAGTGGTACAAGCTCCCAAAAAATTAAATAAAGCAACCTTTAAGGTCTTTGTCAGGGTTGATTTCTTTTTCATTTGATTTTTCCAGTATTCCCGCGCTGTTACACTGATATTACCCCTTTATTACCTTGTAATTGTATGGAGCTGTGATTCAAAGTGCAATCGGCATACAAACTTGTATGGAAAGTAGAATATGTACAGTTGTATGGGGAAAAGGGCAAAACACTTACACTAAGTGCTTGCCGCTTGCTTTATTACTCGTTACTGTATTAGCATTCTTCTTATAAGCATTTTACATTTTAGCCCTTAACAACCCGTTGTTACCCTCACGTCTTTGTGGCTGCACTGTCAGAGTAACCATCTGTGCAGCAAGCCCACCACCGACCATAAGACATCTGTCAAGAGGAGTCAGTGCCACATTTCCCTTTCTAAAGATGCTGATATCTGATAGGACACAGGACACAACATATTGGGCCCATGAATGTTTGTTCTCTGTTAAAAGACCCCCAGCCTCTGTAGACTCCACAACCACACCAAAAAAACTGAGCTTTCAGTGAAGGATCTTCTCTCGGATATAAAACATACAACACTGTTTCAACCTTCTCTCTGTGAACATGAACATGGACCCTGGATCATATTTGTAAGGTAGAATATCTTGTCACTTAGTATTATATATTCCTGCAGAATGTGAACAATGTCACATACTTTATGCTGGTGGATTCCTTCTATGTAATGGTTACACAGTACACTTTCACAATTTCCTGCTCAGAGGTGTAAAGGTATCCCACCAACAGTGGTGTGTGTTTCAGTCAACAGGATATTTGAGTAACTGTGCTTGCAAACTCTCTTAAAGAGATAATACATTTTTAGTGAAACAAAGGCATGACTCACTGAGATCTATTTATGGCTAGTTAAAACAGTTGTACTGATATTCTTCTGCTTACATGCAATTCAAATATAGACATCTAAAGAATTAACCTTTAATCTCTTGGAGCCTGCCTCATTAGAACTAATAACAATTCTATTGTTTTGATGATGGTTGATATTCATATTATGCTAATGAACTGTGTCTAGAGCCCACCAAGAGCCTCCTGGGAAATAACACCACACCGGTTCAATTGAAAATCAGTCAATCAAAGGCTATTTTAGTGCAAACTTGCCTGAGAATACCCTACCAAAACATTACGGATGACAGGAGAGAGTCAACAGGATTGACATGGCACCCCCTGCTGAGGACTATTACTGCCATCAGTTCCAGCCCAACACCTTTGACCCCTCCCGCTGCAGCTCCTGCCTGCGGCCAGATCATATGCACCTGAGCAGCAACACCACTGCTGCTGCTGCTGAACAACAGGACGGTCCACAAGAGTGGGTACGTACATGAATCATTCAATAGCTGTGTGAAACCATCTGGGCATGTATTTACAGACTTACACAGAGTTACGCATAACAATGTTCTAAAAACAACGTAGGAGTAAAGAAGTTGTCTTTGAATAATAAAACAAATTTATGAAGTGACTCACTTTAAAGAGAATTGTAGGCAACCGTAAGGCAGGGCCAGATTAACTCCTAGGGGCCACAGACCAAAGCTTTGTTTCATTATTTACAAACAGAGACAAATCAGTACTGTAGAGTTGAAATTATTAGTTGATTGACAGAAAATTAATGGGTAACAAATTTGAATCATTTAAGTCCTTTATAAGGGAAAAGTGCCAAAAATTCAGTGATACCACTTTCTCAAATGGGACCGTTTGCTATTTTCCCAGTTTGCTATAAGAGTGAATTCAACATCTCTGTCAGACAAAAAGAGGCAAAATGATATGAATAATGAATAAAAACACTTATGGTCTCACAGCTAGATTTTGACACACAAAGTGTCAGTGAGTGTTTTCCCCCAATGGCCACAAGGGGCAACAATTAGCCACACTCACAGGGATCAATAATTGATATAATGGAAAGCTACAATTTATGCTCGGTTGGGAGTGTTTTCAAACAGTACTTTTCAATTTTAGATAGAAAACGTTAAGGATGCGGACTAACATGTTAGTTTTGCAAATGTTCATCTCGTTAACAGCCCAGCTGCCACTGAATTAGATACAGTTTCAACAGGGTATTGTCCCAAATCAAACACTGCCCTTGTGCAATCACCGGAAATGACATCACAACAGGTGCCTGCGATTGTCGCTCACCTGCCGGCTGCTTTTATCACTTGAGTTAAATTGAACGTTTTACTTCACCATGTATGCACCCTGTGTCATGCGACATGTAATTAAGCAACCATTGGCGCAGACGATGTGTCCTCCTCCCTTGGTCTCCGTTATAAAATACGTACGTTTCCGCTACGTAGTCAGGATGGCGACCATTAGAGGTGAGAAGTCCATGTCCAGTGATCCTGACAGAATTTCAGAAACAGCTTTGTGCTTCTGAGCTGTTTGATAGAATTTTTAATCCAGTGTTGAGTAGGAGTAAAAGTGTAGGATTTCGCTTTTATCTTTAATTTAAGTCCAAATTTCCACATTAAATGAGCTACTTGTAAGTTTTGCTATTGCTACATAGCCAATGATAGCATTAACGGCTGTTACTTGAATAGTCGCGAGTTCACATCATCAAACTTAATTCCTTTACTTGCCATGAGTCATGTCCAACGGTGGGAAACAACGCTAATGTTAACTATTGTCTCTCAGGTCTTATCGTCTACCGAAGTTAGCACGCTAAGCAGCTAGCCCCAGCCCATCTCGTCCCTTTCATAGTGATTCAGTGTAGCCTGCCCTGAAGACATAGTGCTGCTCAGAGAGCACATCATTACCTCTTGTTTTGTAAACGCAATAAAGGCCAGTAGCAGAGAAACTTACAAAGAGCCCCTGGCAGTGTGATAAAAGTGGGCCCTGATGCTCACAATCAGCAGCAGACACTTAGCTGTGACCAGTGGTCATAGTTACACTGATATTACATTTATGAATACAGGTATAGCAACACTACACATTATATATTGAGGTCAAAATCTACTGACATTATGAATAACAGGATCAAGTGATTTTTAATGACTTGCCACCTGGTGTGATAAAACTGTTCAACAAGTTGCACACTGAGGTGATGATGTCAACCTATAACACAATTACCAAGTGAAACTACTGTGGAGGTGGGAGATGGGCAATACAACAAGGTGGCATTTGATTCTGTATCATTAATTAATGAAAGCTCACTACAATCCCTGGGGAATGAGTTGTAATCTGATACGCCCATATGACGCATGAAAACACATCCCCTCACACAATATGGCCCACTTAAGTTAAACTATATGGTAGAAAAAAGTCAATGAGGCTATTTTCATCAAAGTAATTATGTAATGTAGACTTTGTTTTGATCTGAAAATTCTTTAAACTTGTGTCCAGTCAAGAGATCAAAGAGTAAAACAAGTAAGACTTTCATCGTCTGTCTGTAAATGAGAGGTAGAACTAAAGCAGGGATCAAGATAAAGATGAAGAAAGAAGTGGAGTGGGCGGTTCTGGTATTGCAAAAGCACTGGAGCAATGAAATAATGATGAGCATGACCAGAGACTAGCTTGAGTTACGTCCTGTGCAGTCTAAGTGTATTGGTTTAGCTAGAACGAATGGAGAGAAGGAAGGAGAGCAGGAGGACAGCCGCTGAAAGTCTTGACAGCAGATTTGGCTGAAGGACAGTGAGCCGTCACAGTAAGTGTCATACGTCTTGATGTTTAGACTTGGGATGTTGTTTGCAGGGTAAGTTTGTGTTCCTTTTGTTTTTCATTCTTTATAATGTGTGGGATAAAAGACACCAGCCATCAGGTAGTTGCTTTGTTCAGCTTTTGTCAGGGTCATAATGAGATGTTAGTGACTGTGTTGGTGCATTATTAAAAGTCGTGATCAAATGTGACAACTCTTTTGAAAATGAGGAATTATCAAAATAAATACCCAATTTTCAGAAAGTCAAATTAAATGATTCCATTTGCTTCTGTGAACAACTTGACATTTTTATCTCTTGAAATCTGATCTAATATGAATAAAAAAAAAATTTTAAAGAGTCAAAACACCAGTTTGGCTCTGAATGAATTATCCAGCTGTGTCAAAAATGTGTGTATTGTGCCATTGTTCCACAAACCAGGATGCAGATGAGGATAATCTGTCTGAGGTGACCCCAAGTGACAGTAGTGATGACGTCAGTGGTGGATGGACCTACGAGTGGAGCCTCGTCCACAGTCTGAGTCCTGAGTGGGAACTTAATATCTGTGACACTGACATACAATCCAGGTGATTATCTTGTAGCCTGATTTTAGAAACCACTTGCCTGAGCTGTGAGCGTATACGTACACTGAAATAACACACTCTCTCATACAGAGAGATACTTAAGGCTGCAGGGCTTGTGCCCCATAATATCACTGAATGAGCTGTTTTAAATGAGTTTACAAAGACATTAGTTATTTGATTATATATAAAAAAATTAAGCTTAGAGCAACACTGATCAATATTCTTACATTATCAATGGATAAACATTACCAAATGTAATGTGAAAGGCATGGATCAACCCAACTTTACTTTGTATCTGAAGCTCTCTTAATGACTTTTATTGTGAGGAGGGACGTAATTGAAGGAACTATAGTATTGCACAGTTAAATATATCCTTATTTTTGTGTTTCGATGAGAACCACATAATACTTTGCACGTGTGCTTGTAGTATTAGTAATTGTTTAGGGTCAAGAAACCCTAAACAATTACTGAGAGTGAAGCGATGTATTTCATTTGCTGTCAGTTTTTGTTGTCTGTCTGTTGAGGCAGTCATCAAAGTGGACTGAAGAAGTTGTGCCAATGATTTTACTCTTAACCTAGAACAACTCCTTATAACATTTTGAGGCCTTTTCCCTGGTCACAAGCCAAGTGACTGTCCAGTTGACATATTTTACAGTTAAAAATTCTGTGTTTGCACCAGCATCATCCTTTAATCAAGCACTACCTCCTCCAGCTCTCCAAATCAGTGGGACTGTCCAGAGAGGAGCAGATCCCTCAGCTCAGAGAGGCATTGTGTGGCCCAAAGAGATATGACCCGGCTGGACCCTTCTCCCCACCAAGGCACTGAAAGCTCCTGGATGGATGAGAGGAGGGGCAGAGACAGGTCCCGCCGGGCATCAGGTCAGTCACAGATATATAATGTTCCTAAAAACCTACAGAGGAGCATCTTGAGCTTGACCTTAGAGAATATGAAGCTTCCTTGGGATTTCTTACATAGAAGCAGTGCAAAAAAACATATCCATGATGTTTGTGCTCATTCTCTCTTACTGGCTACATACGATATAGGCAATGACCCCAGGCTTGTATGATTTACAGAGTCCAGAGGAGTCAGGGAACAAGAGAGTGGTTACTTCTCTCCAGACAGAAAAGGTGATGGTGAGCGGCAGATGGAGGAGGTCAACAAAAGGGCGTACCGTTACTACGAGAGGGGACATCCCCTCCCCAGCAACTATGTTCTCGAGCCCAAAGCCTGCGTCCCCTACAGAAATGTCAACCTTGGTTTGCCCTCCCAGAGGAGGAGCACGGAGACGTATATGCAGGAGACTTGGAGAAGTGAATCCCCACAGAGGTACACGTACCACTCCAACTTCAGACAGGGAACCGACTCAGAGAGAAATTCTCCAAGCCGTCACAGCTCTGTGAGTCCAGACCGCTACAAGTTAACCGAATCTCCTGTGGGACCTCGGAGAGGAAGCTCCCACTCTAGGGGTCAGGCTCGGTCTCACGCCTCATCTCATGGCTCCTCTCAGCTTCCATCACACGGTCCTTCTCGGCATACATCAGGCAGGTCCAGTCCATCTCGCAGAAGGGGGTCCACTGCCTCTCGGACTGGCTCACCCTCGAGGGCTACCCCTTCTCACAGGCGCACAGACTCCTTCCATTTACAGAACAGCAATTATGATGCTCAAAAGGGATGCAGCCGAGAGTCGAGGAGTCCATCACAAGCTTCAAACAAACACAGTTTGGACTCTGAGAAACTCTACAGGAATCTGGAGTTTATCTCCCGCCGCGGCTCCTCGGCCAATCAGAAAAACTCATATGAAGGATCTCAAGCATCTCCGCGAACGAGAACAACTGTCAACAGCTCGGCCAACACTCGCAGTCGCAACAGCCGGGAAGTATCACCATCCAGGAACGGCTATAGTACGCACAGCCACACCCCACGGAGGGAGCCCCGCTCAAGAGAAAGCAGACTGAGTCCTTCTCAAGAGTCGTGGCAGGGCTCCGCACACTCCTTACTCCTCGCACCATCACGTGGTTCTTCTGCATCAAGACGAGGTGCAGACTCTCAGGTGCTTGGCGGTTCAGTGTCCCGTGCTGCAGTCACTGAAACTGATAAAGGCAACGAGGGGAATAATAAGGTCAGCGGTGACAGAAGCAGGAGCAACATGAGGCGAGGCATGGAGGCCTTGCTGATCTCTGAACCCAGGAAGGATGCAGTAGAAACTGAGGAGGTGCGTATTGTACATTGGTTTTTAGCTCCACTCGCGACGTGTTGTGGACTTTTGCGACCCTCTGACTTTTCCTCTAGCGCCACCATGAGGTTGACATTTTTTGCTTCATACTAAAATGTTTCCACCACTTCTGGATAGTTTATCATGAAATTTGACTCACACATTCATGCTCCCCTCAGGATAAAGTGTAATAACGTTGATGATCCGCTGACTTTTGATCTAGCGCCACCCTTGTGTCTAAATTGCATTTGGTGCAATATTTTTTTTTTATGATTTAATAACAGCAAAAAACTAAATTTATGTCAGTCTCATCGCCCTCAACTTTAGCATGACTGTAGACTCTTAATCTTATGTTCAGTGTCAATGACAACTCCAAAAAGTTGATAAATCTTTCTGAATCTGAGGTGGGGATGACCATGGAGGACTACATAGTGCTGGCTGATATTCCAAAGATCCAGCTGGAGTCAGAAGAAGAGTTTCCTGGACTGAGGAGGAGGAACCAGAGTCCCAGCCCATGCAGGGACGAGAGACTCAGGACATACAGGTTAGTAGTACCACATGGTACTGCATGGTGTCATCATCTATTCATGTATTGCCGTAACATAAGTCTCATGACTGTTCATTTATTCTGCATTCCTAGTGTACGTGTGTCTTAAAACACTCCCCTTGGCAGCTGGAAGATAAATAAATAGTAGTTTAGCATGTTTGAAAAGTAGACTCAGAAGACTTAGAAGATCTTTTGATCTGACCATGAGTAATTGCCTTAGTTATGGCCAAAGAAAAGTGCTCTTGAAGCCTTTGTAGAGGTATGTGAAAATTCAGTGAGAAAAAAAGGATGTAATATATTCTTATAGTTTGTTCATGTGTGTGTCAAAGAATAAACATATCTTTCCTATACATCATAATTTGGTTCTGAAGGCACCAAGACGAATTGGACACCTACAGTTCAAGACTTGAGCCAGATGAGAGGGGGAGAGGCAGAGAGAGAGGGAGAGACAGACGAGAGAAGTGTCGGGACTCTGAGAATGGACGATCATCTCGAAGACAGTCAGCGGCATCTCTTCATGCACAGGTACGATGAAGTAATTTTCACAATTACATATACGCTTAAATACAACAAAATCTTTAATCCTGTCTGTTTTTTTTAACATAGAGTTCAGATAATCAGAGTGGAAGGCACTTATCCTCAAAGCTGAAGGAGCGAGCTCCTCTTGAACGCCCGCAGACACAGGTGAGCACTGTCCCATGACTTTCTGCATCTGTATAAATCACATGAGTGTTTGGAGGAAAATGGGTCATTCATACATTCATTCTAAAGTAGCTCCTTGATATTTATTTCAGCTTTTTCACCCCGGGCACCCCTCTCATAGAAGCACCTTGCAGTAAAAAGCCATTAGTTAGCACTCTATGTTTTAGGGCAGCATGTTCATATGATTTATTATCTTTATTATTAGATTCTAGGATGGTTCAAGCCAGTGTATCCTGCAGTCTCAGTGTTGCAGCGTCACACATATAACTGCTGAGCCAACAAACACAAAGGGATGGATGATCGCAAAATGAAGAAATTTAAATTCTGTTATTTCCGTGCTGTGAATCACACGCAACCACGCAGTTCATTGACTTTCACACAACAATTCCATCTATAGTAATAAGAGCTATGTGTGACGACACTATGCTAACTTCCTCTTTCTGTTCACTTCACATTATGCTGTTTCGTCTTCTCAGTCTCTCTTATTTCTTTCTCTCCCCCACATCGGGCACAACATGATGCATGCGTGGTGAGTATCTTCTGTTATACAGCACCTGCTTTCTTACAACTCAGTCTAAAATTTTTTTTCATCAGTTCCTCTTTCTCTTCCCTGTTCCCACTTCCCACTGTTTTACAATGACGATCACGGTTTTCAAAAAAGACTACACCTCTTCCTTTTTTTTACGCTCCCATTCTGCATATTGTTTCCTACATTTCATGCTTCAGTATTTTGCCTGCCTCTCTGTGCATGCTTCACAATGATATCGCTATCTTACCAAGACATGTTCGTCTGCCACGACACTTTCTGTTTCCTGTAATTTCACAATCAAACTACTACAGAATACTTTTAAAGAGCTTGTGCTTCATACTTTAATTGCAGATGTGGTTACTTGAAGGGTTGGATGTCCAGACTGGATGAACATGGCAAGGTAAATAAAAATTTTTGCAACAATTTTAGTTTAATTCATCCAAAATGAAGTTATTGTGGTATTCTAGCATCCTGTACTAACCACAATGTCACATTCACAGACAGACAATGCAAAACCAAAATAAGACATGATGTTTAAACTATCCAGAAAAGCGACCACTTGCATCAAAATGTCGATGTGTTCTAATCTTATGCCACGCAATAATTTGATTGTCCGTGTTTATTGTGTTTTGCTCAGTGGAAGAAACACTGGTTTGTTCTGGGTGACACTTCTCTGAGGTTCTACAGAGACTCGGAGGCTGAGGAGGTATGACCTGATAGGTGACATAAAAGTATGTCCTTATTTGTCAGAACATTTCCTATATTTTAATCTATAACAATTAATTTCAATCTGTATGAGTTGAAAGGGTTTTATGTATAAGGTTGCCACTAACGTCTGTTTTCCTAAAACAATTCTATATGATAAATTCATTCTTCTTTGATGTTTGGGCTGAAGAATTATTTGACCTGATTGAATCTGAGCTCTTCTCATTGTGCTGCAGTCAGATGATCTGGACGGAGAGATCAACCTGACATCCTGTGTGCATGTGTCAGACTGTGACATAGAGAAGAGCTATGGACTCCAAATACAAGTGTGTATTTACTGTACTTTTTTTTTTGCTCGTTTTGTAAAGTGCACCACAAGGCAGATGGACAGTCAGACACACCCCCCCCCCCCCCCCACCCCATTTCCACATCAATTTCATGTTTTGCTGCTTCCTGTTTAAACAGTGTGGTGTGTGTGTTGTGTGTCTGTGGCTGGGCCTGAGTGCGTGTGTGTGTGTGTGTGCGCGCGCGCGCACGTGTGCGTGTGTGTCTTCGATCTGCCTTTTGATCTCCTCCAGACAAAGAGGGCAGTGTTCACTCTCTCTGCTATGACCTCCAGAATACGGCGGATGTGGGTGAAGTTACTAAAGCAGGCGATCCAGAATAACACGCAGTGAGTCTGACTTTACCTTTAATGTAGTAAATAGCAACATCACACTGTAAAAAATACTTCATTGCAAGTCCTACATTAGTATAGAAATACTATGTATTATAATTTTTATTGCTGATGCCTTAATAAAAAAATCATATTTTTATAAATCCATCAAGTGTTTTGTATGTAAGGCCATGTAAATGTAGAGGAGTAAAAAGTACCTAAACTTAAAAAAATACAGATTGTAGTAATGTAGACCTAAGATAAAACAGAGAAAAAGAAAAGGGGTTAAGAGACGCAAGGGTCAAAGGCAGTGGACAATTCATAGTTGACCAACAAGCTACTGCTACTATAAAGACACATTATATTAAATAATGTGTGTGCCTGTGTCAGTTTACACACAGACTTCACTGGCCATGTACCTTGGCTCTTCATGGGTCCTATGTCTTCTGTAATAGAACCAACATAGTAGGTCTACATATAGGAAATAACATAGGGAACAAGATAAATAAATTACACATTATGAGTAGTGATAATATTATTTGTTCATATTACTGCAAAATATACAAAATTCCTGAATGTAATTCATTAAATATGAGTCACATAGATGTGAAAATTCCTGAACACTGTGAAGAAATGCCGACGAAGTGACTGGGTGGTCTGTCTGCAGTGAACCCCCTCTATCATCTTTCTTCTGATGTGTAACCCTACTCTTCTTGTCTCTCCCTCATTCTGACCTCAGCCAATCAGACACCGGCAGCGAGAAAGAGAACTCCCTCTCCCGGAGACCGTCGTCATGCCAACCACTCGCTCGGTTCACCAGCAAAGACTCTGGCTATGAACCTACCACTTCCACCTCCACCACCACCACAGCTGCAAACTCCCATCAGGCCGACCGCCACCACCAAACTGTAGAGGGGCATCCGGACGCTGACATATCTCCAGCCAGTCAGAGAGGAGAAGGGGAGGGCTGGGACCGCGAGCAAGCGAAGCGATTAGAGGAGCGGAACAAGTGGTTTGAGGAGGGAGTGCCCTTCAGTGAGATGGGCAGCAGGTGGGACTCCATGGAGCTGAAAAAGGGGAGTGTACCTGTGCCTGTCATCGAAACCATGGACTCAGTGGTCAACAGGAAGTGGGCAGAGTTCGAAACGCTGTCATTCGGGGACATGAGTGCGCAGTCTCTCATTGGTGCCCAGGCAGATCAGTCAAGCACCCCACAGGCATCACAGTCACTAGTTAGCTCCCAGACTTATCAGTCGAGCCGTGAGGATGCTGAACACTCTGTCAATGGTTCACAAGCTGATTTAACAAGCTCAAAGGGGGCTCCTCCATCTATAAATGATGCACAAACTATTCAAACAAATACAGCCGAAGCCCTTCAAAAGGAGGTAAGAAGGAACTTAAAGTCACTCCATTAAATAATTACAAAAGTAATGGGTAGAAACACTAGTAAGACATTCCTTTAAAGTCTTTTCAATGCAAGGAAATTATGACGTTATTCCCCCAAACATTTTCTGCAAATCTGTCTCCCAGGCCCACTCTCTTCGAAAGCAAGTGGAGAGCATTAAGAGAGAGCGTGCAGCCATGGGCTTTGAGTTGGACAGCCCATGTGGCCCTGGGGCCCCCTGTAGGGCCAGACTAGAGGCCATGGAAGTAGCCCATCGGAAAGCACTGCAGGAGCTGCAAGAGAAACACGAGAGGGAGATCAGGCAGCTGGAGGAGCAGAGAGACAAGATGCTGCAGGAGGAGAGCCAGGCAGCTGCTAATGGTAAGTCAGAAAGTAGTATTAAGCAACAGGAGCTGAGGAGATACAGTTTAACATGATTCAAGTTAGGTTAAGGGTTTGTTTTTTCTTAGCAGATGCTTTTATTATACTTACTCTATCACATTCTTGAGTTTGAAAGTTCATTATTGACCCTTCTTGGTAGTAAATATCTAAGGACGAGAGCTACAAGATGTGGCTGCAATCTGTCGACCTCTTGCTAAGAATTTTTTTCTAACAATAATATTTTTGAATTTTACATCACAATTCCCTACAAGAACAATTTTTACAGTTTCCATACTTGTACATTACCCCGTCATACCATAAGATTTTATTTCTGATTCTTTTAACTCACAATCCTAGAAATCTGTACTATAGCCTTAAATCCCACTGTGTTCCTGCTACTATCACTTCTATAAATTGTTAGAAACTCTTAATAAACAAAAATTTTTGTAAGTATTATTAGTTAAATATCTGGTTTTACATATCTGGGGAATGTGATAGTGAAGGAAGAAGTACTCAGATCTTTTACTTAAGTAAATATAGTTGTATCACAGTGTACAAATATAGTCTTACATGTTAAAGTCACGCGTTCAAAATTTTACTTGAGTAAAAAGTATTATTAGCAAAATATACGAGTTATAATTACTGATGTATTAATGCATACATTACTTATGTACACTTTAATGTTGCAGCTGGGAAAAGTTGGGTTTATTTTAACAACTTTATATACTAATAGGTAGTTTGATCTATAATAATACACCATAATGTATTTATTGATTATACTGTATTATTAACTCTGAATCTACAAAGTACTGGAACAGGTAACTAAAGCTGCCAAATAAAAGTATAGAATAGAGTAAAGAGTAAAAGGTGCTATGGTTCCCTCTGAAATGTAGTGGGCTAGAAGTATAAAGTAGCATGAAACTGAACCATTTAAGTAACCTACAACTGCCTCAAAACTGCACTTAAATACAATACTTAAGTAATTGTACTTAATGTAGTTATTTTCCACCACTGGACTGCGATTTATGTATCGACTGTATTATGTTATGACTGTATTTGTAAAAAATCCTGCAGAGAAGTTACATTTTGAGTTAGAAGACATGTAACCCTAACCCTACTTTGGGAATGGCATGCAGGACATTGAGTATTAACTAATACATTTTTCATATTTTTCATTTGATATGTAAAGTTAAATGTTAAGTGAAAGTGAAACTGTAGAAAATAGTTAATAAAGGCAGGACACATATAGAGAAGCCCCAGATGTTTCCAAGTGAAAAAGATGATTTTACCTGAAATGTTACCCTCAGGGAGGTGTTAAAAATAAGTAGTAGCCACTGCATTTTTGTACTTGTATTTACTGTATGTCTTTTAGAATAATTCTGTTTATAGATGATATGTTCTTGATATCTGTCCTCCATTAACTTCTTGTGTTAAAGTTAAATCTGTGTAGTGAAGCCAAAGATAATTTTCCACAATGTGGACAATTAAGTTCCTACATGTAACTAATTAGCCAACTGTTAATCAAAGCTATGGAGGCGCTGAGAGCAGCTCACAGAGAGGAGGTGCAGAGAGAGGTGGAGAAGGCCAGGAGGTTGTCTGGAGGCGCTGCACACGTGGATACTTCATACAGAGGGCACATGTAAGTCTATTACAGGCACTTTGTCATCATGCTGAGAGCATTCTCCATCTCACAGGCTCTCGCTGCAGGCTTAAGATGTTCTACACTCGACCATGACCCCTTGCATGATAATTTAGCACATTATAATTTACTCCACAACTCATGTGTGTTGTGTGTGTGTCAGGCCCCAGGCGGACGTCTTGCACAGTGAGTTAGATGTGCTGTCAGAACGCTACTCTCAGAGGTGCCTGGAGCTGAGCCGCACCGAGCAGAGCAGCAAGAGCCGGGAGACGGAGCTCGGCCACAAGGAGAGAGAGCTGGAGCTGCTCCGAAGAGAGAACCAGGTTTATATACAGTACATGACTGATATTATTCTGTTTTAAAACAATACCATGCCACTTTATTGATTAATATAATTGCCATCAGATTCTATCTTTTGTTTCTTTTAGGGTTACATTAAGAAATAAATATAAGCTACAACATTAATAAGCATGCTGGGTCACAATATTTCTTCATAGCATAGTCTGAGCTTAACGTTCTCTTTCATTCAGGAGCTTAAGGCCAAACTGGCGGAAGAGATCAGCCGCATGCGTTATTTCATCACAGGGCAGAGGTCGGACATGGTGTCTCCTGGCAGGGCCGAGCACACTGCGTCAGAAGTAGAGGTATTGATAGAAATCAAGTTCAATGTTTGTGACCTAATTAGATCCTACGCAATCTCAACTCATGTAAAAGTAGGTGATACTAAAGCATCTTAACCTCTTGGTGCAGCTCAGCCCAGTTTCATTTATTGCACCTGAAATATTAACCTGAAAATTGACTTTACTGTCATCATATGGAAGCAAAAAGTAACATTTGACTTATGTGCTGCGGGATGTCATTACCACTTTAAAAAAACAGATTGACCACAGTATTTTTACTGTTTGGTCTCGTATCCCCAATAGTGGCTCCCTGTAGCAGCACTGTCGCACCTTCCTTCTGTTTTTTCCTGGTGGCCTCATTTGTCTTGGGCATCTGTGGTTGGTCACATTCTTGTGCAGCAGATGCTGCCACCTACTGTCTGAACTACAGTGCATGTTTCAAAATAACAATCATCTACGTCACTTGTGCTACAATTAAAAAGTTATCTCTAAACATCCTGGCGTCCCAAACTGATTCAAATTCAAATATCTATTTAGACCTGCAATGATTAGCTGATTAATTGATTATTTAATCGACAGAAAATGAATTGGCAACTATTTTGATAACTGATAAATCATTTAAGTCATTTATCAAGAGAAAATGTCGAAACATTCTGTTTCTAGCATCTCCAATGTGGCACTGTGCTGCTTTTCACTGTTTTATTATATTGTAAATATACCTAAATATCTGGGTTTGGATTGTTGGTCTGGCAAAACAAGTGATTAGAAAACATCCCCTTCAGTTGTAGAATATTACGATGAGCATTTTTCCACTATTTTCTAACAAATTCTGAGGCTTACAGAATCAACAATATCCTTTAAATCACTTCTTAAACCCTTTTTAAGGTATTATTTGTTTCATCCTTTTTATCTTGTTATTCTACTTCATTCTCTGTATTTAAAGTGGCGTAGTTGTACTTAATTTAACTGTATTGCCTTAATTCCCTTGCCTTATAACTTTGGAAAATTGCTTTTTCAGTAAAGTTTATTATTTTTTTATTCATTATTCATGTGGTAAAACTAATTGGTCACATTTTACATCTTTCAGATACTGCTAAGAGCAAAAGACAATGAGCTGCAGTATCTTAAAAAAGAAATAATCTGTCTGCAGAGAGAAGTACAGTCTCTCAACAAGGTATGTTTTATGATCTGACTTCTCACATTATACAAATGATCAAAAATAATACACTCCTACATGTTGTAGATTTGCAATTGCTTGACTTTGATGTGTCCACCATATTTGTCTCAACCCTGACTGTAGGAGAAAGAAGCAGCTTATGACCGTTACAAGGAGGCATATGTAGAGCTGAGTGACATGAAGGGTCGTAGCCAGCTGGAGATGGGCTCCCTCAACGAACACTTGAGACTGGCCAACGCTGCACTTCAGGAGGGAGCAAGACAGACCTGACTAATGAGGATAACCATTTTAAATTTACATGGAAAATCAAAGACAGCAAGCCAATATAAAATATAACAAAATATAACAACAACATCATTATACTACAATAATATGTGTTGCTATGACTGGATATGACTTGTAAGAGTCAGAATAATTATGGAACTATTGTGTACTTGTAAACCACCATGCAAAGACTATTAAGATTAAATAACAAGTGTTTTCCACATGTAATTTATTGAGTCGATTGAGTTGACAGACACAAACATGCAAACAAGAGTGAGGCTATAATTAGCAGTTTTGACAGCCTCACATGATATGAGATTTCTTAAATGGTTCCAATGAAAACAAGATAAGTAGCAGAGGAGGGAGATGGGTGGAGGTAGAGGGATGTCTTTGGAAGTCAAAGTGCCCCATCTTCCCCATTGTCCCCGTGCTGGCTGGTATGCTCTCAGTCAGTATTGCAAAGCACCCTGTGGATGTAAATAAATAAAAAATGTCATCAGTTTTCAGCTGTTACCAGTTGTCATCCCTGCAAACATGCCACAAACTACACCCTTTCAACGCATAAGATTGTGCATAAAAAGGTCCAGGCCACAGTGTCTAAAGGTTAAATAAGGTGTGGCTAATGTACACTGTGATTTTACCATTCATTTTCTTTAGTAAGCTCAGTCATCGTCGTCGTCATCCTCAGGGACAAAGATGTCATGTTCCTCCAAAAGAGCGGCAAAGTTCTTGCTGATCAGAGTTCCAACATACAGGAAAGGCACCACCACCACTGTCATACGGATAAGACCAAATGGTGTCTGGAAAACATGAGGATGAAATGTGACATCAAAATTAAGGATTAATTTAAGTGTGGACCCAAGAACTGTCCAGATGACCAATCATAAAATCAGTCCCCATCTCTTCTTGCTATAGAGTATTTCAGTCTAGATTTAAGATCATGGGCAACGCAATGCAAAGCAAAGCAGAGAAAAGATGCTGGTGGATCATCTAGATGACAGGCATTGGGTGTAACAAAGCCAAAATCTGTCAGCAGTAGGCTATGTGAAACATTTCACAGGTTGGGTACTGCATTTACCTACCACTTCAAAGTGTTTCTAATTGAAAATGCTTTGAAATAAAGTATAATATTATACATACAGTATATATAGCTTTATGGGGGGCCTGCTTTTGAAGAGGGCCCCTGCCAAAATGTAGTTTAAAAACCTTCATTATTTCAGTGCATATTAATAATAAAAGTATCAAGTTAACCAATACTAATTTTTGGACATGGTAAACCTGAAAGCAGAAAAATCTGCAGAGAGTGGGAGGTGTGTGGGAGTGATAACGGGCCCGGTGCCTAATCTTTGCCTCTGGCCCCACGCATGTTATTTCAGCCATTAGTCCAGCGATTGTTAAACTGTTTTGGACAACTTCTTTAATTTGGCCTTTAGGAAGATTTTTCTGTTTTCTCCAATTATACAATAGTCTGAGAAAAGTTAGAGGCTAATGTGGATTTTTTCCGTTTGGTCGTAGATATTGGGGGATGTTTGTAAATCAACGAGTTGGTAATTGATATCGAATGTAGGGTTATTTTAGCCGCACAGTACAACAAAAATTAAAAATATAGACTTGTGTTCCCCTGATATGAGCATAAATCCTTCATTTTCCTCTAACAGTGTGACCTTTCTTGCCAACAACGCACAGCAGGGTGTGTAGTGTTTAGGTCAAATTGTTACTCGCTAAACAAAGCAGTCATTCAGGACCCGATCATCTAATTACACAATATTTCCACTGACAACATAAAATTGTCCACTTATAACAAAATCGTAAAAAGCTATGTATACGTTTTAGGAACTTCCTGAGAGTGCCCCATCGTTCGCGTAAACACACGTTTCATTGGTTGATTTGACTGGCTCAGCGAGTTTCTACCTTCCTATTGACCACAGCTGGTGTCAATTCAGAACTAAGCCCCGCCCATGCAGTTGCCTAATTTCTGGTCGGTTTATTCGTCGGTAACTGTGGCAGAAAAAAACTCACTTTATCCGGTTTCGGTAGGATTGCCCCCGAAGGCGTCGATACTGCAGTTCGGATTGGAGTCGTCCTGGGTATGTTTGATGCTTTCAAGCCAGTGTTACGGCTCATTATCGCCGTATTTCTGGTGGAAAGTCGCAGAGGGAGCCGCAGTATTCTCGTCGCCATTTCTTCCGGTATATGTGACTGACAGGGAGGGAGGGACTTGGATGATTTATCATGGGCGTGTGGGTGTTGACGTTTGGACACTAATAGTTATCAAAAATTTGGACGCAAAAGATAATTTATCAGGTGTACACTGCTATATATTTATAGATATTTGTGCCAGTGAAGTATTCGTACATATGATGTCACCAACTGCTGTTTTTTCATTTTTCAAATAAAAAATTGTGTATATGTTTAACAAGCCAGGATCTTCAACTAATGATATTTAAGTCCATTTGTTTAAGTTAATTTCAAGTGTCGAATTAAATCATTTAATAAAATAATGTTGGAGCCAGGAAAGATATCATCACTGATATAGACTACTCAAAATAACTGAGAGTAATCACAGTGAAAATTAATAAATTAAGTCTTACCATCTCTAAATTTTAAAAAATCACATTAAATAGTCTATATTTAAATATTTTCTACACCTCCATTTTAAGCTTAACCGATGTGAAATCTCTAGTATACTGCTTTAACTTGATTACAGTATTTAGTGCAGTAAATGTGACAGTTCAAACAAAACATTTCTGAACTGTCTGTTGCTGCCTGGTGTATTCCATATATCAAACATGTCTCCGATAGAAATGCTCATATAGTATACCAATTAGTCTCCATGAGATTTCATGTAATGTAATTTTCCATTTTCCACATTAGTAATTGTCGCTTTTGGTGTGATCAGGACTGTAACTGGGAACACTTAAGTCATGATCTCACTATTCTTTTCTGGGAACTTGAGGGTTTCATTAGAAGTTCACATTCTACGATTAAAAACTTGCACATGGTGAATATTTAATCAGCTAATTTAAGTGTGTCTAAACTAATTATATGTAAATATGAGTATTTTAAAGCCAGCCCAAATCGTTATAATATTATAAAAAAGTGTCATGCTTTGGAAACACAATTCACTCTCTATCATGTTTGTTATTCAAGACATTTATGTAAAAATTCATATTCATTTATTCAATTTTTTATCTTCACAGTGAGGTGTAACGTTACGACACCGACCAGCGCGCGAGGCCGACTGCAGCACTTCCTCGAGGCGGAGGAACGGGGGCGCGCTCCGCATGGACGCGCACGGACGGGAAGTGGAGAGACGGAAGAAAGGACGTTGAATAAACTTGCCAACTTCTATCTGACTGGCTAGAAATACAGTCGGAGACTATGTTACAGCACAATTGGCGTTTGATTTCGATATAAATTTAGCCGGCTAGCCAAACGCCCTGTCTGTATTCAGTCACCGCTGTCTCTACTCGACCAGCGGACTCCAGCAGTTTTCAAACAGACTTGCTCAACCGACCCGGAGCCGTCCAACGTTATAAAGTCACATTTATCTGCTAGTAAAGTGGTACTACAACCAGTAAATTGTACTGACGAGACACACAACTAACTCGCTGGCTCAGCGGGACTCGCTGGCTTTTTCTCCTTGTGGGAAAAGTTGTCCGCGGTGGTGGTGGCGGAGGAGCCGCGGACGAGGCCTGCAGTTGAGGAGGCTGCGTGTGTGAGGACCGCAGCTGGCGAATAGTGACTCACACGGCGTTATTTAGCTAAACATCCAGACAAACATGTCGGCCCAGGCGCAAATGCGAGCGATGCTGGACCAGCTCATGGGGACGGGGAGAGACGGTGAGCTCGGCTTGCCTTGGTTGAGATCAGCGTTTGATTAAAACCAGGGCAGGAGTTTTGAGTTGTTGCTAGCATTAGCCGGGGCGAGCTAACCAGTCTGCCACACAGGGAGGCATGCTTTAGAAACCAAGCTAGCTCACATGAGGATAGCCAGCCGGCTAGCTACCTGTTGTCTTTGAGTTTACATGACAAGTTCCGGTGTTATGAATATCTCATATAAAACCTATCTTGCTAATATTTTAACATTTTACTTGATCACGGTCAGTGTGCTCGTTTCTTCGTGGCTCCATTTCTTCCCACCAGATGTTGTCATTTTATCTGAGTCTATCCACAGCTAACTTTAAGCTTTACTGGTGAGGTTAGAGATGTATGACGCATTCATTACAAGTCTGACTCTGGGAAACAGTGATTTAGTATGTATCATGTTTTAGTCCCGGTGTCTGACTCGCTTAAAACGAGATTAAACGTCTTAACTCGTGTGTGTACTGTTCTGGTTTTCTTTTTACAGGAGACACCATGCGGCAGAGAATCAAATTCACAGATGAGCGGGTCTGCAAAAGTCACCTTTTGGATTCATGTCCTCACGACATTCTGTCAGGCACCGTGAGTATCATGTTTACACATATACTCCTGTACACAGAGAGCATTATCTTGTATCATGCAGTCATAAAGTGCAAAGACATTTTATTTTATTGGTTCTGTGTCCACTCCAGCACATTGGAAATGATACAGCAACTATATGGTGAAAGTACTGTATTCAACCTCTTTTATACAATTGTTTGTGTACATTATGATTTCAGGACCATGTTGCAAGCCAGTAATTGTAAATATACAGACAAAGCTACTAAGAGGTTACTTTTCATCTGCCCTTCATCCAAATATTTCACTGTCTTCAGGTTGAATTGAAGGCAAAATGCCCTGAAAAAAAAACGGAGTATAGCTGCAGTACAGGCCTTATCTAGCATCACAAGGAATGGTACCAAATGTCAGCTGATCTTTTGAATCATAGACTTCAGCCAGATTTTGACTGTTTAGGACTGAATGTAACTTTTAGCTTGTCTAATTACTTTCTGTTCCCTCAAACCGCTGAATTAATAAGGCTACAGTTTGCACACAGTTCATGCTTATAAAATCTGAGAATCATCAGTTGAACCTCAAAAGCACTATTTAATTTCAAATTCAATATGCTGAAGTACAAAGCCAACACAGATATGTGCTGCTGTCTCAATACTTTCTGGCTAATGTGATGCCATGTAAAATGCTCAGGAATATGGCTGCATTTTAACATTCAGGAGTTATTAGCTCAACAGATCTCAAGATGAGTGAAGTGACAAAGCAACAAAACATAATGCATTGGTGTCTGATTCGTGCAGAGAATGGACCTGGGAGAGTGTATGAAAGTCCATGACCTGGCCCTAAGAGCAGACTACGAGATTGCCTCCAAGGAGCAGGAGTACTTTTTTGAACTTGATGTGAGTACAATCACTCCTTAGACCATACTGAAAGGAAAGCTGTCTCAGTGATGTAAACCCTAGACGTGGGTGGACATCCATCACATTCACACTAACACCTCCCCTGATGTCCTGATGCTTCCTGCCTAAACAGCTGACTGTGGGAGGGGATTTAATGTTATGAAGCAGGTCACATCAGACTAGTTACTAGTCTAAGGACCAATGGTGTCGTATGCTTTAAAGATTGCGAATATGTCTGTGATAAACTTATTATAATATTCAGCTATATAAATAAAATTGACCTGACTTGAATAAGTGAGACACACACTGGCTTTGTTATTGTTATTGTTTCATCTCCAAGAATATCAGAGTTTGGTTTAAGTGGTGCTGTGGAGCTGTGATTGACTGCCTAAGAAGTTGGAGGTCTAATTTTAAGGATGGTTGAAAGCGTGGTGTAATAATGGGCAGACGTGTCTGACGGTGATTAGTATAAATACAGCAGATAAACTCTATTGGTATGCACTTCATAGTAGGCACAGACTAAACGGTAATGTGTGGATCATTCAATATATTGTAACACTGTTAAGAACTCTACTATCTTAAGTAAGATGAAATTCTAAAGATTTTGTTGTTTGAGAGAGTTTTACAAAAAGAGAAGAAAAATATGCATTTACATCAGATTTTTTGTGGCTATAAAAGTATTGTTTTAGCTACATATTCTTTTTATCTGCCATAAGGCATAGTGTATATTTTACACTTACAAAAACCCATGTATGCCATGTGCTTTCTTTCAGGCTGCTGAACACCTTCAGTCTTTTATTGCAGACTGTGACCGTAGGACTGAGCTGGCCAAGAAAAGACTTGCTGAGACGCAGGATGAGATCAGTGCTGAAGTGGCTGCAAAGGTGAAAAACTCACACTGCTGTCACAGTTAGTTGGATTAAGATAAAAATAACGTACTGTAAAATAAGAATCCATTGTTCCCAGAGGAGAAATTAATATATTACAGCAGCACACAGACAGGCTTGGAGGTTAAAAAAAGAGGCAAACAACTATTTGAATGAACTCAATAACAAATAAATACGATTAAAGAAATTAGAAAGGTAACATTAAAAAAAGCTACATACAGTATATACATTACAGTATCATAGACTATAGTGTAGACTAATTGAATTGTGCAAATATTTGTGTGAAAGAAATCCAGAAGTGCTAACTGTGGCAGCCATTTCTATAAGTATATGGTATATGTTTGAATAATAAGTATACATATAGTATATATATATAAAGTAAGTATAATATACAGTACATAGTAATATAATTAAGTATATAATACACTATCTGATCATTTATAATCAAGGACAAGGTGCAGGTGTATTATTGTTAAGTGCTGTGTTCTTAACAGATGATAATTAATGTCCTTTTGAAATTGGAAATTGACCCCAACTGTTGATCAAGAGTCTGTGGAAAGTAACATTCTTTATGTCTTAGTGCTCATTAACTTGTCTCTGTTTCTTCTGCCATGAAAAGGCTGAACGTGTCCACGAGCTGAACGAAGAGATTGGGAAGCTGCTGGCCCGGGCAGAGCAGCTTGGAGGTGAAGGAAACGTAGATGAAGCCCAGCAGCTACTGGAAAAGGTGGAGAAGACCCGGGCCTTAAAGAAAGAGGCAGAGGTCAGAAATTGAATCATTGCTTTTTTTGGGACAAGTTTATAGTGTTAGAATAGATACAATTGTTTTTACTTATGTGTAACCTGCCAGAACAGAGGTATTAAGTTTCTCTCAGTGGAGGCTTAATATAGTTTACAAAGCATTTTTAGAATTTGGTTCATGGTAAACTTTACCATACCCCCCTGGTCAAATACTTGCATCTCTCTCTTCTTACAATTGGAAAATTATAGAATCAGAGAGGAAAATATATTAATTCACCATCTATAACTTGTGTATTTTGAGTTAAGAGTGCATTGAGTTGGGTCAGAGTAACAAGCTGTCCTCCAACAATATCCTATACCAAGTCTGCCATGTTTCATAACAGAGCCTTGCATCACGAAACAAGTTTGAATTGTTAGTGTAATTTATTCCTGCTCCTTTGTGCTTAAACCGTTGTTCCTGCAGGATGTGTACAGAAACTCGATGCCAGCATCCAGCTTTCAACAACAAAAACTACGGGTGTGCGAGGTGTGCTCGGCTTACCTGGGTCTCCACGACAATGATCGTCGGCTAGCTGATCACTTTGGGGGCAAACTGCATCTTGGCTTCATTCAAATCCGTGAGAAGCTTGAAAAGCTAAGGGTAAGGGATGCACTGGAGCACACACATACTGCATGACTGTTGATCAGTAAGACCCATGAAGTGCACTGATCCGTTTAGTAGAAATTTGCATTTGCGTATGTTCACATACAAGTATTTTTCACTTGTGCTGTACTTTTCTTTTTAACCAGAAAGCTGTTATAGAGAAACAAGAACGAATGCGAGTGAGAAGACGAGAGGAACGCGAGAGGGAAGATGAAAGGGAGCGACAGTGGGAGATGGAGCGGGAGCGCGAGAGAGAGCGGGAACGAGAGCGAGAATGGGAGAGAGAACGAGAAAGAGAGAGGGAACGTAGGAGGTAAGAATTTTTTCTTCCTTACACTTCGTATGCAGAAGAAATGTGTCATCTGAAGACCGAAACTTTCTGGTTTCTCCTTTTCTTAGGTCAAGATCTAGAAGTGGAGACCGTTACAGGTATGTCTGATTTGATTAGTTTGTCTTGGTCAGAGATGTATGAAGAAACAAAAATTTCACACAATAAACATACTCGTGGTGCAGCATGGTGTTGTAGCTGTGTGTTAAGTGTACTTACAACTTATCGGACATTAAATATTTGTACATATTCCACACGAGGTTGGCATGTAGTGGTTTTGCTGTTGTGCAGGGATTTTGAGTCAGCGTCCATTGTTGGGTTAGTTGTGTGCCATGATATTATTTACAATACAGTGTATTATGTGAAGTCGTTTTAGCATTACACAGTATTATCACAAGGAATGTAATGGTATACAAAGCCAGTTGTGATAAAGCACTGTTGATATATTGGAAAAATTGTGAGATATATTTTTCAAATATTTGTGACTGGTAATAAAGTAAACATGAATTGTAACAGCACAGGTTAAATACACTTTTTCGATTTGATGAGGCTGCTGTTCAGTGTTATACTCAAAGTAATAACAGTAGATTACCACCTCTGCTTCAGCATTAAAGCTTTATCTGAGAATCTCTAGCTTACAGCAGTGCAACCTATCTTTTTTTCACGTTTAAAAAAAAAAAAAAAAAACTGAAACCTAAAAATCTATCTTTTTGTAATAATTTATTTATCTAGGGATGGAGGCAGTTCATCTTCCCATCATTCAAGACGCCACCACTCCTCTCGTTCAAGAGAAGAAGGTGGAGAGCGGGATCGAGAGAGAGAGAGGAAACACCGACACAAGGACAGACATCGCTCACGCTCACACTCTCACAGGCACAAAAAGAAGAGGTGAGGCTTTTATCCTTCACTGAAACCTACATACAGCATCATTAGGACAGGAGTACTGCTGCGAAAGTGCCCATCCTTAACTAATTTAAATAGGTCATTCAGCTACACAGTTCACAACGTGTAAGCAATGATCACACATCAGCACATCACCTCACATTCAGCACACATGGACCTAGTGAATGGAGGCAAAGTCAACAGGAAGTTGACAAACAACAAGTGGTGAAGTCAGAAGTCTCATCGGATGTAAATGTTTGAATTAAATTTTGTTGACTTGTGAAGAAGTTCACCTGATATCCAAAGCAAAATGGAATTGGCTCAAGCACGACTCTGTTCAGTTATTTATAAATGTATTAAGTGCTGAAACATTTAGTCTATTAATGAGTTAGTCAATCAAGGTATAGTGTGTACTGTAATCGATTATTTATTCGAGTCAGTTTTCAAGCAAAAAGTTGTTACAGCCACTGACAACCATCCAAGAATTAAATGTATAACCATAGCTATTAATGTTGGATGTGGAAATGTAGGGATATTATCTTACAAAATGTCTTGTCCCAGTCCTTCATTATGATTTGATTTACATTCAAAGCCACTGTAAAATACTCTGTGAAAACCACCTGTGACCACATTATAACAGTATTACTGCGCTCAACAAAGTGTTTCAAAATGTCAGATTTTGTTTTGGAATTTTGACTTGCTGTCTCTGCAATCTTACTGGCACCCAAACTCCAAGAGAAGAAGCCGGAGCGATATCCCTGCGCAATTTAAAAATGAACCTGTCCAGAGTCAAACACCACTGTACCAACAAAGAGGAGTGCTAACACTACTTCAACAATTGCACAGTTAATGGCAATGTCAAGATAAATGTTAATAATAACCCCAATCTTTAAACATGCTTTCCACTGCACCTGTGTTATGCTGCATCTGTATGTTGCTTGGCAAACATTCTACTAAATGTTGCTGAAGCGCTACATTGCTTGATGCAAGAGTAATTTTTTTTTCCAGTAAATATATATCAAAATTATAAATAATTACTAAGTTATTGCATTTTTTGTTGCTGTTTAATAAACTGTTAATGATGAAATGTCCAATTGAATTATCACTGGTTACACCCAGCTAGTCTGACTTGCAGACATTAAGAATCGTCTTTCTACATGTGGACCACATTTCAGAAACAATTGTTGAACTAAAATAAAGTGCATCATGTCCTCGTCTCATGCCATGTGTGTTTTTCATGTTTGGTTTTTTTTTTTGTTTGTTTGTTCGTAAATCTGTGGCTGGTTGTTTTTCCTCAGATCCTCTAGAGAGAGATCAACGCACACCCGCGACAGAGAGCGCTCGTTGTCCCAGGAGAGATGGAGAGAGGGTGCGGCAGATGGATGCCGTGAGGACAGGGCGGAGTACGGAGAATGGGAGGACAGGGAGAGGTCCACCTCCCCGGACACGGCCAGGGGAAGGGAACGAGAAAGATCCCTGTCGTTTGAGCGGGACCGACGCTCCAGCTCCGAGGAGCGAGAGTCTGGGGAGATATGAACAGGAGGGGATGCCTCCAAAGTCTTTGATTTGGATATATTGTTTAGTAAAAGGAGCATGGAGAGATGAGAGTGAGTTGGTGCGGGTGTGTGTGTGTGTGTTGGCTTTGTATGTGTGCTAGAACTGGGACATGTACATTAGAGCAGGGGTGAATGGTGAAAACTTTACAAGGGGATGAACAGGTTCAGCGGTGGCAGTCAAGGAAACATGCAAAGCAACTTTTATAAAACTGTGAGGCTAGAGTGACCTGGAACCAGTACAGTCATATTTTCACGCCATCTTGTCAATCTATGTACAGTTGACGGTGATGAGAGGTGACTGAGTGAAGAGTCAAAAGCCCTGCTTAAAGTCTGTTTTTATTTTACTCACACAAAGTGCTGTTATTTTTTTATCATTAGTTGGACATTTTGTGTTATTACTGTTATCCTGTTCCATTATTGGTTTCAGTAGCTGTGGATTTATTCATACGGGTGGGACTCATTAATGTGGCATAACCCTCACAGTGATGTTTGAAATGAGCTGTGAGTGACTGAAGGCACTACTGATGTTTGTCTTTCATTTGCTGCCTTCAAGCCATAACAATCTCATTTGGGAAATCTGATACACATCCTTGAGCCTGACTTTAATTCATGATACAATGGTGAGGCCCTAAAATAAACTTAATTGTTCCCCTAAAAGAAGCCCCCACATATTTCCACTCATTTCCTGACATATGAAGGCATATAGATGATGTGCATAGTTACATACTGACAGTTAAAGGCCCAGGGACTTGTGTCCTGCTTGCTGTGATACAATCTGGATGTACAGGGAGGGATTTACTTTCCTGTGCCACCATAGAGTGAATAAAATTTTCTGCTTCCATTCAAACACAATGTCTTCTGTTTATGCATACAGCTTGATCAAGACAAGCATTATATATTATTTGTGACACATTCATTTGTCATTTTATTAGGTACACTTGAATAACGTGACATAATACAACTCTTCGTTCTATAAAGTCTACTGTAATGATGCCTATAATTTTAAAGTTTTCTGACACTGTCAGAGGTTAGTTAAATTATATTTTAACAATGAGGTCATCGTGAGTGATATGTTATGAGGTGGTAAGATTCTACCCCCCTTGTGTATGTAAATAGATAGGATCATAGGATCTCCTTTAACTCTTGACCTCAGAAATAAATAATTAAATTTACACATTTCTCACAATGTCACCAAAAGCTGAACATTATGAGGTTCATAAAGGTAGATGTTCTGGATGGGCTGTTGTACTGGGTTGTATTAGACTGTACAGGTTTATCTAATGGAGCCACTGAGTGTACATACACATATAAAGAAATATTTCAAAAAGGTATATATATATACATATATGTTCTTTTCTATGTAGCCTGTTGACTCATTTATCACTAGTACTAAAATGAGTTTTTTTTATGACATTCATGGAAAAAAAAAGCTGTTTGCTTTATGAAAAAAGTAACGCCCCAATCAGACCAGAAAGCTAATTTTATTGTAGAATTCATGGCTCATGATGATTTGTACCCCTACCTGCCATACTGAAGAGCAAAAGCAAAAGTCTGAGTCCTTACCTTAGACACCTGCTGTATTGAAATCTTGTGTTATCAAGAACCAGTATTGGAGGACGTATTCAGATACTGTACCATTACCACACTGTAAAAATACTATTTTCAGTAAAAGTCCTGCATTGAAAAAGCTACTTAAGTAAAAGTATTATCAGGAAAATCTACTTAAAATATCAAAAGTAAAGGTACTTGATGAAGAGAAGTGCCCCCTTTGAATGTGTTTGTAAATTCTGATAATAGTACATCACAATTACCGGGAGCCCAAACTGCCACCTTCACCTTGTTTTGTCCAACCAACAGTTCAAACCTCAAAATTTAAAATACATTTAATTAATAAAACTATTAACGTGACAGGCAGAAAATCCTAACATTTTAGAAGTAGGAATCATGAAATTTATGGCACCTCTGCGGAGGAGAAGTAGAAGGTTGCATGAAAACATACCTCAAATTTGTATTTTAAGTACATTACTTTCAGTGCATATACTTAGTTGATAACAGCATTTTACGGACAAAGTACAGTCTGTGCTTGGGGCAAATCATGACCAGTGAGGTGCAGGACACGTAGCAGCCTGTAGGTGGCAGAAGATAACCGGTCATGAAGTGAGTACGTCATGACGTCAGACGCACATTCGGAAAAGAAGCGCGAGTGAAGATGGCCTGACCAGAGTCTCCACACTGTGTTTATTAAGTTGACAAAACCGAGACTGTTTTAAGTGTTTTATTTTTTAAATCAGGATGTCGTTGCTGAAACCCTTCAGTAAGCTGCCTGGTTTGAACACAGCGAACATCTTGGTGAGTCAGTGTTTCATTAGCTTTAACTGTGAACCGCCGCAGAGCTTAACCGCTGTGTGAATAAATATTTGTGTTTTAAAGTCACTTAAGTTAGGTCAGTCTTCATTTTATACGGTTACAATTACACTTACGCGGAAAAATCGTGTTGCTTTATCCTTATACCTTATACTTAGGATTGTCCGTGAACTGTTATGTAACTATTTTACTGTTCTGGACTGAATAGATACTTTACTTTTATCAAAACAAAGCATATGTATAGTACTTGCCGTCCTCTTAAATGTATATACTACCTGACAAAATGATGTACTCAAATTTAAAAAACGTTCGTTGAACACGAAGCTAACCCCCGACACAGCAGTTCAAAACAATATGTTCCGTGATAAAGTGGTTACCAACCTGGGTGTATTGCTTTATTTGAAGTTGTCAGATGTTGAAAAAGTTGGGAACCACTGCCCTAATCATATGGTGTGTGTTACAGAAGAATAGTATCTTGTTGTAATCGAGAGATGTTTCAAAATGTATGAAACTGGCCAAAAATCTATTTTGACCCTGGACATTTGTGTGACACGCAGTGAAAGTTGCCATCATGAAGTGCAGGAAGAATTGTACTCCCATCCATTAACATATAGTGTGAACAGTGTATTATTTTCATTACGGTGGTGGAGTCCAATACCACAATGTAACAGATAGTCAAATGTACTGCTTTCAAAATTTTACCCAACAATGGAAGATATGACAAATGAAAATGTATTTTAAAAGTGGCTTCTTTCAGAGTGTTACATTATTGATGTGTTAATGTATGTACAATGTTTCAGTGTTTTTGGACCTGATCCAAGTGATGTCTGACAACTTTTCTATTTATATCAATACATTATATTTATTTAAAGTGTATGCTGTCAGATGAAATCAAAAATTATTTCTCTCTGAAATACAGGGGGGTAGAAATAAGTTGCTCATAATGTAAATACTATGGAATTGTACAGAAGCTCTGTAAATGAGTAAATATAGACTACTGTGTTGGGTCATGTTTTAAAATGCATCAAACAGATTCAAAAGCATACTTTTGTACTTCTGTTATGGCTGTGAGTAATATTGTAGTGTTATCATCAGGTTTTGTGATGACCCCGAGTGTTTTTTCCTCCAGCTGGTGGAAAGTGAGGAGCAGTTTCAGCAGAATTTAGCAGACACTCTGGTGGAGGAGACCGCTGTCACCGTGAATGTGTGAGTATTGCTCCGTCCTGTTAAACTGCTGAAGTCAACTCTCTGACGCAGGAAACTGTCATTAGACACACAAGTGGAAACACCATCTGCATTTCTGTTTTGTATTATTTATTTTTAACCAGTACAACTTTACCACTTTTATTTAGTAACGATTGACTTTTGATAATGCAACAGTTGGTGAACATATTGTCTCTTTACATTCTTTCTGTAGTTTATATCTTCTGTATAATTAGCAAACATATGTTGCATGCATTAATTTTTTAACTCGAGACTGTTCACCACTGTGTTCATTGTATATTAGAGTTATCGTAATTAACTGTTTCCAACTGGTAAATGATGTTCACATCAAGTGATAAATACAAACGGGAAACGCTGAAAGATCCGCTGTCCGTCTTGGTACTTAAAGGTATAATATGTAACTTTTCCACATTAAAATATCTAAAAATCACTAAACCTACTGTATGTTATATATTTTGTTGAGTGGTGTACTTACATTATCCCAAATGTTTCCGATAATTTTCAAACCTAAAGAAAGCTGTAATTTTCATCAAGGTCATTTTTACACATTTTTACAATACGTTTTTTAGATCTTGGTCGTTTTCAACTATGTATTTTAACCAGTTGAAGGATTTTAGTCATTAGATGTGTGGATCTTAAGTTATCAGAGAAACAGTCCAAGCAAAGACCCTGCGTGACCCCTCGTAGCATTGAGGAAACACTGACTTTTAATATGAAACTGCTCTATTCAGTGTTTTTACCAGTTATGATCTCCTGGTCCATTTTGTTTTGGAGAGGAGCAGACTTCTGCAGATAATTCAGCTCTTGGTAAAAACCTCCTGAATGATTGTCACTGAAGGAATCTTAACCGAGAGAAGCTTACTGAAATTATGGCAATGGTGGTGAAGACAACAACTCCCACAATCCCATGCTCTGTCATATTGTCACCAAATTCCGTCTTTTCTTATTGTTTTCAATGAGAGACCTCTAGCGGCATTAGTTACCTTCTGTGCATTGTATACTAATATTGTCAATGTACAGTATTTTAAAGCTCGTTCAACCTTCTTGAGTTGTCATGACATGAACGCTTGCAAGTTGTAAACATGCGTATCTTTCCCATCTCTACCATTCATCTCAACTGCTGTGAACATAGCATTACAGACTCTGTTTGGTACATATCAGTGACCATGTTCAGCCTGACAACAAGCATGTCTATTGTACCAATCAGGAGACTAGCCAAGAGTCTCCCTCTGCCCATGGAGAACGAGGAGAGTCGTCCAAGAATAGACCTGGTGGTGTTCATCATCAACCTGACCTCAGAGCTCAGGTAACCCTCAAATCCTTACCCCGAAATATCTGCTCTGTATTGTAACTCTACTTGTGTGTTGTTTGTTAACAAGCCTCTTGCAAAGCCATATACATTAACCACAGCTCATCTGTGATTGAATTATTAGAGAAACTCAACTGCATGACATCCACTTCTTTGCTATCTAGAACTATCCAGTATTTCTTGATTACTCTGGCAAGTCTTTTATCTTGTTGCCAACACAGACTTTAAAACCCATCCACAGATGTTTACTCTGGTATTAAACTGGAAGACTGTTTCATGATTATGTAGAAAAGGGCTACTGACTTCTGTAGCATCGCTTTGTCTACATATTATGATTACTGTGATATCCAAGTATGAATAAATTGTTGCAGCATAATATAGTAATTGATACTGTGACATTAATTATTTTGTTTTGTGATAGTTTTCGCTCAGCAGAAGCTTCCCTGAAATATTTGGACCCTGGATATTTCCTTGGAAAAGTCTGCTTCATGGTCACTAATGGTATGGCAATGAGTTAAATCCTGTAAGTATTTGTTTTCAATCCTGAAGGAGGAAAAAGTAGCAGTAAAAGGATGAAATGGAGAGAAAATGATCTAAGATGGCTCATTTTTTACAATTTATAAACCTTATTCTTCCTCATATTTTTGGAAAATTACCAAGTCTTAGTTTGACGTTTTCTGTGTGTCTCTCTCCGGCTGGCCTCTTATATATTCATATTTTTCTGTCTTTTGTAGCTCGTAACGCTTCAGTCCCCACAGAGCGTCTGGATGCTGTCAGAAAACTGGCTGCATCACTCCATTGCCCCCTGCTGTTTGCAGAGGATCAGGTTTGCATCAACTCTTGTAACAAACATTGAGGATGGTTTAAATTTAAGACGTCATTTCAGAGACAAACACATGTAGCAGTGAAATGTGGCTTGACAGTGCGCACTAGGTTTTAGCTATTGAATGATTTCTCTTAATAATGTCAGCTATATAATGTTTTTGTTCCTTATTGCAGGATGTAGTGAGACCTTAGACGTCTACAGACTAAAAGTGGGATTGTTGACAAATGCAAATAACAGGGTGTTTTTGTAGAGTTTGAGTCAGGACCATCAGATCTGTTGTGAACACCGTCCCCACTGCTAGCTACAGAGGCTATAGGAGAAGGCTCATTAGCCGTGTCTCAATTCAGGGGTCATATCCTTCAAAGAAAGCAGTCTACGAAGATGAGGCCTTTGTAACCATCGTCGACCGCAAAGGCCGAACTGAAATGAGACATCTCATCTACAGAAGATTTTCTATTTATCCTTGACTCTGTTTTATTTGCTGACTTATTCTGACTTTGTGACTCCGTAATGATTCATCACTGGCGTGCAATGAAACATGGGATAGGAAAACTAAGGATGCATGTCATTTGAAACATTTGAAAGAGCCATGAAAATGGGACAGCCTTGTTGCACAGCTGTGACGCAATCGGTCTTTGAACCCACCTTCGAAGGATGCAGCCCTTGAATTGAGACTTAGCTATTGCGTCATCATTTGTGTTTTTTGCCTGGAAACCAGACCAATCTGCAAGAATATGTGTGTTCGCTCTCGCAGAGACAGGTTTTCTTCCATCCTGAGACAGATTGGGCAAGTCTCAAACATCTATCTCTGGGGTGGTTTAAATACGATGACTGACGGAGGAGCGCTGCTGAAGCGTTTTTGTTAAAAACCAAGCTGGCTGCCGCTGATGTGGAGAGATCTGCTGAATCTATCACGACAGTATTAACCAAACCGGATGGTACATTTTCTCTAAAAGATGAACGAACAACTGCACTCACCGCGTTTGTTGATAAGGAAGATGTGTTTTCCATTCTACTGACAGAATTTGGTAAAAGTTGAATTTCCCAGCTGTCCTGAGCCTGTGCTACACCTACACCTACATCTATTCAGTTATGTCTAGTGGAATTTTGGTCTGCGACTGTTGATAATGTCACTCGAATCGAAAATACACTGAGAGTTTCATTTTCCCATTTGCAAATGCAAATTGGTCTGGCGATGCCAAGCTAGTCGATTTCAGCAAAAGCACTTTAATGAACTTGAATGAATTAATCTTTTTAAATTGGTTAATCCATCTATCCATTTTCTGCCACTTATGCATGTCTAGGTTGTGTTAACTTAATTATATCATTACAAATTGTTGTTATATACTGCTGCAAAGCACTGAACAAGACTGTGATGCAATAGTAAATTATTCTAGGGCATTTTTGGATTATGTAGCTCAAAGTTTCTGCTGTTAGGGAACAATTTAACACCAATTGTTTCAACTGTGTGTTTTTTCTGTTCCTTTAAAAGAGGTCTTGTGTAATGTTCCTCCCCTGTAGACTCCAGATGGTGTGACCAATGCTGCAGAGAGGCTGCTGACCATCCTTAAGGTGGCAGCCGGTCTTGTTCCCATGGCTACTGCTCTCTACCTGTCCAACCTGACTCGATGCACCCTTCCTCCAGACATCGACCAGCCCAGCTTTGATTAGCTCCTGTGGCTGTGATCATCCCTGATTTTGTCATGTATATATTTATTCGTAGTGGTGTACTGCAACTGTTGACACATAGCAATCGGATTAGTATGGTATTTCTTTGTTATTCATTTTACATTACATGTTTCTGCTTGGGCTTTTAGCTGCTGGGTTCATTTGTTTGTTTTTTTTTGCTGAAGTGACCATCATTATAACTAGAACCTAATTCCATACTACCATTTTGAAGTGTCTTTTAAAATAAAATAATAATAAATCACAATTACTGAGCTCTCGGCTTAGTTATTGACAGTTCTCATTACTGTTCACAAAACATTTTAACTGATTAGCATATAGCAACAATAAATGTCTCAGTTTTTTCTGTACAATTCATTAGTCAGAGTCATTAGACTCTAAACTCCTGGTACACTCAGGTGATTCTAATCAGTTCCGCTGATTAGACCTTTTCTTAGGACTGTGTAGGTGTGTACAGTCTGAGCTTGATTGACATCTCCCTCACTTTCCTGTTTGCTTTGTTACACCTGAGAGGGCGGGACAAGTTAACACCTTTATAGTTTATTATTAATTTAGTTGGTCTAATCACTAATCACTGTAAACACCTGTGTGTGTGCAGTAGACAGACATTTGAAAATCAATGAGACATTTTTAACATCAAAACTTCAATACAAGAAAATAAAACATCTGTGATCAATAAAAACATGACTAATATATTGAAACTTTGGATGACTGAATTAGTGTAACAGTATAACAAAAACATTTGAATAATGAAAATATTAGCTGTAGGTCGTTGGCAGTGAATTCTGCCAGGTGTTTTAAAGTATGTGTTGCTGATTATTTGGATCTTATAAGCAATGGGATACTTAATTGTGCAATTTAATTTCCAATGAATTCTTAATGTTGAGTTTTATTCCACTTAATTTACAGTATAGCACTAAATTATTTAATAACTTCAAAAGCCATCTGTCTAAATTACGTGCCGTAGTGTGTGTGCCTGCTGGTGTGCCCTCTGCCTTCCCCTTTTCTTCAGCAGGTGACTCGGCATGGCTGATCACTGTGCAGGACCTGGAGCACCAAGACTGAGGGAGGAGGCTTGTCCGGTACAGAGTGGGCTATTCGGCAGCTCTCTTCAGTTTCAATGGTCAATGTCAATCTGAACAAAGCTTTTCAATTAAGATGAAATTCACATTTCCACTATTCAAAATATACATTCAAACTGCTCAAATTTAGGAAGGTCAATTTGGCTCTAAAAACCCAGGATTGCTTGTCCTTGGTATCCTGGGTTTTCAGATCTGAATATTATATTTTGAATTTGACTGGGAGAATTTTAACAACTGTAACTGAGCTTATTGAATTTGAGCAATTTGAATACCGATTTTGAATATTGGAAACTTGAATATCTTTTTTGTCTAAATTTATGAACCCTGAAAATATAAACAGCATATACTGAAAAAAATTGCATAGCTTTAAATTGATTATTGAGAATTTTGAAGGGAGGAATTCAAACCACATAAATTCAGATAAGAAATATTTCAGTGCTCTAAATTCAGTGATATTGAACTTAAAACATGAATTCAGTGGTGATTAAATTAGGCATCCAATTGCTTGTAGAAATGAAAATATGACCATTACTTTTTGCTTCCATGCACAATACTCCAGTTTTTGTTTGACACATAACAGTGGAACACAGTTCATTACTTTCGGGATCAGTTTGATTAATATAACTGTAAATGAGATTTACATTAACCAGTTTGTGATATGTATTGATTTATACCAGAAAATAACCGTGTTAATATACAGCAAATGACAACAAGCCCTGGTCGTCCAGCTATGTTGTCAATTAAGAAGTGAGTTTAATGATACAAAAATATCAAATATCAAACTCTCATTTCATTTTTGAAAATCTAGGATGCAGATGACATCATGCCTTCTCATTTCCACTCTTTAAACATAAAAACATGCTCTGTTTGTCACAGAATGGACAAATAACCAGCTGCTCTGGGAGGAGCGGGGAGAGGCAGAAGTGTGTGTCCCCCAGAGTGTGACCAGAGGCACTGTGCCTAGTGTCATGTCTGCATTTGCACTCTAATGCATGCACACAAACAACACTATTAATAGTTAGGTTATCATCATGGCAGTTGTCCATCATAAAAGTTAACCAAACACTGTTGTGGCATCGAGTCAGAAACTGGGAGGACAACAAGGAGACAGTGGGACTGGGGAATGTCAGTGATAACACTAATATCTTTGGCTCTCTTGGCTCTTTTACAGTAACACTTGAGCAGTCAGCATACTTCAGTGTACTTCTTTCCACTTATTGAAACGTGCTCAGGGTGTCTTATTGTTTAAAGACAAAAACTCAAATTTGAGTTGTCTCTAATGTGCCTTTGACACATTTTTGTGATTTATGCAGCACCTACCTTTATAGCTCAGAGGCTATGGGAGGTCTCAGAGAGTATTGCAGTCATATCTGCATCATCATCATCCTCACCTGCTGGTTTTTATTTATCCTCTACTGAAGTATCAACTGTAATGCACAGTCCTCTGCCCAGCACAATAAATCACATATCAAGCAACAACACTAAAAGTCTACAGCCATGCCAGCAGCTCTGTGAGGCTTTACTTAAGCATAAAGAAGCCAGCATGCTAACGTTATTGCACTAATTCGCACTAGACACAAAGGAATTTCATTAGTTTTGGACTAAAGAAATTTTGACTGGATAAATGGATGGAAGTTTGTCTCCATGAATGTCTGTACAAAACCTGTTCCAATCCAGTAAGTAGATGCTGACATACTTCACTAAATAAGTGCAAATTTATGGCAATCCCTTTTTGTTGAGATATTTCAGTCTGGACCAAGGCAATGGACCAACTGACTGACACTGCCGTCCTTAGAGCCCTGCCATGACTAAAAATTGCTGACATATACTCTCACGTGTGTATTTGCATCTTTTTTTATTCTCTTTAATATCATCAGTTGAATTTCTTTGTGACAGTTGAAGACATAACCTCAGGCTCTAGGAAATCACAATGGGTGTTTTTTTATTTTATTGACAAAACGTTCAATTGATTAATTGAGAAAATTATTGTCAGATTAATCAATAATGAAACCTAGAAAGGCTCCTGGTTCAGTATTTTCTGCTTAATCCTGCCGACAAATAAACAGACGAGGTTGAAAATATAAGAAGCTCCTTGCCAGAGGTGATTATTATTACTGCTATTACGGCTATTATTATGTTTGACCTTCCTCACTCGTAGCTTGATTGTAAACCTCTGAATCGCCACCCAAATCTTTCATTTGAATGACAACGACAGTAACATGAATTGGCAGTTCAGTCTGATTAGCGGGCTAACCTCTCACCCCTGCTTTGGTTTCCCAGGGTCAACCTGAGGGGTCTACCGGATCTTTCGTGTATTTTTTGTGTGTTTTCTTTTGTTTATCGTTTTTTTATTTTTACCTTTTCAAATATTTAATTTTTACTTGTGAAACGCTGGATTCATTCTCCTGTAAAATACAGTCAAATGTAACAGTGTGTGAAGGAAATGTCTCTGACTCATGCAGCATGTGATGAGATCTCACTGGACAGATGTGGACATTAGTTTGTTCTCAGGGGTCACAAGTGCAGATTAACCTCACACTGAATGGCTTCATATAGGATTATAATATCACCAAAAAGATGTAGAAGTAGAGTTGAGGTTTAATTAAGGCATGATACATGTGACCCATGCAGAAATGAGATTTGACACTGACACCAGAGTAATGTGAGGGTGAGGAAAGAGAAGCAGGATTCATTTGTGAAAAGTGGGAGGGTTATTAGTTTGCAGGAAGTCAAAGCAAAGTGGTTAAGTCGCGGCTGTTGTGACTAAATACTGGCCGCTCTGCACCGTCACGTCAACATGGATTAGGTGACACTGTGTGTGAAGGTCGTTGGTGACATTGCTGTGGGTGAAACGTTCAAGTGAGAGTTTTTTGAAACGCGTCTGTGTCTGTGTGTGTTTGTTTGTAAGAGTATGTGCGAGCATGAGTGTGTCCAGGCACATGATGTGAAGAGTTTTATTCTTGACCTGATTCCTATCTGGACTGCCTGACCCTCACAGTGTGCTGGACTGACTTTTAGACCTCATACAGTATCTTATCAAAGACGTCCTTCCTCTCATACTTTATTATTTTTAAAGCGTGACCAGCAGTTAGTTTCACTGATTTATAACTCCAGCCCCTTAGCATAGAGCGCACAGGGGGTGAGTAATGGGATAGGAATAGAAATGGAAATTCATAAAACTTGGAATGAAAAGAAGTAATGAGTAGAGTCAAGCAACAGAGAGTTTTATTGGTAATATATGATAAGGGTTTACAGTATGTTGACATTTACTTCCAAACCATGTTACACAGCAGGAAACCTATATAATCTATGACAAACTAGTACATTAACCCTGCAATAAAAGATACATTTATGAAGCTTCCTATGTTCTTTAAGATCTTCATCTCTATGATAACATATGGGGCTGTAAGTTATGCTGATGCTTTGTTAGATTTCTTAAACGATGATTCAAATAGAGGATTACACCTTTTTATTTTCAAAAAAGCACTTGCATGTGTGGAACTTCTTGTCTGTCATCTGAGCCCAGCATGACTTGTGTGACATTAATCTTCACCCACTGAAGCCCAGCTCTTTGTAGTTGGCCTCAATGTCAGCAATGACAACGGCCATTACGTTCCTCATGGCCTGCTGCCCGGCTGGATCCAGTCCTGCCTTCTCCTCCATGACTTTAATAATGACCTCGGTAATCAGCTGTGGAGCAAAGGATAGAGAATAATTTCACAAACTGCTTTAAAATCAGGTTGGAGGATACAACAGATGCAACTTCTAGTTAAACAAAATATATATATGGGGAAGGATCAAACAAAGATGGGCGACATATTAAAACATTCCCTCATGTACAACAATCTCACCTTGAAGTTATTAATGGCGATCTTGTGCTTGGTGGCGTGGGTGTTGGCCAGAGGTTTGAGGATGGTAGCATGGTTGCCTTTGGCCTTCAGCAGCTCCCCAAGTTTCTTTAGCACAGTAGCACCATGGGCAGAAATAGCTGTGTTGCCAGCCATTTCACCCTTGGTAATGCCAGCAAACTTGGGGAACAGCTTCTGGGTGTCTGGGTGCTCTGTGAATAAACTGTGAAGAAAAACAAATGAGGGGATTCTCCATTTGGTGATCATACACCATCAAGGCCGTAGCTAACACTGAGGACACTAAGGTCATTGGTTGGGGGTGGGGTGGAGTGGGGGGTGGGGGGGGGTGTTGCAGTATTTTGAAAATCTTGAATACGGCTCTGTGAACCTGACCCTCCCTGACCGAGTAATCTTATCTTTTCAGAGCCACTCACCGGGTCAGAACCAGGTTCCCATGGGCGGAGTAGTCTGCCTCCACTGGACCCCAGTGCTTCAAAACCATGTCAAAGTCAGCCATGATCTGAGGACATGAAGAAAGGGGTCATAAAAAATATTGCAAAACACTGATTTGAGGAATCAAAAAAAAAACAGATTCTGAAAGAAAAACAGACTGAAATAAAAGAACAATCAGAGTCTCCTGATCACTTGAAGCTCATGTGAGTTACACAAACAGTGTTATCCTCGTGTTCCGGCATTGCATGTCTCCTGTTTGATATGATATACCAGCAGCCAAAAAACACTGCTTTCAAACGCAACGCATTACTAGAAAGAGGCAGATACATTACCTCATTTGCCCTCACCGAATCTGTAACATGGCCTCAGTGCAGCCCTGCATAATTTATATGAAGTGAAATCAGATGCGCTGTTTTGTTGATGTTCTTAAACTGTCGCAGGGTAATAAAGAGCATGTAAACAACATCCTTTTTTCCATTTAAAACTGACATTTCACTCTGTGAGCACAACTATCCGGGTTTTTTTATTTCTGCTAGTATAATGGTTTTTAACAGCAGTGGATGGTTTGTTTTAATTCAGTGACTATTTTGATGTTTTGGAAGTGGTGTTGTTTTAATTTTATACATTAAATAAATATTATATATTATAAATATTAAATATATTCTTCACCAGGGAATTTCTCTGCATCCTGAATATGTGACAAATAACCAAAATAGCATGTCTTATTATTCTGAACTACCAAATTATGACCAAATTCTGCTTTAATCAACCTGTTATTGTAATTTCCACAAAATCAGCTTTATTCTCTGTCAGTATTCCCTAAATCAACACATTTTATCAATGAATGGGGATTATTTTAATATTCTGTAATGAAACTATAAAAAATCAGACAGTACCTACCTGCAAAGCAGTAAAATATCCTGTGTGATTATACCAAATTCTTCTTGGCCTGACTCTCCCCCCCCTAAAAGCTGACCTTTTATACTCCCTCCCTCTGTCCTCTCACCAAATTTTTCCAACCCTCCCATCCGGCTACTTCTCTCACCACACGTCTCTTAAAATGTTCACAACACCTCCAACCTTAATCTGGAAACTTTTGGTTCCACGCAAACATCATATCTGATATGATTATGTGGCACTTGGGGGCATCTATTTACCAGAAAGATATGCAAACAGACAAAGTGCAAAGTGAGATTATCATCCGTGTGTGTGTGTGTGTGTGTGTGTGTGTGTGTGTGTGTGTGTGTGTGTGTGTGTGTGTATGTGTGTGTGTGTGTGTGTGTGTGTGTGTGTGTGATCAGAGTAGCTTAGTTTTAGGTTTTTAGGGGCCTACTGGTTTTACTTAAACACAGTAAAATATACTCAATTGGCACCAGTTCATTAAGTTAAGATGAAACTAATGCAGTCTAATACAACAGCCCTACAATAAATCCTATCTTCGTGAAGGCTATAATATGTTAAGTGTGTGTTTCAGGGAGTTTAAGAGACTTAAAGGTCATTTTGGAGGCTGTCATTTGTGCTAAAGTTGCACTGTGCTGTATTAAGGTCATCAAAAGAGGTGTTCCTAATATTTTGATATTTTGACATCCACTCCCATATAGGTCAGGTGCAGGATAGCACCACCAGTACAGGAAAAAGCACAATGAATTATTGTTCACAAACTTATTTGGATTAACAGGCAACATTTATTTCATTAGAATAATTCACTCAGTATCGGCACTACCTGCCAGGGAGTGCTGTGTACATAAGAAACAAACAATAAGACAATTAAAGCAGATGAAATAATAATAACCGTCTGCACAATTATGTGATGATGACAAATGGTCAACATGACAAAATCCAAGGTATACAGAACATAGGTACAGAACAGTCAAAGAATCAAATCCCACAATAAATTATTGTCATTACACATAGTTATCATAAAAATAACATGATGTGATGTCTATAAAATATATCTCAAGGATTATTTTAAAACATATAAAAAAGAGGTTTAAGAGGCACTACAGCAAAGCATGAAAACAATGTACAAAATAACTGGATTTTATACTCACACACTGTGTAAACCTGCTGTAATTTTTTGTATAAAAAAATCAACATTTTCTTGAATCATCACCTATGTACATAACATAAGTAACTCAGACATAAAATCACACAGGACCCTACACATGCCTCCTTCATACTCATCCCCTCCCATCAGGCTCCTGTTATAAAAACCAGGACAAACACATTTGTTTCACAATTGATAATTTAATGTAATTTTGTTCACAATAAGTTCCTATTGTGTTGCCATTGGTGACTTTAAGGTTTCCTCATCCCCGGTGCCTGTGATCAGTCCTCGTCATCCTCTTGCTGTTCTCTATTTGCCACTAAGTTACATGCTGGTAATATCAGTTTCTGTGCGGATGACATGCAGATGTGTTTCTATTTAGGAAAAATCAGTCAGTTACACTAAATGACATTGTTGATGAGACAGTGTATAGGACTGATATCTTTTTAATTGTAACTTTTATTTATATATGCAGGCCTATATATTAATTTTGATACATTTAATATATATATAAAATGAAATGGTCAGAAATAACCCCAAATAAACCCAACTTAAAACATATGATCATATTATAAGATCCAATGTATTAAATATTAAACCAGTGCCTCCCAACCTTTTTGACCTGTGACCTCTTAAAACAATCTGTGTGATTGGAGCTTCGTCAAGTTTCTGATGTTTATGAGTTGTTAGCACTAATGTAATATTATCTAACATTTCACAAGAAAAGCAAAGATTAAAGTCAAGTATGAAAAATAAAAACATGCTAGTATTAGTTAAAACTACCTCTTTTGAATGGTTGGACAAAGATCCTCCTCCACCAGACAGTTGACGACCCCACATCCTTTTTTCCCTCTTTATTTATTTAGATTTATTTAATTATTATGTGCGTCTTTGAGGACTCTCTCAGTCCTTTGTGAATGGACATTAATGGGCTCTGGCATATCTAAGGGGACAGCTAATGAGCCGGATGGTGTACAGCTAATGTACGAACATTGATTTAATTTGTTTGTGTTTGTAAGTGAAGCTTTATTTATACAACACTTTTCAAAGAAAAGCTTACAAAGTGCTTCACATTAAAAGCATGATGACATGATGACTATACAAAAGAGAAATAGAAACAACAAAATTAATTTTACAAAACAACTAATAGCTGTTTAAAGAGGCCAGGGATTATAAGTGAGTTTGTAATTGCTCTTGGATCCAAACAAAACCAATTAAAACCATGGCTCCTCCTGGATCTGCTACAACAGTAAAATGCTTTGTTATCATTATGTAATATATAATAATATAAAAATCACAAGGCACATTGTACTGCACAGTCACTACTTTTATTTTTTATGCTTTAAAAACATTTCACAAATATTTTTGTAGTTTCACTTAAGTAGGGTTAAAATGCAGTACTTTTACTTTTAATGAAGTATTTTTACAGTGTGGTTTTGCTGCTTTACTTCAGCAGAGCAGTATTTTACAGTGTTTGTTTGTGCACACTTCACTGACCACTGTGCCCTCTGCTGGTTAACTCTTATCATCACAATAGGTGAAAGGTTAGTCCCTCCTCCTCTGAGTGTTGATTGGTCCTGACTGCAGCTGTCCGTCTGACCGCCTAGCCAATAGCGTCTTCAGTCTGCGGCACGTGGTTTTGAAACAACCGGAAAACAATGTTAGTTTCTAAAGCCTGGAGAGGTGTTGTAGTTCGCAGTTTCTTCCTTTTTGCTGCCAAAAATACTGACATAATTGCTTTAAAAACAATATAATTCATAGGTTTTAAATACATTGACCGTTCAGCAGAGTTGTTCTCCAAGATGATGCAGGCTTTGAAAGGCGTCAGACACCTGAAATCCAGTACAATGAAACAAGCAGGTAAGTGTGAGGAAACACTGCTTCATAGTTGTTTAATAGAAGAGAAAGAAGTTAAGTGAATCGTCTTGACACGTCAGTCAGAACTAGAGATGTTGCTCCTAGTTTTATAAGATTGAGGCTCTTTACTGGACACAACAATAACACAGGAAACATAGTGAATACAGAGATAATTAAATGTGGACAAAGACCTTATGTTTACACAGAGAGTATCTTTTCATATAGTGTTTATTAAGATAATGAGAAACTGTTACATGGATTTAAATAACTTAAAAAGGCAGGTAAAAGGAGTTTGACACTACTGTTAAATAAACTAAATTAATGTATGTAGCACTTTGCTTGCAAAATAGTCAGGATGATTAAAAGCCAAGAGTCTGCATTTGTGTTTCTTGTGTTTCTTGTGTTCTGCAAAACAATCAACAACCTTGATATTCCTGAAGCAAACATCTGTTGGTCCCAGCTTCTCAAATGTGAAGATCTGCTGCGTTAATCTGTCTCATGTCAGTGTAAATTGAATATTTTGGGGGTTTGAATGAACAAAACAAGCATTTTAGGGACACGACAATTACTCAGTTGTTTGAGAAAGTTATCATCAGATCTCCAGAGCCCAAGGTGACATTGGCAGAATACATGTTTTGTCTGACCAACAATCCAAAACTCAAAGATATTCAGCTCATAAAGGTGGAAAACAGAAAAGACAGCAATTTTTTGATAAAGGATTAAAATGTTACATTTAAATATTGTTGATTCATTTTCTGTCAATCAACTAATATGTTAGTCATCTAATTATTTAAACAGTAACAACACTGTGCCCAGAAACCTCTTTTCTTTAGGAGTGAATAAACCTTTCTGTTAATATTACTAGTAAGACAAAAACTAATACTGGCTCCAGCCTTTTGTGAGTATTACTACATCAGTGTGTGTTTTGTGTCCAGTCTCAGAGCTCTGTGTTCCAGTCCCATGGGGAGAGATCAGAGGTAAAGTCTGGGGTCCTGATCATGGTCGTCCTGTGCTGTGCGTTCATGGCTGGGCTGACAACTGTGGTACATTCAACACCCTCATTCCCCTGCTGCCCAAAGGTAATTAATGTTGTTGTGCTAAGCCATCACCAGCACCTAGTTTTAACATCTACTTACATTATACCCTTAAGTTTTGCGCTGTCAAACTCTTTCTCACTGCCGCTGAAACTGATGGTTGAATGTTTCTTCACTTTCAGCTTTAATTTATGTGTACACGTAGTATACATCAACATGCTCATAAAAACAAGGGCTATGAGTTGTACTTTTTCATTCTTCATGCCTCGCTCACAACTTGGTGCTTTTAGAAGTAAATCCAGCTCACGCACAGTGATGGTGTTTGGTTCATTAGAACCTGTGCTCCGCATCCAAAAAGACGGGAGTTTGAACCCTTCACTGGCTTGCGTGCATGTTGTTTGATAATGATATTTCTTCCACTGCCCTTTAATAAGTCAATGACATTACAATTGTAGCTGGTTAAGCAGGGAATTTTTTTTGGCTCTGTGATGTGCATTAATGAAGACAGTTTCTAAAGTTTTACTTCAGAAAGTTTCAAGTTTTTTTTTGTTTAAAATAGTCACAGTGAGACTCTGTCCTTCCTCTCAGACTGCAGGTATGTGGCGGTCGACCTGGCAGGTCATGGTCGCTCATCACATCGTCCCCCTGGAATTTTCTACTCCTTTCCCTCGTATGTGATGGATGTACGCAGAGTCGTTGACGGTGTGTGAGTTCAAGAAGCTGCATGTTTAGCCGCTCGTTCAAATCAAAAATTTAAGTTAGTTTTTATTTCATGAGAAATTAAACAGTAATGTGGCATGGACAAATTCTTTACACATGTTTTTTTTGGTCCAAATTAATGATTATAAGCAAAAATGATCGTTTATTGAATATTCATTTGATTAAGACTGAAAGTTGACTCTTGACCTTTTAAGACAAAAAAAAAAATACAAATGTTTGGCCTTTCTGTAACTTTAAGCCACATCAGTGTTTTCAGTAGATGACAGAGATGATTAAGGAAACAAATCTATGTCCACAGTGACAAATAAATCCCCGGAGGATGGAGCATCGATTTGACATTGCAATATATATTAATATAGAAAAAAATAATAATGATATATCACCCGGGTCATCCGTGTGGCAGTGATGTTGTCTTTCCACTTAAAAACAGTCTTAGTTTTCTGTGATGAGATACTGAACCTGCTTGATGATCTGTGAAATTAACTCCCGCAGCTCTGCAGTGGAGCAAATTCTCCATCATAGGCCACAGTATGGGTGAGTGCAGCTGTGTGGCAGAATTAGCGCAATTAATATTTTTGAGGTATGTTATATTTACACGTCCACTTTCTTCTTTTATTTCAGGTGGGAATGTTGCTGGACTGGTAAGTGACAGTTTTAAAACAGTTTTCACGTAGTATACAGAGACTGTTTTGTGTCACTGCATCGTATCTCCGTCCATGTTGTGTTTTCCACAGTTCAGCGCTGTGTATCCTGAGATGGTGGATGCTGTCGTACTTCTGGACTCCTACGGATTTTTACCCACAGATCTGGTACTTTAACAGATTTTATCCCCCAGACTGGTCACTACAGTTGCTTAGTCTCAAACTATGAGCCTGCTAGATCATTTCACAAGGCGTCCCACATGTTTCCGAATTTATTGCTTTATTAATTTATTAATATTATTTTTTGGTACACAACTTTTTAAAAAAATGTTTCCCATCTAAAATTGACCCCAGACTTCTATCCTAGAGGTTGTCATAAGCACAAAAGTGAGCTGCTTATTTCACCTTTAACATTAACTGCACAACTTGTCGACATATGTTTTAGCTTTAAGCAACAGCACTCTGTTTTCCCATGGTACACCTGACACCAAAATGTCTCTTCCCAAACTTTAAGGAAAAGTTCACCTGGGGGACAGACAGTTTCAAGAGAGGTGGACGATTGATTTATTTATTTGTTTATTTATTCATTAAGTTCACTGTGACTGTGTCAAAGCTGCTGTTTGTCCTGCAATACTTAAACCTCTCATCTGAACACACGGAGCAGTAGGTGCGAGCTAGAGGAGATGGATGGACGAGTTGCTCAGCTTCAGAGTGCATATTGTTTAAGTTTGCTGATGAAAAAAATGCATTGGAGGTTTTTTTCCCCCTGGCTGTTCAAGCAAGACCCCCTGAGAGAGAACAGCCTCTCTAGAGGCCTTAAATTTGAGAGTGATTTCCACTAAAAGGCTGTACAGCTTCATGGACAGTCAGAATGCTAGACTGTCATCACATTTAAGAAATAAAATAATAAAATATTTTTGATTAATTTGTAATTAAATGTTACACAGTTTTGTCCTTTGGGTCATTGCTAAGCATTCATATGATACTATTGCATTACTCCTCTCCATAATCTGTCAAAGTGCTCTGCTGTACAATCCCCTCCTGTCGGTAGTTTTGAAGTGCTTCCCTCATCGTTTATGTCTGTTTTCTTGCAGAAAGAAATGCCTAAAGTGATAAAGCAGGGGATGGATGAGATGCTTCAGTTTGAAAAAAAGACAGAAGAGAAAAAGAGTAGAGTTTATTCTTATGAGAAGGCAGCTGAGAGGTATCACACCTTCCTGTTTATGGTCTTTTAAAGAGACTGCTGAAAACCCACTCATCCAGTAACTTTGTTTGCACAACTGTTGTTGAGAAGAGTATTTTATTTCTTTCAGGCTTTCGGCTGTAAACCCGACTCTGTCTGAACAGTCTGTGCACATCCTTTTAGAGCGAGGTCTAGTTCAAGTTGAAGGAGGTACTTCTTTATCTTCCCTGCTTTGATGTTTGTTGTGCGTGCTCCTCTTAGAAAAACATGAGTTTGTTCTCTGAATAGTTTCACTGTGTTTTTCCTCTTATGCCGGCGATATAATGCGTTTTTTTTCTCTTGCAGGCGTTGTGTTCTCTCGAGACTTTCGTATTAATCTGGTAGGTTACTGCTGAACCGCACCAGCTCATCACTTTACCTTGTTACCTCTCCCAGAGGTGCCGTATAAAGGTACAGTGTGTTTTTTATTTTGTGATTTCAGAAAAACATAGCGCGCATCAGTTTGGAGCAGAGTCTGGAGATGCAGTCGAGGATAAAAGCCTCCATCCTAGTTGTTCTGTAAGATATTCCTCCACCGCACATTTCCATATGACATGTACCAAACTGACTACAATACAGCATTGTGCCCAAACTAAACATAAATACAATCGTGTTCTTCTTTTTTACAGAGCAGAAGGCGGCTTTGAGAAAATATTTGCTGAACAAGATCAAAAGAAATTTACATCAGCACTTCTCCAGGCCTATAGGGACAGAAATGTGAGTGGATTTTTCTAGTAAAGTAGGTGCACTTTCATGGCCGTGTTTATTTTTAGCTGTTAAGCCTGTGTGTAATTGTGCCTAGTAGACAGAGAGACTGACAGTCAGCTGCAGAGATGCAAAAGTAGCAGCGCTGTGCAAGCTCAGTGTCTCAGAGGCAGCAGAATTTTTTTATAGCTGTGAACACTGTGAACACTGATATACAGTACATACTTGGTCAAGTGCTACAGATGAGAGAGAGAGAGAAAGAGAACAGAGGATGAGCATCAAGGAAACGTCTCTGATGATGTCTCTTTCCAAGTTAGCTGCTGATGGAAAGAGAAAGGTTGGCATGTCAGAATACTAATTATTTTTCAAGTGGCTATAATCGGTGTTTCTGTAATAAGAATGTATCAAATAACAAAATGATGTGAAAACTGTGACAGTGTGGAAAGGGGTCACTTATGGTGACGAACCTGCAGAGAATTATTGCCTCAATTTTCAGCTCCCCTAGGTTTTACAGAGATTTATAGTGATTGTTTGGCCGGTCAGCACACAACTCTACTGTTCTGCATCACGCTCACTGCTCTCACTGTGTTGTTTTTGGCCACAGCAAGCAGCTGTTTTCAGAGAAAAAGCTCTAAAACCCCATTGAACAGCACCTTCTCAGCTCCAAACAGAGACAGTTAGCCACTCGCTGGTGAACGTAACGGAGCATTTAGCAGCTATAGAGATGGAGTTGACTTACATTCACCAGGTGGCCAGAACCATGACTAAATGAATCCTAACGTTGCTCCATAACTGCTTGATGTGTTAACAAGTTCATCATATCAGCTAAAAAGGGGATATGTCAATGTTGTGTTCACACAAAAAAAAATGAAATTATGTAATTGTCTGTTTGTGTTTCTTTCAGAACACAGTGGTGACAGTACCAGGCGACCACCACGTCCATCTGAATAATCCTGAAGCTGTGGCGCCACTTGTGTCGGACTTCCTGCAAACCAAAGTGTTGACACAGTCTGACAGCCTGATAGATGTGCCGGCCTCTAAGATATAGCAGACACACAAAAGCAACTATTTTTCCAGTACACACTCTCACACTCAGAATCAGCAGTGTAACATAAATTAACAACTTTTTAAAAAATATATTATGGACGGTTGTAAATCGTTTTATTTATACTGTACTTTATGCTGTACTCTCACCTTGGTGCTTTAACAACATTCAACCAGCTGCCTTAGCATCAGCTAGTGATGTTATTTCTGGTGGGCTCCTGAATTATTTACAGTATTTATATATATATATATATATATATATATATATATTAATGTGCGCTGTTGTAGATTTGAGTGACAGTGGCCTCGTGAGCAATATCAGTCACGTATCACACCAAGCTGCTGTTCTTTAACCCCAGCTGGGCTAAAGGAGGGGTGTTAAGTGAGATGAAGAAACAGAGAAAGAACGTGCAGCCTTACTGATCAAGTGAATAGTTCTCATTCATAACAGGTTCAATCAATTCTTTGTATCGTTCTCTTCCAGGCTTTTATGCAATATAGTGTATTTATTGTGTGTATTTAAACAGTAACACATCGTTTGCATTTTGAAAGTAAGAGTTCAGAGTTTTCAGCGGCACCTCTGTTCATCTGTCTGCCCGGTTATCATGGAGCAGCTTGGTCCAAGACTTTCATGAGTGAACGTTAATGTGTTAACAGGTGGTCAACACATGAACCAGTCACAGTTACTGGACAGCCAAATCAAGACCATTTACATCCAGTGCCACACATTTAAGCTAATGTTCCCAAGGTGAAGAACATTTGGTGCCAATCCAGAAGTAGAGTTTAGGATGTGCAAGATGTCGTAACTTTTGGCACTTGTCTTTCATAAACTTGGATGTGTTGTGTTGGACAAGTGGAAACTCAGAAAAAAGTCACTAAAGCCATTTGGATTCATCCTCTTTATTTGCACACCAAGGCAGTATCAAAAAACTCTCTATTGAGTTTTATTTTAATGCAATTCAAAAAAAGTTAGAAGTTCTGTTTTAAGAAATGTGAAAGTGCTTCATATAGAAGAAACGACCAGAATGGCGAGTGAACTCTTTGTTTGTCTGTATGAATGTTTTCCAGCTGCCCGACAGGTCTGCTGGTACTTTAGCAGACAGCGGTTTTATTACCTTGGATGTGTTGTCTTTGAGGAGTGTTTGAAATGCACTGTGGCAGGTCAGATGTCTTAGAAGTCTGACACCTGATGTAAATATTTCAGCAGATGTACACTTTCTCTGAATGGTGTGTCCTCATGTTTAATCTCAAAGGTTAGTGGAAAGGTACAAAGGAAAAATGTGTCCTGAGAGTCACAGTGAAAGCAGAGGATGAATCTGGATGCAACAAGTACTGTAACACAATGACTGCAATACAAATAACCATCATCATCTACTGTTTGAATGATTTTTTTTCTCTGTCATAACTTTAAAAGTGTTTTAACATCTTAAAGTATTTGTACGGCTCTCTGTTATAAATATTGATCTGTAAAAATTGACGGATATTTCAGACTCTTCCTTTGTTCAGTAAAATGTCAGAAAGTCCTTCAACACAATGATTCATCCAGCTACACGATTCTTCTGTTTATGTAATGTAATGTTTAGTTTAAGTGACCAGATGAAGTTGAATGTTTGAAGTGCGTACTACAGCAGAACAAGTCCTGCCATACTCCTAAACTAACCTGTGTCCCACAAGCCTTTGAAAGTTTCTTTCAACAGTCTTTACAGGAAGCTGAAACAGATTTGTGCAAAAAGATAAATGTAGTGCAGTTAAAAAATACAATATTCAAAAGTAGTGGAATATAAGTAGGCCTATAAAGCAGTAGAAAATGGAAATAATTAAAGACTAGTAGTTTTGATAGATGAAATCTCTCCATAAAAACAAAACAAAACAACTTTAAGTACACTGTGGAACAGAGGATAGTAAGGTACAAGCTAGCCCACGCATTACGTCCATTTAGCAGCCACAGGTGAGAGAATATTGTATCATCCGTTCCCATGGCAGCGGCTGCCTGCAAGACCTTACTAAGGGAAAATGCAGAGCGTGCCAAGGCCCGCCCAGTGAGGACTGGTACGGCTGCAGCCACCAGAGATGACGGAAGTCAGACCTTTGAAGTTTCACGGCATTTTAATGCAAAGTTAACGCAACGTGAAACACTGTTCAACACCAGCTGCGATGGCTGAAGAGGGTAAGAAAGACAAACTGTGGACGTTTTAACAACCTGTCAACTGTAGGCAGAGATATAACCTGCAGGAGTGAAGTCACTGATGCGAGATTTTTGACTATAGGCAGATATAACACAAAGCGTTTTGATATGGGCTGGACATGCAGCAATGAATAACATTTTTCAGCTGTTTTTCCTCACTTTTATCTCTTGTCTGAGCTGCAGGATTTGGTAAGAATTAAGTTCATTGCAGTAAACAAACAGGCTATTCACTTTGGCAAGTGATTTTTTTTTAACTTGAGAAATAAACAGAATTATTAGACATAGAATTAAGATACAGTTAAACAAGCAGGTACTACTTCTGAATATGTAAGGTGTACAAGAACTTTTGACACTTCGCCCACTGTCAGGATTCTTGTAGTGATTTTGTGTTTATCACGCAAATGATTTGTTGTATTTATATGGCGTTTATAGCCTCTGCCTGTCTGTAATAGAATGATTGTAGTCTAATGTAATCCTTGTGTTTGAGCGACAGATTCACGGCTGTGTTGTGTTTTGTTTTGTGTCCAGTCTCAGAGCTCTGTGTTCCTGTCCCATGGGGAGAGATCAGAGGTAAAGTCTGGGGTCCTGATCATGGTCGTCCTGTGCTGTGCCTGCACGGCTGGGCTGACAACTGTGGCACATTCAACACCCTCATCCCCCTTCTACCCAAAGGTGAGCCAGGACGGACCAGAGGAGAGTAATCAAACTTCTATTAAACTAAATTGGGAAAAGCTTCTTATTATGGATCCATCCATCCATTTTCTTCCGCTTATCCTTTAGTAGGGTCGCGGGGGGGGCTGGAGCCTATCCCAGCATCTTTTCGGGCGAGAGGCGGGGTACACTCTGGACAGGTCCCCAGTCCATCGCAGGGCAATTTAGAGTATCCCATTAGCCTAGTCCCCATTTGCATGTCTTTGGACTGTGGGAGGAAGCCGGAGTACCCGGAGAGAACCCACACAGGCACGGGGAGAACATGCAAACTCCACACAGAAAGATCCCGCGTCCGAGCCGGGACTCGAACCCGGAACCTTCTGCCACTGCACCACCATGCAGCCCTATTATGGATCCATAATTTCCATTTCCTAATAACTTTCCAGGACATTTCCTGCAAAGAGCTACATATGTAATTTGGTAGTTATGAAATGTGGGCAACTGATGAATTTGATGGCTATGATTAGATTCTTAATAGTTGATTAAAAGAACAAAATGGATGAAAAAAAGCAAGCTTCAGCAGTTGATTATTTCTATCAATCTATTAATTCAAATTATAATTGAATTAATCTTTCTGTAATTTTTTCAATGAAAAATGTGAAACATTTGCTCACACATGTCCTACACTGTGTTGTATATCATTGTGAATTTAACATCTTTGGGTTTTATCCCACTGATCAAACAAGTTTTTTAAAGACATCACCTAAGGCGCTGAAACTGTGCATTTTCACTATTTCCTGATATTTATAGAACAAACAATTACAAGAGTCATCATAAAAATAATCTACAAATTAAGCGATTAAGCAATAATGAGAATAATCATTAGTTGTTGCCCTAATTCATTTCAGTTAACTGCTAACGTTTCCTCCTGCATTCACTCTGTGTGTAGGTGCACAGTTATGCAACGAGCTAAACACACTTCCAATAAAGGGTGAAGACTTTGAAGAACAAATATCCACGGCTGTGATTACAAAACAGAAAACGATGTGAGTCCATAAACAAGAGTTAGACCAAAGGTGGTGTAAATATGAGTTAGCGTTGTGATGCGTCTATGAGCTGTGTTTGGGATCAGGAAGTGCGGTGTGTCACTGAGTGTTTTCCACGTGTGCTCCCCCGTCCTTCCTCTCAGAGTGCAGGTATGTGGCGGTGGACCTGGCAGGTCACGGTCGGTCATCTCATCGTCCTCCTGGAGCTTTCTACTGCGCTCCTGCGTACGTGGCGGATGTACACAGAGTTGCTGACGGTGTGTGAGGAGTTGGAAGTTTTGGAAAATATTTCTTAGCCAAACATCATTGTAGGTTGTAATATGAAGTTGTTCCTATTTGTGCCTATGATAAAACCTATGAGACAGTGAACCTGCCTGGTTGATGATGTGTGAAATTAACTCCTGCAGCTCTGGGGCTGAAGAAATTCTCCATCATAGGCCACAGTATGGGTGAGTGCACCATCAGAGCAGAATTAATCTTAATGTGTGTTGTATATTTTGCTGTGTTACAAAATAATTTAAAGCATAAATCACATAGAGCCTCCTCATATTTACAGGTGCTGACATTGCTGGAATGGTAAGTGACCGTGTCTCCTCTGAGGCTGATGCGTATTTCATCTCCTCCCTATTTTCACTCAGTCTACAGAGACTGTTTTGCTGTGTTTTCTCTTGTGGTGTCATCGTATGGTTTTTACTATGTTTTCCACAGTTCAGTGCTCTGTATCCTGAGATGGTGGATGCTCTCGTGCTGCTGGACGCTTACGGATTCTTACCTACAGATTCGGTACTATATCAGTTTTTAGCACCAAGTCTCTGAAACCTACTTGCAGAGCTTTAATGTGTTTGTGTGGTTCAGTGCCATGCAGGAGCCAGGATTTTAGAAATACTGAAGTCATGAGTCGGAGTCCTCCCAACGTACCCTGCCCCCTCCGTTAGATTAATCTGACTGGATGCCAAAAGAAAATCTTCAAAAATTATATATTTTATTTTTTTATATTTGAACTGTTCCACATCGTCGTCTGTACATTTTATCTCCCAAAATTGAGGTCAAAGTGTTGTTCTCAGGAAGGAAATGCCGATGGCAATGATTTCTTTTTCGGGTTAGAGTTATTTATATTGTTGGCTATAAGTACTCAAATTACATAAACTGAATATAAAAATCCTACAATCAGGCACTTTAATGCACAGTAAATGCAATTTCTATATTCCAATCCTCCAGGTTGCTAAATCTCCCAATCCCCAGAAAAAAGTACAGATGATGTTACCAGTGTCTTCAGTGGCACCTGCAGCCCTGGTTAAATGTTAGTACATAAATCACATGTTTTAATTGAAAATTAGATACTGTGCTCATTATAATGTATCAGCAGGGTTGTTTTTTTTTTAATACAACCTGAAATTTTCGAGGTAATAACTTTAAATTATGTTCATTAAATAATCCTCCTTCAAGTGATGAAAATGACTCTTGCAGTATTATTGTATTGTGCCTCAGTTATCTTTCATTTCTCTCCTTTTTTCCTGCAGAAAGAAGTATCCAAAGTGATGAGGCAGGGGATGGATGAGATGATCCAGTTTGAAAAAAAGTCAGAAGAAAAGAAAAGAGTTTACACTTATGAGAAGGCAGTTGAGAGGTATTATATTATTTCAGTTGTCGGTCATTTTAAAAGGACTAGTCGACTTCTAGTGGCTTTGTCTGTGTGCTCAGCTGTTGGCCAAGATATTTCATATCTTTCAGGCTGTTGACTGCGAACCCGACTCTGTCTAAACAGTCTGTGTGCATCCTGTTAGAGCGAGGTCTAGTTCAAGTCGAAGGAGGTACGTCTTTATCTTCCTCTTCTCCTCTCAGTGAGGAATAATCTCACTTTGCTTCCTCTCATCTGCTGGCAGCTGAATGTGTTTCTCTTCAGCAGGATTTATGTTCTCCAGAGACCTGAGAGTTAATTTTGTAAGTCCCTTTTAACCTCCCAAGCCCTCCACCACACTCACCACCTCCTCTCTCATTCGTTACACCAGAGGTTTAGCATTCAGCCCGCTGAACACATGTGCTGTGCGTTTCATTTTATGTTTTGCAGAAAAACATACTGCGCCTCAGTTTGGAGCAGAGTCTGGAGATGCAGTCGAGGATTCAAGCCTCTGTCCTAGTTGTTCTGTAAGACGTTGGCCTGTGTATTAACAAGTCACATATCGCTGTCTGTATCATATCTATGTTATAGCTGTCTATCAATAACATAGTGTAGCCTTCATCATACAGTGTATGGTCTCTTCTCACATTGAACTAAAAGTGTTCAAACTCTCTTTTTTCCAGAGCAGAAGACGGCTTTGATAGAATATTTTCTGAACCAGAGAGATTCACTTCAGCAATCCTCCAGTCCTTCCAGGACAGAAATGTAAGTTTGTATCTAAATTCAATAAAGACGTTTGAGGTGTTTTTTTTGTTTTTTTGTTTCACTATGTCCAGTTAATATGTGTTTCTACTTTTTCTCAGCACAAGGTGGTGACAGTACCAGGCGATCATCACGTCCATCTGAATAAACCTGAAGGTCGTGGCTCCGTTTGTGTCCAACTTCCTGCGAATAAGCACTGTCAGTATCAACCAGCAGCACAAGTTATAACTACAGACATGTTCCCCTAACACACTTTAGATCACAAGTAGGTCTGTAGGTTTGTTTATAAGATCAGCCTGGGCTGACAAGCGGCATAAAAGCTTTTCCATGAAGTGGCCATCATTGCTTGTTTTTAGTTTAATTTTACAACTTTATTGACAACTGAATACAGAGGATGACAAGACCACACTTCCTGCACCTACATAGAGCAGCTTATGCTGTGCTAAGCTAACCAGTTGGCCTGGCTGTAGTTTTATGTTTTACTGAACATATCTCTTTTTCTACCTCTTGGCCAGAAGCAAATAAAGCATCATTCCCAAATGGTCGACATTTTTGCTGTTTTGAAATCTCTACTTTGATCGATGCAGAGCATTTGTTTTTTAAAGTTTAAACTTAATTTTTGAATATGAACTCAACTCTCCAAGGTAACATGAAAAACTTTGTGGAGACAAAGTGACACGAAAACCACAGCTCCATCTCTTCACTTTCTGTCTAGGAAACAGCGACTCTGCGATCAAACAGGTAACATTCAGCTGGCCGTAGAAAGCTTTTCACATCACCGAGCGGCTGTAAATGAGTATGTGCCCGGTGGACGTTACTCAGACCCCCACTGGATGCATGCCTGCATCAATTTTCTCAAGAGGCCTTTGAACGCAAAGCTGACTGTGTGAACACTGCAGTATAAATACAGTAAAATTAAAATCTAAATGTGGGGAGACTGAGAACCTGGATTTTAACACGAGTTACTTCTGAGTTCTTGCTATGAAACCATCAGCCAACAGCAGAATCTGAGATAAACTGGACAGAAGTAAGGAGGGATCAAGTGCGTCAAAGGCCTCTGAGAGACTGATGAGGATGCATCACAGTGGGGTCTGATGTAACGTCCACCGGCACAGTACTTCATTTACAGCCGGTGATGTGAAAAGCTCTACGGCCAGACTGAATGTTACCTGTTGATCGCAGGATGTTTTCCTAGACAGAGAAGCTGAAGAGATGGAGCTGTGGTTTGTTCGTGTCACTTTTCTCCACAAAGTTTTTCATACCTTGGAGAGTTGAGTCATATTAAAAAATAAAGTTTAAATTAAAAAACAAATGCTCTGCATCGATCAAAGTAGAGAGTTCAAAGTCGACATTTTGGGAATGATGCTTTATTTGCTTTCTGGCCAAGAGGTAGAAAAGATGATTGTACAGTAAACATAAAACTACAGCCAGCAACTGGTTAGCTTAGCACAGCATAAAGCTGCTATGTAGGTGCAGAAGTGTGTCTGTCATTCCTCTTGTATTCAGTTGTCAATAAAGTTGTAAAATAACTAAAAACAAGCAATGATGGCACTTCATGGGAGCTTTTATGCCGTTGTCAGCCAGGCTGATCTTATAAACAAACCTACAGACCTAACTGTGATCTAAAGTGTGTTAGGAAATGTCTGTAGCTTATAAACTTGTGCTGCTTGGTTGATACTGACAGTGCTTTAGTTCGCAGGAAGTTGGACACAAACGGAGCCACGATTCAGGTTTATTCAGATGGACGTGATTGATCGCCTGGTACTGTCACCACCTTGTGTGGAAAAAGTAGAAACACATATTTAACTGGACATAGTGAAACAAAAAAACAAAAAAACACCTCAAACGTCTTTAATTGAATTTAGATACAAACTTACATTTCTGTCCTGGAAGGACTGGAGGTTGCTGAGTGAATCTCTCTGGTTCAGAAATATTTCTATCAAAGCCGTCTTCTGCTCTGGAAAAAAGAGAGTTTGAACACTTTAGTTCAATGTGAGAAGAGACCATACACTGTATGATGAAGGCTACACTATGTATTGATAGACAGCTATGAACATAGATATGATACAGACAGCGATATGTGACTTGTTAATACACAGGCCAACGTCTTACAGAACAACTAGGACACAGAGGCTTGAATCCTCGACTGCATCTCCAGACTCTGCTCCAAACTGAGGCGCAGTATGTTTTTTCTGCAAAACATAAAATGAAACGCACAGCTCATGTGTTCAGCGGGCTGAATGCTAAACCTCTGGTGTAACGAATGAGAGAGGAGGTGGTGAGTTGTGGTGGAGGGCTTGGGAGGTTAAAAGGGACTTACAAAATTAACTCTCAGGTCTCTGGAGAACATAAATCCTGCTGAAGAGAAACACATTCAGCTGCCAGCAAGATGAGAGAAAGCAAAGTGAGATTATTCCTCACTGAGAGGAGAAGAGGAGAATAAAGACGTACCTCCTTCGACTTGAACTAGACCTCGCTCTAAACAGGATGCACACAGACTGTTTAGACAGAGTCGGGTTTCGCAGTCAACAGCCTGAAAGATATGAAATATCTTGGCCAACAGCTGAGCACACAGACAAAGCCACTAGAAGTCGACTAGTCCTTTTAAAAATGACGCGACAACTGAAATAATATAATACCTCTCACTGCCTTTCTCATAAGTGTAAACTCTTTTTCTTTTTCTTCTGACTTTTTTTCAAACTGGATCATCTCATCCATCCCTGCCTCATCACTTGGATACTTCTTTCTGCAGGAAAAAAGGAGAGAAATGAAAGATAACTGAGGCCACAAATACATATACTGCAAGAGTCATTTTTCATCACTTGAAGGAGGATTATTTAATGAACATAAATTTAAAGTTATTACCTCGAAAATTTCAGGTTGTATTAAAAAAAAACAACCCTGCTGATACATTATAATGAGCACAGTATCTAATTTTCAATAAAACATGTGATTTATGTACTAAACATTTAACCAGGGCTGCAGGTGCACTGAACGACATGGTAACATCATCTGTACTTTTTTCTGGGATTGGGAGATTTAGCAACCTGGAGGATTGGAATATAGAAATTCATTTACTGTGGCATTAAAGTGCCTGATTGTAGGATTTTTATATTCAGTTTATTGTAATTTGAGTACTTATAGCCAACAATATAATAACTAATCTCCGAAAAAGAAATCATTGCCATCGGCATTTTCTTCCTGAGAACAACACTTTGACCTCAATTTTGGGAGATAAAATGTACAGACGACGATGTGGAACAGTTCAAATATAAAAAAAAAATATATAATTTTAAAATTTTTCTTTTTTGGCATCCAGTCAGATTAATCTAACGGAGGGGCAGGGTACGTTGGGAGGACTCCGACTCATGACTTCAGTATTTCTAACAATTCTGGCTCCTGCATGGCACTGAACCACACAACACATTAAGCTCTGCAAGTAGGTTTCAGAGACTTGGTGCTAAAACTGATATAGTACCGAATCTGTAGGTAAGAATCCGTAAGCGTCCAGCAGCACGAGAGCATCCACATCTCAGGATACAGAGCAACTGAACTGTGGAAAACATAGTAAAAACCATACGATGACACCACAAGAGAAAACACAGCAAAAACAGTCCTCTGTAGACTGAGTGAAAATAGGGAGGAGATTGAAATACGCATCAGCCTCAGAGGAGACACGGTCACTTACCATTC